>NC_090020.1:3002231-3308637 GCF_036417845.1 Apteryx mantelli
TAGGCAGGTGTCGGCAATGTTTGCAGCACTGAGTCGTGGCCTGGGAGCCCTGGGTGGTGGGGGAGTGGCTTTATGAGGGTGGTCCTGCTAGGAGTAAAGTGTGAGCAGGCGTGGTGCAAGTTTTGGGAGGGGAGGAATGTGAGCCTGGTGGGTGTTGTGGGGCTGCGGCAGGAATGGAGCCGCAAGCTTTGCTTGCGCAGTGCTCCTCTGTGGGAGGCCTGTGTGGTGGGCTGGGCGTTTGATGAGGATGGCACTGGTGAGAGTAGGAGTGGTGTAAAGTGTTGTGAGGGCAGGAAGGTGAGCAGGGCCCATGTTGTGGGGCTGCCCTAGGCAGGTGGAGGCAAGGTCAGCTTGTGCAGAGGTCTTGACGGTGAGTCCGTCCTGGTCGGGAAGCCCTTGAAGCAGGCTGGGACTGCGAGCAGTGAGGAGAGAGTAGAGCTGTTGTAGCTTTTGGGTAAGAGGCGGCCTGGAGAAAAGTGTCGGGCAGTAAGAAGGAGAGCAGGGCAGAAGTTGCAGAGGTGCCCTAGGCAGGTGGAGGCCAGCCTGGCTGGTGCAGAAGTCGTGACTTTGTGTCTCTAAGGGTGGGGAAGGTGCTGTAGCAAGCTAGCAGTCCCTGCAGTGTGGTGAGAGGAGGCATAGTGTAAGTGTTGTGAGGTCAGAAAGGCAAGTGTGACGTGCTGTGGGGCTGCCCTAGGCAGGTGGAGGCAAGGTCGGCTTGTGCAGAGGTCTTGACGGTGAGTCCGTCATGGTCGGGAAGCCCTTGAAGCAGGCTGGGACTGCGAGCAGTGAGGTGAGAGTAGGTGTGGTGTAAAGTGTTGTGAGGGCAGGAAGGTGAGCATGAGACATGTTGTGGGGCTGCCGCAGGCAGGTGGATGCCAGCTGTCTGTGTGAGCCTGTGTGAGTAGTCGTCTTTGCTTTGAGAGTGGCTTTGAGGAGGAGGCTTTTCCTCGAAGTGGCGCAGCTAGCAGGTAGCTGTGAGTAGGTGTGGTGGAAGTGTTGGGAGAGGAGGAAGGTGAGCAGCGCAGGTGTTGTGGGTGTGCCCTAGGCAGGTGTCGGCAATGTTTGCAGCACTGAGTCGTGGCCTGGGAGCCCTGGGTGGTGGGGGAGTGGCTTTATGAGGGTGGTCCTGCTAGGAGTAAAGTGTGAGCAGGCGTGGTGCAAGTTTTGGGAGGGGAGGAATGTGAGCCTGGTGGGTGTTGTGGGGCTGCGGCAGGAATGGAGCCGCAAGCTTTGCTTGCGCAGTGCTCCTCTGTGGGAGGCCTGTGTGGTGGGCTGGGCGTTTGATGAGGATGGCACTGGTGAGAGTAGGAGTGGTGTAAAGTGTTGTGAGGGCAGGAAGGTGAGCAGGGCCCATGTTGTGGGGCTGCCCTAGGCAGGTGGAGGCAAGGTCAGCTTGTGCAGAGGTCTTGACGGTGAGTCCGTCCTGGTCGGGAAGCCCTTGAAGCAGGCTGGGACTGCGAGCAGTGAGGAGAGAGTAGAGCTGTTGTAGCTTTTGGGTAAGAGGCGGCCTGGAGAAAAGTGTCGGGCAGTAAGAAGGAGAGCAGGGCAGAAGTTGCAGAGGTGCCCTAGGCAGGTGGAGGCCAGCTTGGCTGGTGCAGAAGTCGTGACTTTGTGTCTCTAAGGGTGGGGAAGGTGCTGTAGCAAGCTAGCAGTCCCTGCAGTGTGGTGAGAGGAGGCATAGTGTAAGTGTTGTGAGGTCAGAAAGGCAAGTGTGACGTGCTGTGGGGCTGCCCTAGGCAGGTGGAGGCAAGGTCGGCTTGTGCAGAGGTCTTGACGGTGAGTCCGTCATGGTCGGGAAGCCCTTGAAGCAGGCTGGGACTGCGAGCAGTGAGGTGAGAGTAGGTGTGGTGTAAAGTGTTGTGAGGGCAGGAAGGTGAGCATGAGACATGTTGTGGGGCTGCCGCAGGCAGGTGGATGCCAGCTGTCTGTGTGAGCCTGTGTGAGTAGTCGTCTTTGCTTTGAGAGTGGCTTTGAGGAGGAGGCTTTTCCTCGAAGTGGCGCAGCTAGCAGGTAGCTGTGAGTAGGTGTGGTGGAAGTGTTGGGAGAGGAGGAAGGTGAGCAGCGCAGGTGTTGTGGGTGTGCCCTAGGCAGGTGTCGGCAATGTTTGCAGCACTGAGTCGTGGCCTGGGAGCCCTGGGTGGTGGGGGAGTGGCTTTATGAGGGTGGTCCTGCTAGGAGTAAAGTGTGAGCAGGCGTGGTGCAAGTTTTGGGAGGGGAGGAATGTGAGCCTGGTGGGTGTTGTGGGGCTGCGGCAGGAATGGAGCCGCAAGCTTTGCTTGCGCAGTGCTCCTCTGTGGGAGGCCTGTGTGGTGGGCTGGGCGTTTGATGAGGATGGCACTGGTGAGAGTAGGAGTGGTGTAAAGTGTTGTGAGGGCAGGAAGGTGAGCAGGGCCCATGTTGTGGGGCTGCCCTAGGCAGGTGGAGGCAAGGTCAGCTTGTGCAGAGGTCTTGACGGTGAGTCCGTCCTGGTCGGGAAGCCCTTGAAGCAGGCTGGGACTGCGAGCAGTGAGGAGAGAGTAGAGCTGTTGTAGCTTTTGGGTAAGAGGCGGCCTGGAGAAAAGTGTCGGGCAGTAAGAAGGAGAGCAGGGCAGAAGTTGCAGAGGTGCCCTAGGCAGGTGGAGGCCAGCCTGGCTGGTGCAGAAGTCGTGACTTTGTGTCTCTAAGGGTGGGGAAGGTGCTGTAGCAAGCTAGCAGTCCCTGCAGTGTGGTGAGAGGAGGCATAGTGTAAGTGTTGTGAGGTCAGAAAGGCAAGTGTGACGTGCTGTGGGGCTGCCCTAGGCAGGTGGAGGCAAGGTCGGCTTGTGCAGAGGTCTTGACGGTGAGTCCGTCATGGTCGGGAAGCCCTTGAAGCAGGCTGGGACTGCGAGCAGTGAGGTGAGAGTAGGTGTGGTGTAAAGTGTTGTGAGGGCAGGAAGGTGAGCATGAGACATGTTGTGGGGCTGCCGCAGGCAGGTGGATGCCAGCTGTCTGTGTGAGCCTGTGTGAGTAGTCGTCTTTGCTTTGAGAGTGGCTTTGAGGAGGAGGCTTTTCCTCGAAGTGGCGCAGCTAGCAGGTAGCTGTGAGTAGGTGTGGTGGAAGTGTTGGGAGAGGAGGAAGGTGAGCAGCGCAGGTGTTGTGGGTGTGCCCTAGGCAGGTGTCGGCAATGTTTGCAGCACTGAGTCGTGGCCTGGGAGCCCTGGGTGGTGGGGGAGTGGCTTTATGAGGGTGGTCCTGCTAGGAGTAAAGTGTGAGCAGGCGTGGTGCAAGTTTTGGGAGGGGAGGAATGTGAGCCTGGTGGGTGTTGTGGGGCTGCGGCAGGAATGGAGCCGCAAGCTTTGCTTGCGCAGTGCTCGTCTGTGGGAGGCCTGTGTGGTGGGCTGGGCGTTTGATGAGGATGGCACTGGTGAGAGTAGGAGTGGTGTAAAGTGTTGTGAGGGCAGGAAGGTGAGCAGGGCCCATGTTGTGGGGCTGCCCTAGGCAGGTGGAGGCAAGGTCAGCTTGTGCAGAGGTCTTGACGGTGAGTCCGTCCTGGTCGGGAAGCCCTTGAAGCAGGCTGGGACTGCGAGCAGTGAGGAGAGAGTAGAGCTGTTGTAGCTTTTGGGTAAGAGGCGGCCTGGAGAAAAGTGTCGGGCAGTAAGAAGGAGAGCAGGGCAGAAGTTGCAGAGGTGCCCTAGGCAGGTGGAGGCCAGCCTGGCTGGTGCAGAAGTCGTGACTTTGTGTCTCTAAGGGTGGGGAAGGTGCTGTAGCAAGCTAGCAGTCCCTGCAGTGTGGTGAGAGGAGGCATAGTGTAAGTGTTGTGAGGTCAGAAAGGCAAGTGTGACGTGCTGTGGGGCTGCCCTAGGCAGGTGGAGGCAAGGTCGGCTTGTGCAGAGGTCTTGACGGTGAGTCCGTCATGGTCGGGAAGCCCTTGAAGCAGGCTGGGACTGCGAGCAGTGAGGTGAGAGTAGGTGTGGTGTAAAGTGTTGTGAGGGCAGGAAGGTGAGCATGAGACATGTTGTGGGGCTGCCGCAGGCAGGTGGATGCCAGCTGTCTGTGTGAGCCTGTGTGAGTAGTCGTCTTTGCTTTGAGAGTGGCTTTGAGGAGGAGGCTTTTCCTCGAAGTGGCGCAGCTAGCAGGTAGCTGTGAGTAGGTGTGGTGGAAGTGTTGGGAGAGGAGGAAGGTGAGCAGCGCAGGTGTTGTGGGTGTGCCCTAGGCAGGTGTCGGCAATGTTTGCAGCACTGAGTCGTGGCCTGGGAGCCCTGGGTGGTGGGGGAGTGGCTTTATGAGGGTGGTCCTGCTAGGAGTAAAGTGTGAGCAGGCGTGGTGCAAGTTTTGGGAGGGGAGGAATGTGAGCCTGGTGGGTGTTGTGGGGCTGCGGCAGGAATGGAGCCGCAAGCTTTGCTTGCGCAGTGCTCCTCTGTGGGAGGCCTGTGTGGTGGGCTGGGCGTTTGATGAGGATGGCACTGGTGAGAGTAGGAGTGGTGTAAAGTGTTGTGAGGGCAGGAAGGTGAGCAGGGCCCATGTTGTGGGGCTGCCCTAGGCAGGTGGAGGCAAGGTCAGCTTGTGCAGAGGTCTTGACGGTGAGTCCGTCCTGGTCGGGAAGCCCTTGAAGCAGGCTGGGACTGCGAGCAGTGAGGAGAGAGTAGAGCTGTTGTAGCTTTTGGGTAAGAGGCGGCCTGGAGAAAAGTGTCGGGCAGTAAGAAGGAGAGCAGGGCAGAAGTTGCAGAGGTGCCCTAGGCAGGTGGAGGCCAGCCTGGCTGGTGCAGAAGTCGTGACTTTGTGTCTCTAAGGGTGGGGAAGGTGCTGTAGCAAGCTAGCAGTCCCTGCAGTGTGGTGAGAGGAGGCATAGTGTAAGTGTTGTGAGGTCAGAAAGGCAAGTGTGACGTGCTGTGGGGCTGCCCTAGGCAGGTGGAGGCAAGGTCGGCTTGTGCAGAGGTCTTGACGGTGAGTCCGTCATGGTCGGGAAGCCCTTGAAGCAGGCTGGGACTGCGAGCAGTGAGGTGAGAGTAGGTGTGGTGTAAAGTGTTGTGAGGGCAGGAAGGTGAGCATGAGACATGTTGTGGGGCTGCCGCAGGCAGGTGGATGCCAGCTGTCTGTGTGAGCCTGTGTGAGTAGTCGTCTTTGCTTTGAGAGTGGCTTTGAGGAGGAGGCTTTTCCTCGAAGTGGCGCAGCTAGCAGGTAGCTGTGAGTAGGTGTGGTGGAAGTGTTGGGAGAGGAGGAAGGTGAGCAGCGCAGGTGTTGTGGGTGTGCCCTAGGCAGGTGTCGGCAATGTTTGCAGCACTGAGTCGTGGCCTGGGAGCCCTGGGTGGTGGGGGAGTGGCTTTATGAGGGTGGTCCTGCTAGGAGTAAAGTGTGAGCAGGCGTGGTGCAAGTTTTGGGAGGGGAGGAATGTGAGCCTGGTGGGTGTTGTGGGGCTGCGGCAGGAATGGAGCCGCAAGCTTTGCTTGCGCAGTGCTCCTCTGTGGGAGGCCTGTGTGGTGGGCTGGGCGTTTGATGAGGATGGCACTGGTGAGAGTAGGAGTGGTGTAAAGTGTTGTGAGGGCAGGAAGGTGAGCAGGGCCCATGTTGTGGGGCTGCCCTAGGCAGGTGGAGGCAAGGTCAGCTTGTGCAGAGGTCTTGACGGTGAGTCCGTCCTGGTCGGGAAGCCCTTGAAGCAGGCTGGGACTGCGAGCAGTGAGGAGAGAGTAGAGCTGTTGTAGCTTTTGGGTAAGAGGCGGCCTGGAGAAAAGTGTCGGGCAGTAAGAAGGAGAGCAGGGCAGAAGTTGCAGAGGTGCCCTAGGCAGGTGGAGGCCAGCCTGGCTGGTGCAGAAGTCGTGACTTTGTGTCTCTAAGGGTGGGGAAGGTGCTGTAGCAAGCTAGCAGTCCCTGCAGTGTGGTGAGAGGAGGCATAGTGTAAGTGTTGTGAGGTCAGAAAGGCAAGTGTGACGTGCTGTGGGGCTGCCCTAGGCAGGTGGAGGCAAGGTCGGCTTGTGCAGAGGTCTTGACGGTGAGTCCGTCATGGTCGGGAAGCCCTTGAAGCAGGCTGGGACTGCGAGCAGTGAGGTGAGAGTAGGTGTGGTGTAAAGTGTTGTGAGGGCAGGAAGGTGAGCATGAGACATGTTGTGGGGCTGCCGCAGGCAGGTGGATGCCAGCTGTCTGTGTGAGCCTGTGTGAGTAGTCGTCTTTGCTTTGAGAGTGGCTTTGAGGAGGAGGCTTTTCCTCGAAGTGGCGCAGCTAGCAGGTAGCTGTGAGTAGGTGTGGTGGAAGTGTTGGGAGAGGAGGAAGGTGAGCAGCGCAGGTGTTGTGGGTGTGCCCTAGGCAGGTGTCGGCAATGTTTGCAGCACTGAGTCGTGGCCTGGGAGCCCTGGGTGGTGGGGGAGTGGCTTTATGAGGGTGGTCCTGCTAGGAGTAAAGTGTGAGCAGGCGTGGTGCAAGTTTTGGGAGGGGAGGAATGTGAGCCTGGTGGGTGTTGTGGGGCTGCGGCAGGAATGGAGCCGCAAGCTTTGCTTGCGCAGTGCTCCTCTGTGGGAGGCCTGTGTGGTGGGCTGGGCGTTTGATGAGGATGGCACTGGTGAGAGTAGGAGTGGTGTAAAGTGTTGTGAGGGCAGGAAGGTGAGCAGGGCCCATGTTGTGGGGCTGCCCTAGGCAGGTGGAGGCAAGGTCAGCTTGTGCAGAGGTCTTGACGGTGAGTCCGTCCTGGTCGGGAAGCCCTTGAAGCAGGCTGGGACTGCGAGCAGTGAGGAGAGAGTAGAGCTGTTGTAGCTTTTGGGTAAGAGGCGGCCTGGAGAAAAGTGTCGGGCAGTAAGAAGGAGAGCAGGGCAGAAGTTGCAGAGGTGCCCTAGGCAGGTGGAGGCCAGCCTGGCTGGTGCAGAAGTCGTGACTTTGTGTCTCTAAGGGTGGGGAAGGTGCTGTAGCAAGCTAGCAGTCCCTGCAGTGTGGTGAGAGGAGGCATAGTGTAAGTGTTGTGAGGTCAGAAAGGCAAGTGTGACGTGCTGTGGGGCTGCCCTAGGCAGGTGGAGGCAAGGTCGGCTTGTGCAGAGGTCTTGACGGTGAGTCCGTCATGGTCGGGAAGCCCTTGAAGCAGGCTGGGACTGCGAGCAGTGAGGTGAGAGTAGGTGTGGTGTAAAGTGTTGTGAGGGCAGGAAGGTGAGCATGAGACATGTTGTGGGGCTGCCGCAGGCAGGTGGATGCCAGCTGTCTGTGTGAGCCTGTGTGAGTAGTCGTCTTTGCTTTGAGAGTGGCTTTGAGGAGGAGGCTTTTCCTCGAAGTGGCGCAGCTAGCAGGTAGCTGTGAGTAGGTGTGGTGGAAGTGTTGGGAGAGGAGGAAGGTGAGCAGCGCAGGTGTTGTGGGTGTGCCCTAGGCAGGTGTCGGCAATGTTTGCAGCACTGAGTCGTGGCCTGGGAGCCCTGGGTGGTGGGGGAGTGGCTTTATGAGGGTGGTCCTGCTAGGAGTAAAGTGTGAGCAGGCGTGGTGCAAGTTTTGGGAGGGGAGGAATGTGAGCCTGGTGGGTGTTGTGGGGCTGCGGCAGGAATGGAGCCGCAAGCTTTGCTTGCGCAGTGCTCCTCTGTGGGAGGCCTGTGTGGTGGGCTGGGCGTTTGATGAGGATGGCACTGGTGAGAGTAGGAGTGGTGTAAAGTGTTGTGAGGGCAGGAAGGTGAGCAGGGCCCATGTTGTGGGGCTGCCCTAGGCAGGTGGAGGCAAGGTCAGCTTGTGCAGAGGTCTTGACGGTGAGTCCGTCCTGGTCGGGAAGCCCTTGAAGCAGGCTGGGACTGCGAGCAGTGAGGAGAGAGTAGAGCTGTTGTAGCTTTTGGGTAAGAGGCGGCCTGGAGAAAAGTGTCGGGCAGTAAGAAGGAGAGCAGGGCAGAAGTTGCAGAGGTGCCCTAGGCAGGTGGAGGCCAGCCTGGCTGGTGCAGAAGTCGTGACTTTGTGTCTCTAAGGGTGGGGAAGGTGCTGTAGCAAGCTAGCAGTCCCTGCAGTGTGGTGAGAGGAGGCATAGTGTAAGTGTTGTGAGGTCAGAAAGGCAAGTGTGACGTGCTGTGGGGCTGCCCTAGGCAGGTGGAGGCAAGGTCGGCTTGTGCAGAGGTCTTGACGGTGAGTCCGTCATGGTCGGGAAGCCCTTGAAGCAGGCTGGGACTGCGAGCAGTGAGGTGAGAGTAGGTGTGGTGTAAAGTGTTGTGAGGGCAGGAAGGTGAGCATGAGACATGTTGTGGGGCTGCCGCAGGCAGGTGGATGCCAGCTGTCTGTGTGAGCCTGTGTGAGTAGTCGTCTTTGCTTTGAGAGTGGCTTTGAGGAGGAGGCTTTTCCTCGAAGTGGCGCAGCTAGCAGGTAGCTGTGAGTAGGTGTGGTGGAAGTGTTGGGAGAGGAGGAAGGTGAGCAGCGCAGGTGTTGTGGGTGTGCCCTAGGCAGGTGTCGGCAATGTTTGCAGCACTGAGTCGTGGCCTGGGAGCCCTGGGTGGTGGGGGAGTGGCTTTATGAGGGTGGTCCTGCTAGGAGTAAAGTGTGAGCAGGCGTGGTGCAAGTTTTGGGAGGGGAGGAATGTGAGCCTGGTGGGTGTTGTGGGGCTGCGGCAGGAATGGAGCCGCAAGCTTTGCTTGCGCAGTGCTCCTCTGTGGGAGGCCTGTGTGGTGGGCTGGGCGTTTGATGAGGATGGCACTGGTGAGAGTAGGAGTGGTGTAAAGTGTTGTGAGGGCAGGAAGGTGAGCAGGGCCCATGTTGTGGGGCTGCCCTAGGCAGGTGGAGGCAAGGTCAGCTTGTGCAGAGGTCTTGACGGTGAGTCCGTCCTGGTCGGGAAGCCCTTGAAGCAGGCTGGGACTGCGAGCAGTGAGGAGAGAGTAGAGCTGTTGTAGCTTTTGGGTAAGAGGCGGCCTGGAGAAAAGTGTCGGGCAGTAAGAAGGAGAGCAGGGCAGAAGTTGCAGAGGTGCCCTAGGCAGGTGGAGGCCAGCCTGGCTGGTGCAGAAGTCGTGACTTTGTGTCTCTAAGGGTGGGGAAGGTGCTGTAGCAAGCTAGCAGTCCCTGCAGTGTGGTGAGAGGAGGCATAGTGTAAGTGTTGTGAGGTCAGAAAGGCAAGTGTGACGTGCTGTGGGGCTGCCCTAGGCAGGTGGAGGCAAGGTCGGCTTGTGCAGAGGTCTTGACGGTGAGTCCGTCATGGTCGGGAAGCCCTTGAAGCAGGCTGGGACTGCGAGCAGTGAGGTGAGAGTAGGTGTGGTGTAAAGTGTTGTGAGGGCAGGAAGGTGAGCATGAGACATGTTGTGGGGCTGCCGCAGGCAGGTGGATGCCAGCTGTCTGTGTGAGCCTGTGTGAGTAGTCGTCTTTGCTTTGAGAGTGGCTTTGAGGAGGAGGCTTTTCCTCGAAGTGGCGCAGCTAGCAGGTAGCTGTGAGTAGGTGTGGTGGAAGTGTTGCGAGAGGAGGAAAGGCTTTTCACCTCTCCTTTGCCTGCACCTTCACAGGGAAGTGCTCCGTGGAAGAGAGTTTGAGCTCACAAGTACATCCGTGACTGCAGACTCTTCCTGCTGAATGGATGGTGGAAGTGTGTCCAGCATAGCAGTCTTTTGCACTGCAGCCCACCTGCTAACAATCTTCTCCCATCTTAGCAGGAAAAGCTGAATTCTGTCCTCTTCCACATGTCTATCCCACTTTTTTCCTGGGACACACGTTTTGCAATAGCAGTAGAGCTCTGATTGTGTGTCTGAGTTTGCAAAAGCCCTGACCTGTCCTCCCTCTGCTCTGCAGAGTGTCTTTAACCTCTACACACTGAGGAATTCCAGGCTGTACTTGAATAGACTACAAGCCAAGTGGCAGACAAGTTTATCGAGGTCCTTCATTTAAGATTCCCTTTGTCACCTTCAGCCCTAACAGAACCGTAATCTGAATTGTGTAATGTTGTTGGAAGAGATAATGCATGCTTGGACTATCGTTCCACAAGAGTCTCTGGGGGTGTTAGATTTTCCTTTTGGTGTAATGATTGGCGGTAGTCACGGAAATAAACCATCCTCTGCTATCAGATGTCGGAGTGGGGGGACGGACCCGGAGTAACGATGAGTCTCAATATGAGTATGGTCGTTCTCCCTTTATTAGAGCTTACACAGAGTATATATAGACAAGCAATAAGCATGCACCAACAATAGCTGTATGATTGGTTTACAGTCTCTTCACGCGTCTAAAGCGAATACACGATTGGTGCAAAATTGCTGTTCACGTGGAGGGGCTTGTCAGCCCCCTCCTTTACTTGTTTACCACTACTTGTCTTCCCCTTCTGTAATGGTCTAGGAATGCTCAAGGACAGTTCACATAGCCGTGGGATCCTCCCTTCATCATGAAGGCAGGATTGCTCACTTCTAAGAAAGCATGCCCTTTCTCACTTAACCATTCTTCCACAAATGATTTCTCTGGGTGTGGAGTTGGCCAGTATATGAGTTCTATGAGACTTCCAATTGGTCCCTTGTGGTAGCTCAGGAAGGCTATTCCTTGGGGTAACACAGTGTCCCAGAGTTGTTGAGGAGAGCTTGTTTTCCTAAGTGTGTTAAATTCGGCCTTCAGCAATCCATTTTTCTGCTCTGGTAGGCTGTTGGCCTGTGCGTTTTATGGGTGATGGCACACCCATCTTATGTCTTCAGCCTGAGCATCATGATTTTTTCAAGTCTGTAATTTGTTAATACTGAATCAACACTCACACTAGCTGACTTACTATTGATGGTGTATGGGAAAGTGAGGAAGAATGTCGAGGAGATAGGCGATGGAAGCTAGCCAGACGGTTCCGTGGGAAAAGGAGCATCAACAGGACGTGTTGACCCATAGCCATGTAGCTGGGCCTGTGCCAGTGTGGTGCTGCACCTGGGCTTTGACTCAAGATTATCGATGAGCTCAAGGTGCCCACTGTGCATGTGTATAGTACACAAAAACCACGTATAGTGCCCCCCGGCGATCGTTGCCAAGGACCGACGCTCAGTGGTGCCAGGGACTCTCCCGCTCCTTTATTGCCTCGATCGGGAATCGCTGGGGAAGCCCCGCTCAGACGCAGAGGTAATAAACGCTCAGCATTGACCTTAGTGTGCCTTGTGGTTGTGTATCTGTTCCTGCCGGGAGTCCAGGCGTCGCCCCCGCCAGACTCTTACAACTGGCGTAGTCGGCAGGATACACAAATGACAACGCCGTGGCCGAGGAGAGCGAAGGGGGAGGGCAAGAGCCACGGAGGGACTGCTCGCCTGCGGCTGCCATGGTGGCCCCAGACTGAGCAGTGGGGGCCAGTAGCTGCATTGCTTGCTGCTCTGGCAGTCCCCCAGCACTGGCCAGAGCTGGCACAGGGGGAAAATGTTACCCCGAAGGTGGCTGAATCCGCTTTACAGGCTATGCCCTTCCGTGCTGCTTCGGAAGCAGCTCGGAAGCTCGCCGGAGAATTAGGGTGGGCACTGTTGACGGGCATTCGAGCCTTAGATATCATCTTAGGTATCATCTTTGCAGCAACGAGTAAGAGATCTAGAGAAGGAGAATGGAGATTTGCGTGATGCGGCAGCACAGGATTTGATCACGAGCCAAGCTGAAAAGAATCAGGAATTAACCCATAGGGTAGAGCGATTAGCTTTACGAATGGCTAACAAATGCCATGTGAGCTACGGTAAAGCCCCAGCTACAATTGCACAGGTGAGAGCAATAATAACTAGACCCTCCTGGGACCCAGAGGAGTGGGATGGTAATATCTGGAGTACTTCATCTGACTCGGAGATTGAATTTGGGTTAGAAGGAGAATCGGCTACTCCCCAGGTCCGACCTCTTGTGCAACTGAAGGGAGGAGAGGCAAGTAGACAGGAATACAGTGGAGCAATCTAGAACATATACCCCGAAGGAATTGTATGAATTTTTAACTGCTTTCCAGCAGCCCCCGTGGGCAGTCTTTGTTAGCCTGGTTAGTGAGAGCATGGGGTGCAGGTGCCGGATCGCTTAGTCTCAGAAGATAGGAGCTGAATTTAATGAGCCCCTTATCAACAGATGCTCAAGTACAGTATTATCTTATCCAATTAACTGCTCCGTGGGACGGGGCAGGAAATATTATCGTAGCTCCAACATTATATCAGTGGTTACGCGCCACTGTGGTAGGTGCTTACCCATCCACAGGTGAGTTAGCTGCTACAGCGGGAGCGTGACGTACTTTGGAGGAAGGGATCAACGTGTTGCGGCAGCTAGGGGTAGCAATTGGATTAGCAGATGGAGAAGGACCGGATGGTGTGGAAATAACGTGGCAGATGAAAACCCAGTTATTAAGGGGGGCTCCAAGTGCCTTAAAGCCCTTACTATTTGGCATAGTAATGCCTGCAACTGGAACAGTGGGGGCTTTAATACACAATATAAGGGATTTGACACTTGTTGGTGAACCAGATACTAAGCAAGCGAGAGCAGTTCGGAATTCCAAAGGAAGAAAATTGGCAGGGACTACTAAACTGAGTGGAAAGGTAACGAGGCGACAGATGTGGACTGAATCCCTGCAGGCAGGGGTATTACATGATGAGATAAATGGTCTTTCTACTGCTGACTTATGCAAGCGGTGGCGGTGGTTGTCTGCCGATCAGCAATATCGAACACAGCCTACCGCCCCCCCCACTTCAGCCACAGCGTGGAAGCTGCCGGCCAAGAGACAACGAGGGGGAGGCGGGTGCCCTGCAATAGGAGCATCAGTTGCGGCTTACCATTGGGGGGCCAACGCCCTTATGTGCCCTTGCGAATTCGCTGGCGCTCTGGAGGAGAAATTGCTGTGCTTGCTTTAGTAGATACTGGGGCAGAAGCTACTGTACTGCCTAGTGCGGTAGCTCCGGGGAAGGCCACTACCCACATATGTGGGTTGGGAGGATCAGCCACCCCGGCGACACAGGCTGTAGTTACGTTAGCAATTGGCAAAACCCCCCCATTTTCTGCCACTGTTTTATTAGCACCGATTCACAAGTACATCTTGGGGATCGATGTGCTACTGGGCAGAGATATTCAGACCCTGCAAGGATTGTTCTCCTTTGGAAAAAGTTCTGCGTTACCGCAGTTGCGATCCATTACTTTGATTAGAGGGTATCCAAAATGGGACCCAGTGGATCTACCAGTTCCCCCCACTGTAGTGCAAGTGAAGCAATACAGAATTCCTGGTGGGGAACAGGAGATTCAGGAAACTGTAGATGCTTTATTGCATACCCAAATAATATGCCCTGCCCTGTCGGCTTTCAGTAGTCCTATTTGGCCTGTTTGGAAGCCTGATGGCTCATGGCATATGACTGTGGATTATAGGGAGCTAAATAAAGTCGCCCCACCATTAGCAGCTGTAGTACCTGACATGGTAACTCTGCTGGAAGGCATAGGGAAACATCTGCAAGAATGGAAAGCTGTCATTGATTTGGCAAATGCATTCTTCTCTATCGCTATATCCCCGCAATCGCAAGATCAATTTGCATTTACATGGAATAATAAGCAATATGCGTTTCAAGTCCTTCCTCAGGGCTATAAACATAGCCCCACTATTTGCCACCAGATGATCTCAGCTGATCTTCCCCCCCCCCCGCTTACAGAGTGTACCATCCATCACTATATCGATGATATTTTGATAATGGGAACTTCTGAAGAACAAGTCTGTGAGCAGTTATCATTGCTGGTACAGACCCTACAGAAGCGAGGGTGGGCTGTAAACCCTAAGAAGGTACAGGGGCCGGACATCAGTGCGCAATTCTTAGGGATAGTCTGGAGGGGGCAGACGAAAGCTATCCCTGAGAAAGTGCGCAATACCATTCAACAGTAACTTGTTCCCACTACTGCGAGAAAACTACAAGCTTTTGGGGGCCTTTTGGGGTTCTGGAGGACCTTTATACCTCACTTAGCATATTTAATGCGGCCGCTACAGCGTTTGACCAAAAAAAGTAGCCAGTGGCAGTGGACTAAAGAACAGCAGCAAGCCTTCGACCTGTGCAAGGAGGTGGTGGTCCAACATTGCGAACTATTCACTCCGTATGAGTGACGACCTTTTGAGCTGGAGGTAACGGTCATGGGGGATACGGTGTCTTGGGGGTTGTGGCAGCAATGTGCCCAGGCAAGGCGGGAACCTATAGGTTTCTGGTCCCGTTCCCTGCAAGGGGCCACAGCAAATTATACACCTTTGGAAAAACAGCTCTTGGCTGTGGTGTGGGCTTTGCAGGATACCAAAAGAGTTACAGGACGTGACCCAGTGACCGTACACACCCCCATACCCATTCAGGCATGGCTGACAGATGATACCATCAGGGCCCATGTGGGAAGGCCCAAGCTGCAACTCGGTGGAAATGGAAAACATGAGTACCCCGCACGCAACCTTGTTAGGGGAAGTACATTTTGAGCACATGCCTCTATTGTCAGAGCTAGAGGAGCTGCCACCTCTTGCTCCCCCAGTAGAGCCATCGCCTGTCCAAGAGGCACCTCCTTTTGAAACGTTATCTCCTGAGCAACGAGAGTGGGACTGGTTTTCTGATGGCAGTGCAGTGTATACCTGGGCAGGAGAGCGAGTGTGGTGCTCTGTAGCATATAATCCTTCAAAGGATACTATCTGTTTTGCCTCAGAAATGGGATACTCAAGTCAGTGGGCTGAATAAAAGGCTGCAGCTAGCTCTCGATGAGGGAGATGCACGCTACCTCTGTATGGATAGCTGGGTGGTATACAAGGGTCTGCGAACCTGGTTGCCAACATGGGCCGCTGCACAGTGGAAGATACATGAAAAGGAACTCTGGGGGAGCCCCTTGTGGGAAAGGAGTGGGACATTGTGCAAACTAAAGCTGTGTCTGTGCGACGTGTTGAAGCCCATCAGAAGCAGGAGACCCACGAAACAGCATAATACAGCAGTCGACCAGATGGCAACTCCCTCAGAGTTAAAGCAAGCTTGGCAAGCGCATGAACGATCAGGACATCTTGGCCCCATCAAAGTTCAGGCTTGGGATCTATCACCAGGCCATCCCATGTTAGTGCTACATTGGTATAAGACAGCCCGTGCTAACTGTCCCGTTTGTATGAAGATAACAAAAGTGCCTTTCACCAGCACCTATGGTCGCATCAAGCGAGGCGAACAACCCTTTGCGACCTGGCAGGTAGATTATGTAGGCCCATTACCCCCCCTCACAGGGACTAAAGTATATATTGACTGCTGCAGACACTTACACAGGCCTTATGTATGCATATCCTACCTCCCATGCAAATCAATCCTCCACTGTACGGGGCTTAGAGCAGCTCATGTATCCTTATGGTATACCAAAAGAAATACAGAGTGACCAAGGTACCCACTTTGCAGGCCATATAGTACAAGAATGGGCAAAGGACTTGGGGATCACCCGGGTCTTGCATGTACCATACCACTCCCAAGCTAATGGATTAATAGAGAGAATGAATGGCCTGCTAAAAGAACAAATTCGAACACTTACCGCCATGCAAACCTTAAGGGGGTGCATGAGCATGCTCCCACAAGCGCTGTTTATGCTTAACAACAGGCGTGTAGGAATGCTTACTGCCTACGAGCCAAACTGACTCCAGCAACTCCTGCTCGGATATCCGTAGTGGGGGTGGCTGCCCCCCCCGCATACTCGCCTCTGGTGAGGTAGAATTCTATACATCGGAGCAACTCACGATTACTGAACAAAGGGTTATTCACATTTAAGACTTGACTGCCCTTCACAGTGTGTATGGCTGTTTACACCTTTGATACCTGTCCAAATAGCCCCACTCTTATTGACCTCTTCTCAAGATTTATCTTTCCAGGTATCCGTATCCACGCCAGTGAATATTGCACAGGGAGCACCAATACTGTGAGGAATTCTGATCCACAGTGCCGGAGTGCCTCAAGTTCAGCAAACACCCTCAATACACTCTTTAGCCAGTGTGTGGATACTAACTCCTCAAAAGGGAAAGCGGCCTGGCACTCTTCTAGCAGATGGTCCAGGAGCCACTGCTCTAGTTCTTCCTGATGGTGATACTATGCCTTTCTATCTTCCCATCAACATGTTATCACGCCGGCATCTGTAAGCTACTGTTGTGATGTTGCCTGTTGTTGACCATGACAGATGCCTTTAATCTACAAGACCATCCAGCTTCCCATGTAAATACATGGGTTTGGCTCACACAAAGCTCAGCTAACCTCTCTGCTTTCTGTATTGCAGGAGGACGATCAGTGGATGATGTCTTAACTACGTGTTACATAGGTGTACCAGCTCTAGTCGTGGTACTACAGAGTTATATATAAAAAAAAGTATTTCTGTCACTTCCATGAATTTATACAATTTGGGTGTTGTTTCCCGAAAGATGACACCTTGGACTTACTCTTTTTTATAGCTAACATATTTAAAGCATATATTTGCTTTTGCTTTGTAAATGCTACCTCTGTTCTGTGGTATGTAACCAATACACAGTTAATTTGTAATGACACTATAAATATTGCTTATGCCTCTGCTCACATTATACTACCCTTAGGTTGGTTCCTTCTGTATGGCACTGCAGCATATACATATGTGCTGGCCAGCGCCACAGGTGGCCCATGCACTGTAGATTGTGTTACTTTAAGCATCCTTCCCTTTATGATGGAGCGGCGAAGGACCCTGTGACATATCCTAGATGCCATTTGTAACCTCCATGTAAGTTTATTTTCTCATGCGGAAGCCCTAGGCCTATTGCTAAGCCTAGTTGGGATCCCGGGGGTGGTGGCGCATGATTATAAACAGTTAGAGCATGTTGTCTGTGCTTTAGCTCAAGGCTTAAATTGGACATCTAGAGCCATTGCCTCTTTTAATAAAGAGTTGGGAGCAGTACGGCAAGAAACACTGCAAAACCATCTAGTGATCGACTATCTCCTACTGTGATACAACCATGGACGTCCTGACTTTGCCGGGATGTGCTGCTTTACCGTCACTGAGGAATCAGCATCTACTGAGACTGATATCAGCCACTTACAGAACATTATCCAACATACCTGGCTGAATGGCGGAGATGCCTGGCTGGCTAATTGGTTTGGCTCCCTAAGGGGATGACAGGGCCACCTCATACAAAGAGAACTCTTGTTTATCTTTCGCATTATATTATGTTATGTTTTGATTTCATTACTTTGTAAATTCCCTTGCCCTCATACCCCATGCCCTTCTGAAGACTGGAATGGCCTGTAACTAGCTTTCCATCGCGGGGGTGGAGTGCATGGGAAAGTGCGGAAGAATGTCGAGGAGATAGGCAATGGAAGCTAGCCAGACTGTTCCGTGGGAAAAGGAGCATCAACAGGACATGTTGACCCATAGCCATGTAGCTGGGCCTGTGCCAGTGTGGTGCTGCACCTGGGCTTTGACTCGAGATTAGCAATGAGCTCAATGTGCCCACTGCGCATGTGTATAGTACACAAAAACCACGTATAGTGCCCCCCGGCGTTCCTCGCCATGGACTGACGCTCAGTGGTGTCAGGGACTCTCTCGCTCCTTTATCGATAGGGAAATTGCCGGGGAAGCCCCGCTCAGACGCAGAGGTAATAAACGCTCAGCATCGACCTTAGTGTGCCTTGTGGTTGTGCATCTGTTCCTGCCGGGAGTCCAGGCGTCGCTCCCGCCAGACCCTTACAGATGGCCATCCTGAATGCCTGTACGAGCAAGAGTGGAAGGGCACAGTTATAATATTGTCAGAGGAGTAATTCAAAGAAGGCAAGGAAAAGCAGGTCAGATGAGGCACATAAAGGTACAAATCTGTAGCTTTTGGCAGTTCATAGCTCAGTAAAGCGAACCCTTATCGTACAGCCATATGATTAGCCCTTACCCTTCCTAGAGACAGTCAGGTTTGAGGTTAACAGTCACGAGCTTTTCAGACTTTCATTCTGACATGGGAACTTAAAACCTTTTTTTGTGTAAGAAATGATATGTTTCTTTTAGCACCAGAGCCACGTGCATTGCTCTCTGCAGACACAGAGAGTTTCAGCCTCAGTCTGAAGTCCATTCTCTTCAAGTGATAAACAAATCTCTTACTATAGGTGAGAGGAATAACACTGAGGAGGCTTTTATGCAATAATTCCCTACTCAGTCATTACAGGTAGTGTAGAAATATGTTTAAGAGCATTTAAATTTAAACAGGATGGGAGTCTTCTAAGTAAGCAAAACATGATTGCAGTAAGTAATAGGGTTCACATATAAGGCAGACTAGAAGTGATTGACTGACTGGTTAATTAACAGGGACATAAGGCAATACCAGGAGTTGCCAGGAAGTTCATGCTGCAAGAGATGAGGAAACATACATGATTTTGAACTGTGTTGAGGTGACAGAAGTGGACATATGGTAAAATGGTCACGATGAGAAAAAAAATCTAAAACAAAATGTTGGAACATATTAGAGGGAGGGTATTAAACTGAAGAGGTAAGAAGGACATCTGGATGATCATCACCAAACTTTTACCCCAGAGTTGAACAGTGCCCTATCACCAAACCCTAGGAGCATTGCTTAGCTGAAAGCTGAATGCAAGATGAAGAAGATAGCTATGAACATACAGGAGAAGAAAGAAAAAGAGAAATAAGGCTTGCCAATGCTTAGGTTAAAGCCATTGGCTTTAAATTCTTCTTTCCCTTTACACTGCAAGTTGCCTTGGAATGGGTGAGCAGCTTTTTCAGCCTTTCCGTTTCAATTCAGTGAGTGCAACCAACAGATGCAGCAGCTGGCACAGCAGTTTGTGCAGCAGGACTCACAGAAGGGGACCAGAAACTCTGCTGAGGGCAGTGTACACATGCTCAGTAATGGTGGTGATGCAGCACAGGGCATGGTCTCCAGCAACCACTGGAGCAACTACCCTTGGCATATCAGAGGCCTCAACCGAGACCTAGCTCCTGAAGGAGGATGTTGCTGTGCAGGTCTGGGGCTGCAGGCTGTGCCTGGGGCCTCTTGCTGAGACTGGGACAGGAGAGATGTTGTCCTTGCTTGCAGGAGGTGTGCACTGGTGGAGAATCTTTGTTGTCAAGTAAAGGAGCTGCAGGAGGGGACTGCACAATGTCAGAGCCAATGAGAAAGAGGTTGGCTGGATCTTCTCCCAGATCTGCAGCTTTGAGATCCTGAGTCCCCAGATGTGCTGAAAGAGGGGCAGGCAAAGTCTGTGCTTACCGGCTAGGAAATGGAGACTGCCATGATGGTGAAGGCTGGGAGACTGTGACTTCTGATGCCAAGAAGATGGCTCCTGCTCCACCTGCAGATCTTAAACTACATAGCAGGTTTCATGCCCTGGCAGCAGATGAGAGGCTGTGAGCTTGGTCCAACAGATCAACCAAGCTGGTTGGACCTGAGCCCCGCAGCAGTGCCAGAAGGGAGCAGCGAGTGATAATAAAGGGACATGTCCCACCTGCTTACCTGACCTGATGTCTGAGGAGGGTTTGTTGTGTGTCAGGGGCTCAGATCCAGGAGACATTGCAAAGAGACTGCTGAGGCTTGCTTGGTCCTTGGACTATCACTCCACACTGTTCTCCTCCGTGGGCTCCAGTGACACTGCCAGGACAGACCATAAGCACATCAGGAGTGATTGCACAGGGATGAGGGCACAGGTAATGCCGTCTCAGTCCCTTCCTTGAGTGGTAAGGGCCTGAGGAGCAGTGGATGGATCCTGTGGGTTGACAAGTGTTTGCGCAGCTGGTGTCAGCACCAGGGATTTGGCTTTTATGACCATAGGACCCTCTGAAATTAAGGACTACTAGAAAGAGCTGGAGGCCTCCTGACTAAGTGCAGCAAAAGCATCTTTGCCAACAGGTTGGCCAGCTTGGTGAGGAGAGCTTTCAATTAGGACAAATAGAGGAGGGAGATGACAAACCACAGCCAGGTGAGAAAGTGGTGCCTGGGCTGGCAAGTAGAAGATGCAGGCTGATGGGGACAAGAGGCTCTGAGAACAACAAAACAGGTTTGAAGGGGGCGCACCCCAAGTGTATGCCCACAGATAAGGAAATGCTGAAAGGATAGCATTTCTGGGGAAGCTCTCACAATTTTTCTGGAAAGTAAGCACAACTGGGTACAGCATGAGGAACAAACAAGAGGAATTAGAGGCGTGCACTATGTGCACTTGCAGGGCTACTATGATCTCACTGGGATCACAGAAATGGGATAGCTCACACAAGTGGAATGCTGCAGTGGATGGATAGAAGCTCTTTAGGAAGGACAGTCAGGGAAGGTGAGGAGAAGGAGTGGCCAATTATGTGAGAGAACAGTGGGAATGCATGGAGTTCTGCCTAGGGATGAATGAGAGGCCAGCTGAGAGCTAATAAGTCAGGATTAGAGGGCAGACCAACATGGGTGACACTGTCGTGGATGTCTGCTACAGGCTACCTGATCAGGAAGAAGTAGTAGATGGAGTCTTCTTCAGACAGCTGGAAGAAGCATCACATTCATAGATCCTGCCCACTCTCTATTTATTTGACTAATACATCTGAGTAGGATCAAAACTTAACTGTTTATAGCAGCGTTAATTCTTACCATACATAGTTCCAAACTGTGCTTTAGAGCACAGACTCTTATGCTAGCACATTCTTTAGCAGAAGGGATGAGCTTCAACTCCTACTAGAAAGATATTAGCTCTTTGCGCAATCTATCCAGGGTGCAATAGCCAAATCTGTAAAGGGACTCGTATACAAGGGTCAGAATATTTGGGCTAGCCACAGGTCTCCAGCCAAAAACTAAAAGTGAATGCCATGTTTTGGTCTTGATACTGATCAGTTTTAGGCAGAGTGGTCTTGGCATGCAATCTACCTACAATACACAGTCATCACAGATGGTTTCTTGCAGCTTGCAGTAGATAGGTCATAATAGAATGTAACATTCACTGTGGCCCTCAGAGCAAGAAACTGTTCAATAGCACAAAACCTGTATCTAAAGCCAAATCAGTGGTGTGGTCAGGAAGCAAAAGCAATCAAGAAAGTCGTAAAGACAGAAAAAGAACACAAAAAGAGCTGAAGACCGTCTAGACATGCTCCTCAGCAACATGCTCTAGGGGACCCTGTTTGAGCAGAGGGATTGGACTAGGTGATCTCCAGAGGTCCCTTCCAACCATAATCATTTTGTGATTCTGTGATTCTATGACTCAAGACTGTGAAAAGAATTGCCATGGGTGGACAGTCTAGGGCTGGCTATTTAGAAGCTGATTCTAGAATACGGAAAAGAATCTGGAAACATGGCTAAAAATGCAGTACACCAAAAGAAGGAAGGGGAAGTAGATTCAGAGCTTGATTCACAAATACAGCCAAGAGATACATGAGCAAACAGTAACATTGTCTCAGAATCTTATATATATATCAGTTGAGTGGGACAGATTTTCCCTACCCGGTCAAGCTTATCAGGTTTCTCATTACCAGAAGATCTGGTTGTTGCTGGCTTCAGAAACTGATGATAATCAAGGATCTGGCTGCTGCCCAGCTTTCAATGCTTTGATTTTAGTGAACCTGTCTTGCATGGATCTGAGCAGGCTGGTTTGAGGTACATCAAGAACCCAGACCAGGTGTGACTGCACAAGATGAAGTGCGTAAACACTGTGAAATTCCTGGAAGGAAAATTCTAGCTAGGAGTACTTTTATCATCTCTGGTTTCTCCTAAAGTCACCCCAAAACTAGTGCTATCTGATACCGAACACCCTACAGGAACTGAACTGCTCAGCTCCTTTGTCAGAAACAATAGCTGCTGACTGGCTGAATCAGTTCTCATGGCAGTGGGCTAATACAGTAGCTCTGCATGTTCATGTTATGCAAAGGAATGGTGTTGATTCTGTTGATATGCTGTTATTGTGGTTCTGGGCAGTTGTAACCCTTATTTTTCTTCCCATATTTGACCATTTGAAAGAGGAAAGAAAAAATCTTTAAAATTTAAAACTCTTCCTGGGCAATGAAATGCAGTCTGTGGTAATATAACAACATGGAAAAAAAAGAGTTTGTTCTTCATTGGAAAATGCTACCAAAGCCACTCTACAGAACTGAAAAGGGTCACATACTAGTGCTCTTTTCCACTTGCTCTTCTGCAGGGTGAGACAAATGAAATTCCAATGCTGTCTCTTTGTGTGCCATTGAGATGCAGGCTCTGTAGATTTGGAAAGAGGCAAAAGCACTTAGTAAGATCCAGGATACCCCAAGAGTGTACCAGCCCAAAGGAGGCCCCCTTCAAAACGCAGAAAAAGCCAGAAGAGACCATGACAACAAAAGACACAATCTGGAAAGAAATTAAAGGGCCTCCTCCCTTTACTTCCATGTGAGTTCCCAAAAAAAAATTGAATACATCTAGGATCCCTAAATGAGTATCACATATCTCCTTCCATGTATTAGCCACAAGGTTCAACACAGGTCATTGAAACTATGGGGTTGACTGTGCAGACATCTGAAGAGAAGGATGAGATGTGGCCAACTGCAGCATGCATAGTATGCTAAATACATGTATACAGGTGCATGGCTAAGGAGAGTAAGATTGTATTGAATTGTAATCAGCACCCATAGCTATACTAATTAAATAATGAGCTACCAAAGTTGTTTTTTTATCCAGTTCCAGTATCAGCAAAAAGTATCTCTATGGCTCAGCATATGAGAGGAAAAAAGAGTCAGATCCCAAATCTTTAGCATTATTTGTAGTTATAAGTGGGACCTGGAATCATCACTGTAATTTCAGCCAGCCTGCTTTCATACAGGCATTGTGGAGTATCCTTTTACCTGCTTCTTGTCTCATAGCACATAAACAGCAGCTTTATGACAGCTTAACCTTTTGCCAATCAACACGACAGGGCAGCTCATGGCCTTTTCCCACACAGGGCACCCCTGCAGCCCCTTGCAGCTGAAATCCTCCCACTTATTCCCAATACTTTGGACTACTATCTCTCTAATTTGGGCCCTCTGAAGTCTAACACTGACAGAACTAATCAAGGCAGACATGCTACCTGTGTAGCAGGAGGTAGTGCAGTTTTCTGTGTGATCTGGACAATGCAGTGTTATATCATAATAAAAGTGAGAACTATTCCTGGTAGCTGTTTGACTCAAGTTACTAATTTGCAACCAGATTTTTTACACACCTTAAACTTCTTGGAGGAATCTATGGATTTGGATAATGGCATCCTTTTGAAAAGCTCAGCCAGCTTTCATAATTGCTATAGCAGCTGAGGAGCTACTTAGCCTACTACTTCCCCAAATTCACGTCTTAGAGACCAAATTTTGCCTACCCTCAATTGTGGGGTGAAGGAATTCCTACCCCACAAGCTTGTTGTTAGTGTTTAATGGTACGGAGTTGGGGACAAGGGATTTCACACACATTTAGGAAGATCCCCACTTATAGTATTTTACTGCTGTGATGGACCAATATTCTTCTAACCTTTTTCTTCTTGTAGGTTTTTTTTTTAAATAAATTTATTGCCCAGTTCTTCCCACATGCATGTGCTTGTCTTGACTCACTCAGGATACTTCAGAAGCAAAACTACACACTTGCTAAAGTGTTTGCAGGAGTTGAGCCTGTCATTTTCTGTGCTCTTGACTGAATTAGGCTTTCTTCCCACCATTTACATGATAAAGGCAAACAGCATTTCTTGGCAGGAGGAAACTGAGGCATAGGTTGATGATGTGACTTACCAAGGTCATACAACAGTGAAACATAGGTGCCACATATAAGCTGAGTCATTTGACTCAACTTAGTCCCTTCCTTTAGCCTAGCCTTTCTCCTAGTTTTATGACTACATGTCATCTTCAGATAACTTAGAGGTAGAAACATAGGCCGAGCTAGTCTGATTTTGCTACCATGGTGATCAGCTTAGAGGTACGTTACCAGCAGGTTGGCTGATTGATGGGCTCCAAATGCCACCACTAAGCCAGAACAACACACTGTTTGTAGGATCTTCTTTTAGTATGCTGATTTTTTTGCTGCCGGGAAAATCTAACACAGGAACCATTAATGAAAGACGACTTGTCAGTGAAATCTGTTTACGGAGGAAATCAGCCCTGCTTCTCAGGCTACATGTATCAGCTTAGAAATTTATTGTATTGCCATCTAGTTTGAGAAGGATAAGTGCAATGCAGTTGTTGATTAGGATTTGGGGGTTTTATCCTTGAATAGTTTGTCAAAAAATAAACAGTATTTGTCTCCTCATGTTTAATTCTACTTAAAAATCAAGCAAGTAGGCAGATAAATTAAGCATAGTATTAACATGGTTATTATGGTGGGGTTGGGAGGCGGGGGGGAGTGTGCAGCTTAATTCCTGGGCTCGACTTGGCACCCTTACTAATGTGTGTCACTGAAACTATTTTAAGCATAAGAGCTACTAGACTGAGTGGTTAGTGTATTTCTCAAATAATTTGCTAAGGGAAATTCTGAGTCCAGGCTGAAAGAAATGGCGGCTTTTTTTTTCATCAGCATGGCACAAAGTACACATGTGTTCAGTTAACCCAGCACTCATCTGTTGATGTGAGCAAGCATCTGCTCACTTTTACAACTTGAGTCCAGGAGAGCCAAAAAGACTAAGGGTCTATGGATGAAATGCAGTCCAGTGCCAAAGGCCAGCACAAAGCTCTCAGCTAACTTCGGACTCATCTTCAAAGTGAAGAGGTCTTCCCCTGCCTGGCCTGAATTCTGCTACATTGGCTGACTTACTTTCCCTCATAAATATGTATGTCACTGCATAGGAAACAATTTGTTGTATAATTTGTCTAAAATAATAGCACGACTCAGCCAGGGTCTATTAACCCCCCCCAAATTTACCATGCAGCTATGTTCACTGAGTGCCCAGCCATTTTGCTGTATTATAGCACTATCTACATGAAGGTGTTGTGCTCAACAACCTGCTTCCCTCAGTGGCTGAGAGCTACAGCATCTCTTAGAAGGCAAACTTTTGCTGTGAACAGCAGCTACATCTATGAGTGGTGCCAGCTGATAGAAGCCACCTATTTCAAGGCAGAGAGTAACAAGTGCTTAACACTGAACAAAAAAAGTGTCCTCATTTGCAGAGCTGACTGGCCTGGCAAGATTTTGTAGTGCTCTAGAAGGACTCCATGATTCTGCTGATACAATATAAATGGCAAATTTTTGAATGGCCTATTTTCTGTTTTTTAGTTCAGCTGCTTGAATGTGCTATCATTTTGCTTATAGCAGGAGAGGGGCTTGATTTGCTCTTTACGTAATGAGATGTCAGCCTTCCCTCCTCACTACTGCTACTCCTTGTGCCATTAGAAATTGTATAGTGTATGGCTTTTAGGGATGAGATTAATGTGTGGCTTTCACTCTGCTACTAATGGTGCTAGAATGGCTCTACTTAAAAAAAAAGCACATGCATCAGGTATGAAATTTACCTTCAGATTAAAAGTCAATTTACCTGAATTGCCCTAAATAGCTGTGATATGTTAAATACAATCTAAGGGTTAAAATCACCAGGTCCATCTGCTGTATGTTAGATTTTTTTTTAAATCAGGATGATAAAAAAAAAACAAAAACAAACAAACAAAAAAATCCTGTTGTGTTTGCTTCACTTTTCTTTTATGTTGGTTTCCAGCACTGTGAAGAGCATTATGGAAAGGAAAAGTGAGGCTGAATTCTGCTCTGTCACCATGCTGTGCAGCAGCAGATAGTAACACATCATCCCAGTTACAGTGGAAATGACACAGCTGAGAGACTTCCCCAGTGTAACAGGGAGGGAGTGATGTAACAGCCAAATCTTACTTCTCCCCTGCTGCTTCGCTCCTGGGCTGTCCCAGAAGATGCCTCCCATTAACTGCTAAGCTTTTATTTCAAGGAGTCAGGCTGGGGAAAAAAAGAAAGAGTCATGAAGCAAAGTTGGAAGGGTAAAGACAGGAAGAACTTATTGTAGCTCTAACTTCACTGCCATAAAATGTCTCTCTTTGCCTAGAGAGGGAAATTGGCAATGGTAGACTAAAGGATTTTACTGTGACATTGCTGTAACCACAGAATCACCGGATCACTAAGTTTGGAAGGAACCTCTGGAAACTGCCTAGTCCTACCACCCTTCTCAGAGCAGGGTCGCCTAGAGAAGGTTGCTCAGGACCATGTCAGTTGGATTTTGGTTATCACCAGGAATGGAGACTTCACAGCCTCTCTGGGCAACCTGTCCAGTATTCAACCACTCTCACAGTGAAAATGGGTTTTCTTATGTTTCGGTGGAATTTCCTGTGTTTCAGTTTGTGCCTATTGCTTCTTACCCTGTCACTGGGCACCACAGAGAAGCGTCTGGCTCCTTCTTTACTCTCTGCCATTAGGTATTTATATACAGTGATGTGACAGTGTGCTCCTTCCCTGCCCTGTTTCTTGGAGAAACAACAAATTATCTCCAGAATCCACTCCCCATATAACTCACCTGTCTGGCCAGCTTGGAAACTAGATGAGAGGTGGCATTTGACAATTGATTATCGGCACCTGAATGCTAATACAGCCCGGCTAACAGCTGCTCTACCAAATATTGCAGACTTAACAGCTACTTTGCAAGCAGCTGCACACCCATGGATGGTGGCGCTAGATGCAAAAGATACGTTCTTTATGGTTCCCTTGCAGGAAAAGGATAAAGAGAAGTTTGCTTTCACTTGAGAGGAAATACAGTATATCTTTAACAGACTCCCACAGAGGTATAAACATTCACCCATGTTTGCTTACGATGCACTTGCAGTCTCACTTTTACAGTCTCACTCCCTCAAGATGTGAAACTGTACCAATACATAGATGGTATTCTGATTGGAGGAACTTCCCCTGAGAAGGTGAGGGAAGCGGCAGCAGTACGGCAAGCACTAAAAGAAGCAGAACTAGAGATTTCATCTGGAAAATGCCAGGGACCAAGTAGGGAAGTAAAATTTCTGGGTACTTGGTGGATGGCAGGTAGTTCAGTGATTCCTGCAGATACCTTAAGAAAAATTAAAGAGCTGCAAATGCCCCAATTGAGGAAGGAGTTACAACAATTAATGGGAACTTTATGATATTGGAGGAAGCATGTACCTGGATTTTCTATCATTTCCTGTCCCTTATATTCATTTTCATTCCCAGGCAAACCCTAGGCATGGAAATTAGAATATAAAGAGGCGGTCAAAACTCTAAGTGAAGAATTAAAAACATATCAGTCCCTGGGACCAGTACACCCTTGTGACCCTGTTATAGCTGAATGGGGTTTCGTCAAACACTCTACTTACTGTAACCTGTTCCAAATGGGCCCCGATGGACCAAAGAGACCTTTATTATTTAGCTCAACTGCATTTAAAGAAACAGAACAATTATATTCTAAATGGGAAAAAGGACTTTTATCTTTAGTCCGAGCAGTTAAACAAGTTGAGAAAATACATCAGGGACAACCTGTGAAAACTAGAGGACCATTTAATTTACTAGAAGCAATCCTAAAGGGGACTGTTCCCCCAGAAGGAGTTGCACAAAAACCCACTATCAGAAAATGGTATGCCTACCTAACAGGAGTTGCAGAAAATATGCAGTTAACTGAAGGACACACTAAAGGTTCCAAATTGCAGATGCCCGTAAACACAGACTCTTTAGTATTACACTGAAGGCACTGCCCCTCACTGAGGGTACACCAACAGAAAACATTTGGTTTATGGATGCATCAGCAAAAAGGGTAAACAGAAGATGGAAATATAAGGCCATTGCCTTAGATATTACCACTAGCAAAAAAAGTAATAGAAGAAGGTGAGGACAGTGCACAAGTAGGAGAAATAAGAACAGTTATTTTAGCAGCACAGAATGGAACAAAAGTCATATATGTAGACTCTTATGCTGTGTGGGTTGGTGCCACACAGTGGCTCTGTAAATGGGAAACCTTGAATTGGGAGATAAATTCCCAGTTTGGAGAAACCAAGATTGGTAATTACTAGTAGATATAGCCAGGAAAACACCTTTCAAGATGGGATGGGTAAAAGCTCATGCTAAGGATAACAACCAGCCACAAAGTAGATGAGTTAAATAAAATTAGGAAAATCACCTTAAATCCTGAGTGGTATCAGTTGGGAGAATGGTTACATTAAAACCTGGGTTACACAGGGAAGGAAGCACTTTGCTGCACAAAGTAAGGGCTGGCGCATAAACAGGAGAACTTGTGAAACTGTTCTTACAGAATGTCTTCATTATAGATTAAAATTACAAGCAGATCATCCTGCTAAAGCACCACCTCTACATATCAATGAAGGGAAAACTTTATGGTCTACATGGCAAATTGATTGTATCGGGCCATTCAAACCCTCTGCAGGATATCGATATATCCTCACAGGAGTGGAAGTAGTCAGCGGTTTGCTTATGGTGACTAAGCATCAGAAAGCTGATGGGCAAAATACAGTGCGAGGGCTATCGTTTTGGCTCTCAAATCTACCTACACCTGGTGTTATCCAAAGTGATAATGGCTCATATTGTTCATGTAAGGAAGTGCAAGATTGGGCAAAACAAGAAGGAATTCAATGGATATTTCGCACCCCATACTATCCTCGGTCAAATGGGACGGTAGAAAGAGCTAATATTTTATTGAAAAGGAGTCTCAAACCACACGAGGCTCAATAGGATACGCGACTTCCCAAAGTACCCCATCAATTAATCGATATGGGCCTACTGGAAGCCCCGTAAGTCGAGCATTCTTTGTAAGAACTGACCTTAGGGCTCCACCTACTGGGAAAAGAAAATATCTGACAACATTACAGTCAGGACAGCCTGTGATGGTCTATTTACAATCCAGTGGCACTGTGCCTATGACTTTAACTAAAACTCATGGCCCACTTGCCTGGGAAGCTACAGATAGTAGTGGTGCAAAACTCTTTTTAATGGGGTAACCTGTCTGGATGACCCCGTCAAGGCAAGTTTATTCTACTTTTTGTTTTGCAGCAACCAAAAAGATGAAAGGAAGATACATAAGTCCGCTACTGTTGAAAGCTTTGATGATGCTAATCAACAATCAACAAAGAAATCACAGATTGGCCTTGGTCCACGCTCATGTAAAATATACAGGAAGCATGGGATTAAGTTCTACCAAAGGCCTAAACTTGTCAACAGTGGTTATGCAAGGAACTGAGGTTTACCTGGAAAATGGATGGAACTGGGATAGCACAAACTGACTTCCTCAATTGCTGGGAAAGGTAGGACAAGAAATAAAAATAAGATGCAGAGTAATTAATGGATCCACTCACGAGTGGTAACTCAAATCTCTGTAACTGAAGTAAAAACAGGGACAAAGCAGAGGAAAAACTGTGCCATGGAAAAATTGGATTGTTGGAACAATTTTATATTAGTCCAGCCAGTTTTTTGTGGTCTGCCTCTGGGCCCATTGCAGTGTGGGCTATCATTTAAATTCAAGATTAGCATTACTGAACTTAGTACAACAACATCCGCCCCAATTGTCATTGTTTCCCCATCATAAATACCTCTACTGTTAAAAAGGATAAGAAAACGCTAGCCCCACAGATTTCTGAAATTGGACAATATGCAATCAAAAATACAGGCCAACAATGAGTGTTATTTAATCCATCACAGTCTTTTAAACAAGTAGAACTAATAATGCAAATTAATATCTCTACAATCAAACTGACCTGTTCACCATTCCTAGGTTTGTCCTATGCAGGATGGTCAGCATGGTTGCATAAGTGAACCTTCACCTCCCCAGAACGAACAAGGAGAGATGTGACCGGTATCATAGGAACAGAATTAGGAGTTTTAAATAGTATAGGTGCCAAAATGCTCTTAAACAAACTAAGCACAACAAGTGATTTGCACAAATTAGAACATCCATTGCAGTCTTCTCTATTAGCATTGGGAACCAACCAATAGCTCTTATCTGATATATTGCCTCAGTGGGAAAGAATTAATGAGGGAGCCCACCAATTAATTATAAATGCACTTGGTGTAGCTTAATATAATATTTCTCCAGCTCTTAGTTGTATCCAAGCTCAACTGTAGATGCAATCTATGGTAGCAGCAATTATAAGAGAAGGTGAAGAGGGCATCTTACCCACTGAAATTTGAAAGGTAATTTGGGATAATGTAACTAAGTTTGAAAAGGAATTCCAATCTTGGTGGTATTTAGTCAATCAACAATAATGCTTCCATATACCCAGTCATTGCACTGGGATTAAATCACAATGGCTCTATACTGTATCCGTTAGAACATAGAGTATGGGCCCAGCGAAACGGAAGCAAGTGGCAAACTGTTGGCATTAATGCATGTGTTGTACGGGAAAAACAAGGCTTTATCCGTGAAAGTAATACCATCAAAGTCCAAGACATTTGGCCTGACACTGAACAAAATGTCATTTTGAAATACATTCTGATGAAACCCCTGAAACTGTACTTGTATATCTTGGAAAAGTATGTGTTTGTATGAGAACCCTCTGTGATTCTATATTTGTAGGTAGCATACTATAGATACAAGCAATCATTCAAATATTTGTGTTTGTAATTTCACTGAAATCATGTGACTTCAATTATTGAGCTCCTGCTACGTCTTATCAGTTGTTACAATCTAATTATGCATTAAATCAAGACATTGCCTACCCCCATAGGAATGAATCTTACGATGGTAAAAAAACTGTTACCACTTGATGACCTGTGTAAACTGCTGAAACACACTTGAAACAATGGACAAAAAAACTAATGATGGTTTATCATGATACGGAAGAAATACAGTGTTCTGAAAAGAGTGAAAAGGAGTGAAGAACATCACTGGTGGGAAACTCTTCTTGGATGGTCACTGACAGCAACGGGAATTTTTAATCTCGTGCTTCATCCAGTTATGATTTTACTAACTCTAACACTATTATGTCCATCACTTATAATCTTGTTGTATATAAGGGCCTGGTACATGATGAAACAAATAACGTGTGTTCAACCACTCAAAACATGTAAATTAGTACACAATTAATAGCAACACTTTATGCTAAAACTGTTTACTTACCGGAGACTGTAAGCACATCAATTATCAATATACTATTTATGGCCCAGAGACAAGAGGTGACCCTACCACCACTCTGTGAAGGATAAGATGGATTGACTATAGCCACGAGGTGGAGTGTGTTCTCCCGATCCCCCCACCACCCGACCTCTCCATAAACAGCACACAGGCAGGGGCTAATTAAGCATGCGCCAGCTGAGGCCCATCTAGTATGCAAATATGACTATGAGTCAGTTATACCCCCCCCCATAAGTAGGGGGCAGCCCAGAGCCCACTGAGCTCTCCTGCATGGCAGTGGGCTGCACTGCAGAACCTTCTCTTGAGCAGGGAGGCCTCTCAAGGTTACGCCTCAAGACTGAGAGATCCCTTACCTGTGACAGATCCTCAGTAAATGCCTAACAGCATGCTGCAAGTTTGCAAAACTTCGTGAAACTTTGCTAAGCTGCATCTCCGATTGATTGTGCACATAATCCTTTAGACATAAACCATTGACCAAGTCTGGGACTAAGACTGGATCCAGCCGCACCCAGACTCCCTGGAGAAGGAGTCTGGAAAGCAAGGGGGTCCATTCTGAACCTTGTGACTCAACGGGAGGGTCTCCTTGACACTTTCATTTGGCCCTGTCCTCCACACAGTAAATAACTGAGTGACCCTTGCCATTGACCCTTGTTAAATCACTGTCTTATTTACAATTGAACTTTGTTAAATCACTATCTTACCTCAAAAAAATATATTGCTGCTTCTCTCTTATGAGTGAAGTGCATCACTCCTCACTCATCCGCGACAATTGATAAGCTGCCTCTAAACCTCAGTAATCCCAGCTCTCAGCTAGCCCTCATATGAGAAATGTGCCATTCCCTTCATCATTTTGTGGCCCTTCACTGGACTAGCTCCAGTATGTCCATGTCCTGCTGGGAGTCCAGCACTGGGCAAAGCACTGGATATAGCACTCCAGACGTGGCCTCACCAATGATAGGTAGAGGGGAAGGATTGTCCCCCTCAGCCTGCTGGCAATACTATTCCTCATGCAGCACAGAATATCATTAACCTTTGTTGTCACCAGGGTACATTGCTGGCTCATGTTCAGCTTGATGTCCATCAAGACCCCAGGTCATTTTCTGCAAAGCTACTTTCCAGCTGGTGGACAGCCAGCCTGTACTGGTGCCTGGGTTTATTCCTCCCAGGTGCAGGACTTGGCATTTCCCTTTCTTGAACTTCATGAGATTCCTCTCTGCCCATTTCTGCATCCTGTTGAGGTCTCTCTGAATAGAAGCACATCTGGGGGTCCTGGTGGACAACAAGTTGACCATGAGCCAACAATATGTCCTTGTGGCCAAGAAGGCCAATGGTATCCTGGGGTGCATCAGGGAGAGTGTTGCCAGCAGATCGAGGGAGGTGATCCTCCCCCTCTGCTCAGCCCTAATGAGGCCACAGAGTGTTGAGTTCAGTTCTGGGCTCCCTAGTACAAGAGAAACATAGAGCTACTGGAACGAGTCCAGCAAAGGGCCACTAAGATGATTAAGGGACTGGAGCACCTGTCATGTGAGAAAAGGCTGAGAGCTGGGACTGTTCAGTCTGGAGAAGGGAAGGCTGAGGGTGGCTCTTATCAATATATATGAATATCTGAAGGGAGGGTGTAGAGAGGATGGGGCCAGACTCTTTTCTGTGGTGCCCAGTGATTGGATGGGAGGCAACAGGCACAAATTGAAACAAAGGAATTTCCATGCGAACATAAGGAAAACCTTTTTTTACTGTGAGGGTGACAGAGCACTGGAACAGGTTACCCAGAGAGGTTGTGGAGTCTCCATCCTTAAAGATATTCAGAAGCTGTCTGGACAGGGTCCTGGGCAACCTACTCTAGGTGATCCTGCTTGAACAGGGGAGTTGGACAAGAGGATCTTTAAAGGTCATTTCCAACCTCACCCATTCTGTGTTTCTGTGATTCTTTTTCATCTACTGTGTCAATATTCACCCAAGACCCTTCCTGCTATCCTTGTTATTAGGATTCCTTCACCCCGCCAAAGTCCTTGGCTTCCCTTAGCAGTAGTTTTCCAATTATTCCTTTGACCCTAGGATCTCTTATCTTCAGTTACACCCAGCCAGCTAATAAGAATGACACCCTAAGTCCAGAACCAAGTCCTCTCCTCCCAGGTGCTGCTTCTGCCTATCCTGAAGCCAGGCTTAAGCCCTAATGCTGTGCTGCAGGCTCCTGCTCCCCTCAAGCTCCACAGTTGTCTCATGTCCAGGCTCCTGGTTCCCCACCTCCCTGCAGTGTCACATGTTCCTTAATTCTCACTCAACCATGATGCAGTTCCATTTTCAAATCTCTGCTTCCTGTTTCCCTCCCTGTTCCTGTTTCTTCCCTGTTTAGGAACCAGCCAAAAGGACATATGGAACAGTCTAATGAGCTATAAGTCTATATACTGAAGATGGTTTCCATCTTCCTGTTAGGCTTCCATCTCCTTTTGTGGCAGATAAATTATAACCAAGGCTTTTTAGTTCTGTTTTTAAGAGATGAAACTATGCTTGGAACTAGTTTGGCACTATTTGTACCTCATGGCTTGGAGGTGTCCCATGAGGAACCAGCTGACAAACATGATGTAACCCATGAATTACACAAGAACAGGCATGCAAGAACCAACAGGCCAGTTCACCTAAAGAAAGGTTACTTGCTCAGCTAGTTTAATCCCACTGATGTCAATGAGAGGCTGGCCAGTTTTCATTAGCACAACCTTTGGTCCATTATTTCTGGTGTCATAGCAGGGTGAGGAGATCTGTTAGGCAGTTGCTTTGTTGGCACTGATTGATCTTGCTCATCTCTAACTCCTGTGAGCTTGACAGGAAATTTTATCCAGAATATCCACCATATGCGTATGTCTTGCTTAAAAGAGTTAGATTCCAAATGATTTCACGACACTTACACAGTTATGTATCTTTTAATTGATGATACTTGAATTTTTTAGCTTCATCAACTAGAATTTATTTGAAAAGTAATCTTCCACAATGTTCTTTTTTTTAACTTTAAGGGTTAGCATTAGTCTCTCTTCACATACGGCTGAATCACCATTTAATTATACACAGAACTAAAAGAGTCTAAGACACATCTGACCACTAAAAAAAAATTAACATACTGAACAGTGCTGATACGTGAAGGAGGAAAAGGAATCAACCGCTTAATTGTTAGAAATATACATCTCCCTCAAAAATTACAAAAAGAAAAAAGTGTTCTGGGGGAAAGAGCCAGAGATAAACATATACACTACACTTCCACACCCACCTGTCCACCCAAACATATATGCACATGCACATATACACATGAATTAGATCAGACAAGTGAATACTTTTTTTTCCTCTGGGAAAATATTGTGTTATATATCTTTATTTCTTATAAATATTTATTTATCTTATATCTGTGTTAAAGAAAAAAACTTACTAATACAGAAAAGAAACAACTGTTGCTCTAAAAGCTTCAACTTCATTTGGCTAGACCATGGAAAATGTTGCCTCTCTCTTTAGCATGAAATATACGAAGAATCAGATTTGATCATTTTGGATTTAAACCTTTATCACTACCAGGTTCTTGTTACTGATTTGGTTTGCTTTGCCCTTGGAACTAAAGTCTTAAAAATGTCTTTAATTGCTTCCAACGTATAGGAAAAAAAGTCTGATCACTGATGACTTTATATTGGGTTCCCCAGTGCTATTCCCTTCTTAAAGCACCTAAAACACAGTATGTGATAGAAGCATATTTCTGTTTTATACGTAGTATATCCTATTTCACAGTGCTTGCAGGTACCTGCCCTCAGCTTCTACTCTTCTGCAGAGAGAGTGAAAAAACAACTTGTGCTGATAGGTTTTTCAGAGAGCCTAGGTGCAATGTTTTCCTTTCTGGAAGCATAAAAGAGGTGGAAAAGCTACTCTTCATAACAACAGCTTCCTTGGAATGGGAAAGAGAAAGTTAAAAGGCACATGGTCAGCCCTGAGACCTTACTTCCAGAAAATGTAAGAAATCTGAAGAACAGGCAGGAAAAAGTAGAAAGAGAAAGGCTCCAGAATGTGTAATTTATTCAACTTAGAATACAAAGTGCTAAAAAACTCTTTTCCATGATTTTGGAAAGAAAGCAACTTGAATCCTTGGATCTTTATCTAGATTGCTCTGCCTGAGAGAAGGCTGGGAAGAAGACACAAGGAAGCCTGACACATAAGAACAAAGACCTGAGAGGCTAATGTTAATAGAGACATGAAAATACTACTACAGAGTAATATTCCACAAGGAACCTTTCTTTACACAGAGCCACAGGAATTTTCTCATGCAATCACTATGACAGTGCTTACCCCTTAGTCCTTATTGCAGGACTTTACTAGTTGTCTGTATGTCCCTTTAGAGTTATGCATTAATTGTTTTCTTCCTCTCTCCCTTTCATGATCTTAATGAATGCATTGGTCAAAGGACTTGAATACCTTGTAGGGTATAATTTTTGCTGCTTAGAGCTTGAGTTCTTGGAGAAAACTCAAGCCTTTAGAAGTACCCACCGTCTCTCAGATCCGATAGAAATCACCAATTTCACTGCTGTGTGTTAGTAAATCTAAACTTGGTTTGGTAGTCCCTAGAAGTCCACCCTCCAGAAAAGCTCTGGGAGGTTATATTAAGATCTGTTTCATGTTATATATGTTACTGAAGTGTAGCGCTAACCTGCATTCACACAAAGCAAAAGTTCATTACAAAATCTCATATTACAGAGACAAATCAATGAAAGTTATTAAATCTTTAATCACTGAAGGCAATTCTGGTATCACAGCAGCATTTCACATTCTGAAGTAAAGCTGGCTATGGTCTCAATCAGCTAAAATGAACCCATCTATATTACCTTGAATCCTAACATTAACAACATCTCTTAATTTTAAGATAAGTACCAGCCAAAAGATTTTTTTTTTTAAGGCAATAAAAACAGGACCTGACTGAGGGCTAGAAAGGTGAGTAAGGAAATAAACAGAATCCCAGAACTATATGAAAAGATGTTAAAACACAAGCTAGAGGATGATTAGAAACATACATAATTGGTAAGATCAAGAAGAAAGTTTTCCTCAGTAGGATGAAATTGGTGTTTTTGCGTACTATCACATTTAAACTACAGTTCTGATTAAATATCCTGAGGAATCACATAAATCAGGACCTGTGATTAATAACCAGAATAAGATTCTGTCTACAGGTGGTCCTGAGGAAATTACTGATGAAGCTGGAATCCTTCAGAACTAGCTCCAATAGGACACTGCCCCTCTTACCTCTGTGGGAAGATGTAATATGACACTTATAATGTGTGTAATATCACACATTCCAGACATCGTTCTTGTTAGGATATCAAAGCACAAGAGAAGGAGAAATGGCCCATGGCATGAGCTGGTCTGACCACGGCTGAATACATCTGTACTAAATACAAGAATATTTGTTAAGAAATATTCTGCCAAAGGCCCAATCCTGTCATTAGGAGGTACCGTATTTCATCACCACCTAGTACACTTCAGTTTGACTTTTGGGTGCTACATGGCATTCCAAATAACAAATCCAGTTCCACAGATGTAAAATGCCCAGATGCCAGACTGCACGTAAGGAAAATGAAAGGGATGCCCATGAAGCCACTTCCCTATCTGCTATCCACAGGGTTTTGGCTTGATGCCTGTCACCACTCCAAAAGGGCTAACAAAAATAGCAAGATAAAGTGTTCAAAGAGAAAATATAAACTGGAGTACAACTCCACCTTCTTCCCACTGAAATAAGCAACCAAATGAGTACGTTGTGCACTTCTCTGTGACTAGTTCAGCTTTTGGTTGGAAGGGCTTTTCTGATTATACTCATAGGAGTTTTGGCTGGTCAAACACAAATTCCCTAAGGTTCCACTCATTACAGAGCCATGTATTGCAGATTACTAGCTCCTTTGCCTCATAAAGTGTGCCAGACTTGAAAATGAAACACAAGAATTTATTAAATTGAAAGACAGTTTTAGAAAAAGGAAAATATCACTCTACAGATAAGTTTTGCAAACACACTGAAATTATTGCAATCACAATAAAACTTAATCAAAGTAATTAAAAATGACTGGGTACAAATTCTGGTGCATCTTTGGATTGCGCTATAGTTAGACTCAAAATAGCATATAGGAAGTAGCTTAACAAAATGGAGAATAAATGATTTTAAAAATTCAATAGCACTGTATTGGCCACAGCTCCATCTCCAACAGTGCAAAGACCCAAGTTCTTTGGAGAACAATACAAGAAACCCTTTAAGAGGTAATTGCTGTTGTAATTCCAGGCAGTTAGCATCCATGTGTATCTCTTCAGCTTTCTTCCAAAGATATACACATTTCTGTTCTTCTTTAAAATGAGGCTACTAAGCTCAGCAGTATCTGTTGCAATGAATCCCACAAGTTAGTTATATTCTGCATAAGTGCCAGACTCCAAAACAAGGCATCTGTGTGTCTTCCAATCCTCAGAGCTAACCTGATGCAAAGAGCATTTAAGGAGGTAGGAACACCTCAATCCATTCCCTGAAAGCAAAGGATAATGCTACTTGCATAATTCTGAAGATGCAGAAAAGTCTCCACCTTAGCTACATCCAGTGTTCACAGACAAAAGCCCTTTGTCCCAGCAAGGATGCAATCACTACCATTTGCACTTTCGCGGACAAGTTCTATTTGAGGAAGCAGGCAAGCAAATAGAAATATACCACAACATGAACTTGAAGAGGTTTGTTGTTACTCTTTAGTGTCTGCTACATCTCTGTTTTACATGTTCCAATCACTGGATACTTCATTAGACTTGCTTCTGATACTGTCCCAGAAGAAGTAAACATGCCTAATTCAGCTGGGTGGGAAGGCAGCAGCAGGATTCAGCACTTCATCAGGAAACAGTGATCTTTCACAGTAACAAAACCATGCAAAATTCATTAAAAGGCACAGAATATATAGGTGTGTTCCAACTGATTCCCATTTATTCAGCTATATCTGTCTTGTGAGCCTCTCTTTGTACGTATTACTCTAAAACTTTTTTTTTAGAAAGACTCTTATCAGAGTGTATTTGACATAGAAGACTGAATTTACTGCAGTTGACCCTTCCAAGCTGCCCACAAATGTGTTGGTTAAGTTGGACTGAGTACAGGAGAAAAAAAAAAAATCTGTATTATTCCAGTGTGGAAAGCAGGCTATACTGCCGAACACTGTTTAGATGCAATGGAGGCCATCACTTTGGTCTTGCAGTCCTAACCCTTAAACTACTTATCTTCACCACTACTTATCTTCCTTTGAATTACCAAATTAAACCCCCTTTTTCCTGGAAATACAAAACTTTAAGCTGAATGAGAGGGATCCTTTTTCTGAGAGGGGCAGGTCACATCAAATTACGTAACAGATCAGTGCACTTTATATGGTATTTCAGGAGAATGCTGACTATAACTTTTTTTCCTTCTGTAATGTAGAGATACTGAGCAGATTTTCTGTCAGTCACATTAGTAAGAATTCAAAGAAGAGCCATCAACATCGCAGAGCTAAATCTGGATTCCCACTAATGTAACTGAGATGAGAATCTGTCCCATTGTCAACCAATTATGAGTCACAATGAAGCACAAACTACCTGATCAGCTAGAGGACACAACTTTGTGCCTGGAAATACAAGGCTCTCTGGCATTTGGGAATGTTGACAAGGCATTGGGTGGCGTGGTGAGAAGTGGGGGCATGAAAGTCTCAAACTCTTCTGTGATTCCAGAGTGTCTTAATATTCCATCGTACTTGGAAACAATGCACATTACTGAGAAACAAAACAAAAAGAAAACAACACTGCAGCTAACAATACAGTTTCATTTCAAAATGACAAATCTGGAGGCCAGCCTGGGGACCTGAATTTCAGTAAAGATTTAGCAGCAGGGACATGATCTGCCATCATTCATGGCTAAAGAGGTTCTCATCCCTAATGGAGGAGCTAGAGCTAATATGAAGTTGATTCTTTTTTTTTTGCAGTAATCCATATCACTCAGATGAGGTTCATAGCAGCATATTCAGGGTTAATAACATTGACAGTGGTAGGAAGCATCTGTGAAAATAATTGGTTCTCAGCTTTCTTGCTTCTCAACTTTTCTCTACTTCCTTCTGAATTTTTCCTTTCATATGGTTTAACAAGGAGGTTCAGTTCACAAGGGCTGTCATGCCCTTAAGCTCTGCAGTAAGAAGGAAACTGGATTTTTCTTTTCTTCAGTGGGTAGCTTTTTAGTGGCACATCCTGGTTGTCATCTCTTTCTGTAAAACAAGAAGAGGGAATTAAAAAGCAAAGGGCATTCATTGTAAAATGTGCAAACATGTCTTTACAATTACCATTTCTGCATCTCTGCAAACTCATGTAGCTTCATATGCCACCATGCTTCTGATCTTCTCTGCCATTTTCAAGGACAATGAACATAACTGGGAATTAGCATGCAGCATTTTGTCATTTTTGACAGCTTTAATACCTTACTAATTCCCTAGTCATGTCAGGTAAATGGTGTGGCATCCCACATAAAAGAAATAAATCACCTGCCAAAGCTCTGTGAGACAGGAAACCTTTTAACTTAATGTAAGAAAAGGGATTCCAAATGTTGCCATTGAACTTCTACCTAGGAGGAAACATGCAGATACAGTCCTTACCTAATTATTTCCACCTACATGTGAACAAACATGGTAAATCTTCTCTAAGGCTTTATCAGAACCACAGAGTTTGTTTCTAACATGGGGTCTTGGACCATTCACAAACTCCATTAGTATCACTAATTGGAGTTTGGGATCCGCTGTTGGATTCGATTTGGTTTGATGTGATTTAATTTACAGGCATTTCCATACAAACTGTCTGTTTTCTGTTTTATTTCCTTTTATAAAATGCTTCATCTTTGTCAGCAGAATTTTTGGAAAGACATATCAGGTGATCTGTTGCTTTCTGTCAGAATACAAATATGAAAATCTGATTCGCTCTGAACTAAGGTCAACTGTTCTGGGTAACAGAGCCTTTGTGGGGACAGAAGCATATTAAGGTCTTATAGCTCTCATCACTATCTCTGAACCCATATACAAGTTATTTCCTACGGATCTGAACTCAATGTCAAGGCAAAATACATATAAGCAAGCAGAGAAGGCCCAGATTCAATTTACATTCCAGCAACCATCCACATATATCGCACAAATATATGCCATTTGGGGTAAAATTTGAAGGGCTGAAGTATTCAAGGGTTGTCACAGCTATGCAGGATGTCTTCTTTCCAGAAGATACAATGAAGGAAATATAGTCCCTTTACCTCTATTTTTCTAGTGTCTCCAGACCTCTATAGCATTTCCCCTGGATGATATACTCATATTTACCAAGTTAGTAGGAGTTTCTGAAATTCTTTTTAGCTTGCTTGAATAATTTTTATCAGCACACAGCTAACAGAGGCAGCAAACAGATGCAGCAGTTTGCGCAGCAGTTCATGCAGAAGGCTGCACGAAGGCACCTTCGTTTTTGATCCCTGTAGTGTACACTTCCTCTAGTATGGTCATGACATGTTGCAGAGCACATTCCCCAGTAGCCGCTGGAGTTGCTGCATCGGCTGTGTCAGAGGCTGGGACCCAGACCAACCCTCTGACAGTAGATGCAGCTCTACAGGTCTCAGGCTGCAGGGAGTGCTTGGAGCCTCCCTGGGAGGCCTGGGCTGGCAGTCAGCTCTCCTGCAGGAGGTGGGCTGTTGCTGATGGGTTATGTTGTCAGGTAAGGGAGTTGTGGTAGGAAGTCAGTAGGCTGTGTAGCATCCGAGAAGATGAGCAAGAGATAGACAGGGTATTCTTGGAGACTGTACAGATTCAGGCGTCTCAAGCCCCCACCGCAGTGGAGTTGCTGGAGAGCTCTGTGCCGTGTGACACGGTACATCATAACACTGTAGAAGGCAGCTGGAAGCTGGTCATTGCTCGTAGGAGGAGAAAGGCTCCTGCTCCTCCTGAGGACTTGCATTTGAAGAACAGGTTTAGTGCCCTCCAGGATGAGGAGGAGATGGGCAAGGCTGCAGGGGAAGTAACTGGGCTGACAGACCCTGTGCCTTGCTGGAACACCTGGAAGAAGTGGCGGGTGATAGTTGCGAGTGACTCCCTGATGCAGGGGATGGAGGCACCTATCTGCTGACCTGACCTCATGTCTAGAGAGGTTTGTTGCCTGTCAGGGGCTCATGTAAGAGATGTCATAGAAAGACTACCAAGGCTTGTCCACACTTCGGACTATTACCCACTGCTGCTCTTCCATCTGGGTACTAATGACACCAAGGGCAAACTGGAGACCATCAAGCAGGATTTCAGAGCTCTGGGGATGGTGGTCAAGGGTCTGGGAGCCCAGGTCATCTTCTCCTCAATCCTGCCAGTGAGGGGGATGGATGTGAGGAGGAGGAGATGGACTCTCCAAGTTAACAACTGGCTGTGCTGCTGGTGTTAGCAACATAGTTTTGGTTTTCTATGACCATGGGACCCTGCTTGAAGATCAGCAGCTGATGGGGAGAGATGGGATCCACCTCACTAAGTGGAGCCTGTGTGTCTATGCCAACAGGTTGGCCAGCCTCATAAGGAGGGCTTTAAACTTGGAAAGATGGGGAAGGGGAGAGTTACAGTGACCGGATAGTTGGCAAAACACAGCTCGAGGCGGGATGCCTCCAGTGGGTGAATGCAGCCAGGGAAGTGTGCATGGGATGTGGCTATGGAGGATCCTTTGTATCCCTCCTGGGAAACCTGCATGCTCCATCACCTCTCTGAAATGCCTGTACACCAATGCATGCAGCATGGGGAATAAACAGGAAGAACTAGAAATCTGTGTGCGGTCGCAGGGCCATGATCTCATTGCCATTACAGAGACATGGTGGGATAGCTCGCATGACTGGAGTGCTGTCATGGATGGCTACATGCTTTTTAGGAAAGACAGGCCAGGAAGGTGAGGTGGTGGAGTTGCTCTTTATGTGCGAGAGCAACTGGAATGTATCAAGCTGTGCCTAGGGGTGGATGAAGAGCGAGTTGAGAGCTTATGGGTAAGGATTAAAGGGCAGGCTAGCATGGGGGACACTGTTGTGGGTGTTTGCTACAGGCCACCTGATCAGGAAGAAGAAATAGATGAGGCCTTCTACAGACAACTGGAAGTAGCCTCACGATCCCAGGCCCTGGTTCTCATGGGAGAACTTCAACCACCCTGATATCTGCTAGAAAGACAACACAGCTAGGCACAAACAGTCTTGGAGGTTCCTGCAGAGCACTGATGACAACTTCTTGACACAGGTGGTGGAGGAGCCAACAAGGAGAGGTGTGCTGCTGCACCTCGTACTAACAAACAAAGAAGGACTGGTGGAAGATGTGAAGGTTGGGGGCTGCCTTGGCTGCAGTGACCATGAGATGGTGGAGTTGAGGATCCTGCGAGGAGGAAGCAGGGCACTCAGTAGGATCACAACCCTGGACTTCAGGAGAGCAAACTTTGGCCTCTTCAGGGAGCTACTTGGAGGAATCCCATGGGTTACAGCCCTAGAAGGAAGTGGGGTTCAAGAGAGCTGGTTAATATTCAAGCATCACTTCCTCCAAGCTCAAGAGCGGTGTATCCCTATGAGTAGGAAGTCAAGCAAAGGAGGTAGGAGACCTGCATGGATGAGCAAGGAGCTCCCGGCAAAACTCAAACAGAAGGAGGAAGTATACAGAAAGTGGAAAGGGGGACAGGCCACTTGGGAGGAATATAGGAATGTTGTCAGAGTATGCAGGGATGCGACAAGGAAGGACAAGGCCCATTTGGAATTAAATCTGGCAAGGGATGTCAAGGACAACAAGAAGGGCTTCTTCAAATACGTCAGTAGCAAGAGGAAGACTAGGGAAAATGTGGGCCCGCTGCTGAATGGGGTGAGTGCCCTGGTGACAAAGGATGCAGAGAAGGCAGAGTTACTGAATGTCTTCTTTGCTTCAGTCTTTACTGCTCAGGCAAGTCTTCAGGAACCCCAGACCTTGGAGGCAAGACAGAAAGTCTGGAGAGAGGAAGACTTTCCCTTGGTGGAGGAGGATTGGGTTAGAGATCATTTAAGCAAACCTGACATCCACAAATCCATGGGCCCCAATGGGATGCACTCACGAGTGCTGAGGGAGCTGGCGGATGCCATTGCTAGGCCACTCCATCTTCTTTGAAAGGTCATGGAGAACAGGAGAGGTGCCTGAACACTGGAAGAAAGCCAGTGTCACCCCAGTCTTCAAAAAGGGTGAGAAGGAAGACCCAGGAAACTCCAGGCCAGTCAGCCTCACCTCCATCCCTGGAAAGGGGATGTAGCAGCTCATCCTGGAGGCCATCTCCGAGCATGTGGAGAAAAAGAAGGTGATCAGGAATAGTCAGCATGGCTTCCCCAAGGGGAAATCATGCTTAACCAACCTGATAGACTTCTATGAGGGAATGACTGCCTGGGTAGATGAGGGGAGAGCAGTGGATGTTGTCTCCCTTGACTTCAGCAAGACTTTTGACACTGTCTCCCATAACATCCTCATAGACAAGCTCAGGAAATGTGGGCTAGATGAGTGGACAGTGAGGTGGATTGAGAACTGGCTGAAAGGCAGAGCTCAAAGAGTTGTGATCAGCAGTGCAGTCTAGTTGGAGACCTGCACTGTACCCCAGGGGTCAGTACTGGGTCCAGTCCTGCTCAACTTCTTCATCAATGACCTGGATGAAGGAACAGATGCACCTTCTGCAAAAAACTGGCAAGAGTGGCTGATACACCAGAAGGCTGTGCTGCCATTCAGAGAGACCTGGACAGGCTGGATAGCTGGGCGGAGAGGAACCTCATGAAGTTCAACAAAGGCAAGTGCAGGGTCCTGCACCCAGGGAGGAATAACCCCAGGCACCAGGACAGGTTGGGGGCTGACCTGCTGGAAAGCAGCTCTGCCAAGAAGACCTGGGAGTGCTGGTGGACACCAAGCTGAGCATGAGGCAGCAATGTGCCCTTCTGGCCAAGAAGGCCAATGGTATCCTGGGGGGCTGCATTAAGAAGAGTGTTGCCAGCAGGTCAAGGGAGGTGATCCTCCCCCTCTACTCAGCGCTGGTGAGGACACATCTGGAGTACTGTGTCCAGTTCTGGGCTCCCCAGTACAAGAGGGATGTGGCACTACTGGAGCAAGTCCAGCGAAGGGCCACAAAGATGATTAGGGGACTGGAGCATCTCTCTTATGAGGAAAGGCTGAGAGAGCTGGGCCTGTTTAGCCTGGAGAAGACTGAGAGGGGATCTTATCAATGTATACAATATCTAAAGGGAGAGTATCAAGAGGATGGGGACAGACTCTTTTCAGTGATGCCCAGTGACAGGACGTGAGGCAATGGGCACAAACTGAAACACAGGAAGTTCCATCTGAATATGAGGAAAAACTTCTTCACTGTGAGGGTGACAGAGCACTGGAACAGGTTGCCCAGAGAGGTTGTGGAGTCTCCTTCTCTGGAGATATTCAAAACCCACCTGGGCGCGATCCTGTGCAACGTGCTGTAGGTGACCCTGCTTGAGCAGGGGGGTTGGACTAGATGATCTCCAGAGGTCCCTTCCAACCTCAACCATTCTGTGATTCTGTGATTTATAAGATGATTAATACCTCATGTAAAGGGTTTCCTTACTGTCTTGTATCTATATATTACTCTGTATTTAATTGATCATTTCCTCACTTAATACATAGAATCACAGGGATTTTTTTCCCTTCTGGAGCTTTAATTAGTTTTTATTTCCAGTTGTTTCATGAACTTCTATAGCATCAGCTGTTATTTTGCTATTATAAAGTAACAGAATGGAATGGTGTTGTTTGTGGCCGTTATAAAGGCAATGGTAACTAGTACAGTAATCTGTACTCTTTATAGTGATTCATACAGCAATCTGAACTAGTAGTTGGTTCTTTCTCTAATTTTCTTAGAGGTGAGAAAGGCAAATGATAATGGAAAAACCTGTCCCTTTTCCCTTTAAATTTTAATTCTTTTAAAAAACAGCTGCAATTAGCATTATCCCTTTAGAGCAACAAACACCAAATACAGAACTTAGCACAATTCAGTATACTGTTGGATGGCTTCTATTGTTTTTGCACACAAGCAGATGCAAAATGCTTACCCCTCTTCTTACTCTGAGAGATCAGCAAAACAACTCTGCGAGGAAATACTAAGGTGCAATGAATAATTCACTAGTACATCAACTTCATGATAACTAACTCCAAACACTGAGACATTGAGAAGTCGGTAAAATCCAGCAGCACCCAGTTTGGTCTGAAGCCCTCAGGAAGCTCTTTCAAGGGGTGGGGGAGGCAGGGAAGGGGCAGATCACAGGCCCTGGCACCACCCTTACTGACAAGGCCTGACACCATTTTCAAAGTTGATTTCCCCAGGCAAGGTTCTCAAGTGCAGTCGATGGCCTTTCTTGACTGGTTTGCACTCTGAACGGTCTCCACAGGGTGGTGCCAGACTTTTTGTTATGGAGCGAGGAGGCAAGCACATTGCAGAAACTGGGACTGCCACTTGTTCATCTTCTTCCTCAGAAAAATATGCCACAGATAGAAATGAACTAAGATATGCTGAGGAAGGGAGGACTCCTTGCCAAAGTCTATGTTTTCTTCCCAGCTTTTGACTACTTCTTTTATTTTCCCCATCTGAAGAATGATTAGATGCTAACGTGTCCCAAGGCAGTGTTAATTTTTGCAGTCCCTTAAATTTAAGTACTTGGTGTCTACACATCAGCAGTGTACTCCCAAAAACCAAGCTGATAGATCTGTGAGATGAAATAACACCGCTTCTTTCTGCAGCTCGTGCTGCACTGCTATTTGTAGTCAGCCAGTATCAACTTATCTTGTTAGGAAAACAGTAAGAGGATAATGCAGACAGTATCAGTGTCACAGTAAACTTGGCCATTCTCCTTCAGAAGCAGTGGGAGGCAAACTTTGCCTCCCAGTAAAACAACAATACATCATAAATAACAAATTCATTATGTGAAATCTGTTTTCATTCTTAACTCAAAGAAAAAAAATACAGGAGATAAGATAAAAGCATCCAGACAAAGTGAAAGAGTAGGCACCTAGATTATCTATGCACAAGATGTAAACTAGAGTGCTTTAAAGCAATTGTAATCAGAGTGTGTGTCTGAAATATTTCAGCATCAATAAAGTGAAGCTGTGACTGTTTCATTGTCAAAGTGTCATGGAGTCTAAGCCTACAATGCCATCTCAGTTGTTCTTCACTGAGACAAAAGGTATCTTTTACAGCAGTATGAATTCTCTCCAAGCCTGTCTCTCTTCATATCTGGAATTTTGTTTGGTTTTGTTTTGTGTTCATGATCCCTTCTATCCACTGACTCCCTCCTCACTCTTGTGTTGCTAAGCTCTACCTCTCCTCATATCAGTATTGCTGAAAATGGCTCTGCAAGTTTTCTCCCTGCTTCCACTTAAAAGAGCTTTCTGTTCCAACACCTGCTTGTCTTTGGTTTTGGAAATGTTCACGGAAGTCATAAAGTCACAAAATCATCCTTGATGCATAAAATTTTTCTGTACGGACTCATATTGTTATCTGTAAATGAAGGACACAGAAACACACAAACATGGTGACACTGAACTCCTACAGGTATGTGCACAAGCTTTTACTGATGTCAGTGAAGGACAATGAACTAGAAACATGTTTTTAAGACCACGATCCATAGAACGGTGAGTTGGTATGTGCTTTGTGACCTTCCACTTTTAGTTGTTTTTAAAGCAATTTTCAATAGGAAAGAAAAATAAACAGTAAATGATTTCTCATAGATATAATTATGAAGCTGGCAAGGAAAAAGTTAGTTTCAGTCAAAATTCTGGTGAGAATGAGAGGAAAGGTTACATCTAAGGAGTCCATTTGAACATCTCTGCTGGGCAGCAGCACATTGCATTGTCTATGAAACAGCACCTATTGCTTGGTGTTTTACAGAGCAAAGTGCATTTACTTGCCAATCTCTCCCATTGAGATAATTATTCTTAAAAATTAATCATCCACTCTTCTCAGAGTCTGCTAGCAAGTCTCGCACTGGTTCTGATAGGTACTGGGGAAACGTTATTAGGTAAGGAGGCTGAACCTGGTCGCCTGATGGCACAAGGCTGCCACTGCTCCATGTCCGCAGGTCCAAGCAGTAGCAAGACTGAGAATGTATTCCCAGCAGGCACACATAAAAACACATGTATATAACACATATATATATAGCTGGCCGCACAGATCAACACAGACAGACACACTCAGCACTCACACAAACACAAACATCACCAACAGCCTCATCCTGTTCCCCTCTCAGGCTGATCTGGAGGAAGGTCCATTAGTAGGACATAAATATACAAATGTACAATGTGGATCCCTCCAGCATCTGGGCTTATACCCTTAGTCTGCCCTGTTGCTGTCCCTGGATCCCTGGCCTCCTGAGTCACTGGCACCTGGACATGCGACTGCCCCTGAGGCTGCAGCCCCACTCCAGCTGGTGGTACAGACCCCATCACTACTCACAGTCTTTCTCTCTCTCTCTCTCTCTCTCTCTCTCTCTCTCTCTCTCTCTCTCTCACACACACACACACACACACACTGGATCTGTCCAGCACCTGGCCTTGAACATGCAGTCCATCGAGTCACTGGTCCTAGATCCTTGCTTTTCCAGGTGCCTCGCCCTCAGACACACACACACACGCACACACACACATGCACAAACTCAGGTCTCAGTTGACCTTCAGTCCCCACGGCCTCTCCCTGGCAGCTGTCTGGGACCCCCAGGCTCTCCAGTAGCCAATTCCCTTGGTGTCTTGCTCTCAGAGACACACACACCCCTGACTCCCAGGTCACTTCACCTGTTCACTGGCTGGTCCAGTTTGATGTTCACTAGTGATTGCACTCTGGCTTGCATACCCGCACTCACTCCCATTGCTGCCACCAACAAACACAGGCCCTCTGCCCCCTGCTCTGCCTCCAGTTGCTGGCACGCAGACCTCCACACACACATGCACACAGAACAGAGAGACCCTCTGCCAGGAAAATAGTTAGAAAGGAATTTAATAAGAGACAGGACAGACTGTGGTGATCAGGCACAGGGCAAGGCCAGACAAGCGCACCCATTTGCAGATGACCAGCCCTTTTTATCCCCTTCATTTCACACATTTGCTCCTCCTCACACCACCTGGATCCTTCCCTTTCGCTGCCTTTGGTTCCTGCTGTAAATATCCCATAATAAGCCTTGTGCAATCCCCAAAAGTTCCCCCACTGCATCCCACTATGTGTCCTGCACCCGAGGCAGTGAGCCCCCCTGAGTCCAAAAGGTGCTCCAGAGAGCCACTGCCATGACTCATCTTGCTGGGTTTCACACCCGGACCATGGGGCTGGTGCTCTGCTGGGACAGCCCTGGAGGAGCTGGACAGGGTGTCCATTCTCTGAGCAGGTATTTGGGTTCCCCTTTTCTTGCTCTCCTTTGTGCTTGTGGAGATGACCTTTACTGTGTAACCTAACAAATCTAACACCCAGTCCCACTCCATTTAAATCAGTGGAGAAGTCGCTCTCAAATCTCAAAAGAGATTTATCTCATTATTATTATAGTGGTGCTCAGCAGTTACACAGGCACTACCTCCAACAAGCTGAAAACTATGTCATCTTTATTCTTTCTTGAATCTTCCTCGTTTTGTGCTTGTCTGGAACTTTATCGTTCATTTTAATTTGAGAAAAACACAGAGGTACGTTCTTGACTAATAATTATCTATTAAAAGCAAATGGAGGTATTTCCCAAACAGGAGAAATAACAAACAATTGTTGGTTGACTGTTCTGACAAGGCAAGAAGACTAGAATTGCTGATCCTTTGGCTTAAGGCACTACCATACCCAGCCCCAACGGGGTATTAGAAAATAGAGTATACAGACTAGACAGACAAATCAGAGAATGAGACAGAGAGACACAGACAGGCACGTAAAAACATTTTTTAAATGTTTAAAATTTTAAAAATCTTTTTGTGCTGACTGAATGCCCCAAAACATAGTTAACAGAAGTTTTCAATACCAGAACCTGGGCTTAACTCCATTTATCTTTTGGAGTTGCACTTCCTCTTGAAAAGCAGTTACAAGAAATTCCAGAGTATTATTCTCTATTACTGCATTCAGACTTGTTGCTACTCTAAAGGTTGGATTGCACAATTAACTCAAAACATAAAGGCACAAACAAGTGCTATTCCTTGAAGACAAAATGCAAAGGAGAAAACAAAATAAAACAAGACCCAATGTGTGTGCTGAATATGCCCACAGACCAGCCACTAAGGAGAACTTAACACACAACTGACTTCTAAGGAACTTGAAGAGAAACCATTTGTTATTCTTTGTCAAGTCCTTATAGCACTTTCTCATTTGCTGAGTTACCTTAACATGCACTTAGTAAGCAACACTTTCTAAGCACTGGAGGTTTGTCTATTTCCATGGTATTTGTGATGTTACAGAAGGATGCATTCCTGGATATTTTTAAGGAAGCACCACTATTATTTCCCAGAAGAGGGGAAAAAATGCAACACAATCTTAAAAGGATAATCAATCACTATTTCTCTGATGAATGTCTACTCCTTTCCACTTCCTGCTGCTCCAACATGCATGTCAGACACATTCAGCCCATAACTCTACACCTAAAAATTTCAATTTCTGCTTCTCAGTCCCCACTAAATAAAGCGGGAAAAGAAAGCAAAAAATCAAACAGCTCACAGTTTGTGAGTAGCTGAAGAAATCCGTAACAGGACAAATCCATCTCTGCAGAAGCGCTGATGAAGTCTGAATGGAGTACCTGAAGAATGCATTCCTCAATAAAGAACCACATTATTCTAAAAAAATGGTGTTTCTACCCTTGTGTGAGTCAAATGTAGAGTAGACAAAACATGAGGCATAAAAAATCAAGATATAACCTTAGAACGTGTATTTGATGGGATTCACAGTCTGTCAAAAGCTGATGGGAAAGTGGGTGAAGTGAGATGAATAATTATAACAGTAAGCTATAAGAACATCAGAAAAATGAATAAATGCAATAATCACCTCCATAAAAACTAGAGTTGTTTTGAAGATTGAAATTCTTACTCATCCCCTGTGCCCCTATTGCATTTCCAATTCCACAAATGCAACATAACTGAGTTTGCTAGTCTTCCCTCTTAGCTCCTGTTACTGCCAGTAGATAAACCTTGTGATGGCATGACACTGGGCTCCCCAGTACAAGAGAGATGTGGCACTACTGCAGCAAGTTCAGTGAAGGGCTACAAAGATGATTAGGGGACTGGAGCATCTCTCTTATGAGGAAAGGCTGAGAGAGCTGGGCCTGTTTAGCCTGGAGAAGAGAAGATTGAGAGGGGATCTTATCAATGTATACAAATATCTAAAGGGACGGTGTCAAGAGGATGGAGCCAGACTCTTTTCAGTGGTGCCCAGTGACAGGACGCGAGGCAATGGGCACAAACTGAAACACAGGAAGTTCCATCTGAATATGAGGAAAAACTTCTTCACTGTGAGGGTGACAGAGCACTGGAACAGGTTGCCCAGAGAGGTTGTGGAGTCTCCTTCTCTGGAGATATTCAAAACCCACCTGGACGCGATTCTGTGCAACGTGCTGTAGGTGATCCTGCCTGAGCAGGGGGGTTGGACTAGATGATCTCCAGAGGTCCCTTCCAACCTCAACCATTCTGTGATTCTGTGACAAAGATGTGTTTCAGTCCTTGACAACTCTTTTAAACCCTATAAGGGTTTAAGACATGGATAAAATTGCCTCAGCAGAGAAGTGGATAGAAGAAATGTATTACCTCGTGATGAGAATGGAAACCCTGCCCAGAGGTATTCAGCAATTTGGAAAACACAACCATGACATACCAGACAGCAAGAATATGCCAGCAACTGATGCCATAAACATTTGGCTTGTCCTAACTTATTGACTTAGAGAAAAGAGCCTTCACTGACAGCCTATCACCCATTCATGATACCTCTAGCCACTGCAACCCAAGAAACCTAACCCCCTGTGACGCCCTGACTTAATCATACTGCAGGTACTTAGTATCCACATAATTATCCTATGAATAAATACATTATGTTGGACATGAAGGCAACACTTAATCACTTCTAACTTGTGATTCCTAATCATAAGGCTTTTCTGGAGCTGACACAAACATCTTTGGATCTTACCTTTTTCCTCTGCACTCTCATACATTGAAAAGACAGCCGCACCCAGGGGGAATCCCATATATACAGAGACATAACAAGACTTCAGAGGCTCAGTGATGTACCCACTAAGCTAATTCACAGTCGTTTAGTTGTTCAAATCAGAACCACAAAATAAGCCAATGAACAAGCATAAGGTGTAAAAGAATATTCACATTCCATTCAAAAGCACAAACGATCATGACTTTTTCATTGCTGTTTTTTTCAAGAAGATTTCAAAAATGACAAATAATCATCACGTGGACAAACCTTTCCGTATCTTGGTCACAAAAGAGGCTGTTTACTATGGAATAACACAGATGAAGCCATCCAAGAATCAGTGTTGCAGAACTAATCTATATTTAGACAGCTAATAACCAGAATGGGAATGATGAAGTCACACTTGTAACAGTTAAGTGATTTGCAAATTTCTTCTCTTTTTGGGGCATTTTTAATAGAGAGCCATGCCTTGAATCTACATATACGAATTGTTTTCTCCAAAGTTATTAATTTCTTTTATTTTTTCAGTTCTCTCTCTCTCTGTACATTCATAGAAAAAAATGACAGATTGTGAATTGTTATCCAATAGGTATATCGATCATTTGATTATTTCCTTAGTCAGATTTTGGAACACCTTTTACTTGAATGACTCTCAATTATCTTGATGAAGAGGACTAAATTAACCTCTCCTACAATCTGTTTGGCTTCAGGGTAGTTATTTTGAAGCTAAACATGGCCTGATGTTCAGAGAACTATAATAATCCTAGATGATTACTCCTGAATTTGTATGGCGACATTTGCAGGATGCAGATAATACTCCCGTCTGCATATACAATCCCTTATCATTGATGACAAAGGGAGTTTATTTACTGGCTCAAGTAGCAGCAGGATCAGAAAATTATACTTGAAATGCATGTCAGTAAGGTTCATTCAGGTAGATACACAGAACATGCCTCTGGCTGACTGATTTGCTTAAATACTATCATATTCCAAAGAAGTTCTTACTTTGTTCTCTTTCACCTTCCATATTTTTTGTCTGCAACTAACTGAATAGAAGTTCTTCTGTGGTGGGTTTTGGTGCATCTTATTCAATTACCTTAAAATTTGCTTCTGTTGACACTGAGGTTATACAGAAAGAAAAAGCAAACAGTAACACTCTCTTTGGTATGCAATTTTGCATATCCTTTTCAGAAGACATGTTAGTTTCCTACCAAGAAATACAATGTGGTTGTATATAGTAGGTATTTTACTTAGATCATTTAATAGACTACTGGGTCTATTTAAAAGGAACAATGATTTCAATTTTCCCCATTTTTTCCAGGTCTACAGATCTTTCTAGTTGGTACTAGACTTTTCTCTTGGCAATTAAAAAAATGGGATTTGCTGTTTATCAGTTTTCTGGCCGGACTGGGATTAGAGACAATAACAAAAGCCTAATTCAGAAATCAGTAAGACTAATGGAAAGAGTCAGTCAATAAGTCAATAGATAATAATCTCTTTGAAGTACAAATGTTTTTTTTTTTAATACAAACTGTGAAATGTGGACTATTTTGGAGAAGTACTTTTTGTTCAACAGCCTGTAATTCACATTCATTACCTAAACTTTAAAACAGGATTTATTTGGAGTACTGTCCACCAGTAACAGAAACCTATATTTACATACCCACAAAAGAGAGACAATTGCATCAGAGCACAATACACATAGCAGTTAATCAAAAACACCAAACAGAACCACCCTCAAACCTCTGATGAATCAATGACACATAGAAAATTGTCAACTGGAATATCCTTCAGTCTTCCTGTTCTTAGCATTTTATGTTTGGATACAGTGCAAGTAAAGCAGCTCATATGATAAAAATATGCATGCCAAAAATGATATATTCAGAAAATATGGCATTTCAGTGCATCTTGTAACTTTTTGTTCTTTGAGCATCAAAGTTGAGAACCTTATTTTTTGGGATGTTAAATTTAATGTAAGAAAGAGCTCTCATTTTTCCCTGATTTCTTGCAGGAACAGGGGGAGATGGAAAAGACGCCACTTCTTTAGATATCACTACTTTCTTGTTCTATTAGCAACCAGATCTGTTTGTACAGAAATTCTGGTCATTTGTACAATGTAAAAAAACCCCCAAACTGTCAGAGATTATCACTGTATCTTGTTGAAGTTAGTTAGAAAATTGGATTTGGGGGATTGCTTAGTTTCTTTCTTTCCTTTTTTTTTTTTTTTTTAGGAATAAAAAATACTGCTGGCTACTGATGATAAGCCTTGCCTGAATGGGGCTCCTTTACTAAAGCAAGCAATTGAAAAAAAAAAAAAGAAAAAGAAAACGACACCTACTTAAAAGCTGGTGTAGCTAATATTTATCTACTTTTGGATAGTATCCAAACAGCAAGTCCTTTTGCCACTCTGAAATGAGCAAAAGACCAATATTTCAGCTATGGGCAACAATGTCTCAGGAAAAACTCTTGTGAATTTATGTAATAAAATTAACATACAACTTCCTGAAGTTTGTACATTTTTAGAATAGCTATATGCCTTTGTTATATGCCCAAAGAGAGCCACTGAACACACACACACACACACACACACACTGATAAGCAAATTTTACCTCAGTTATCTGTATGCACAGGCATATTAGGTATCTGTTGTGCATCTATCTGGTGCATGTAAATGTTTAACATATTTTTTACAGGGCACATGGTAAATATTTAGCAAGTCAGCTTGAAGAGAGGTTGATGGTAAATTCCATCTATTAAAGGACAGGGTGCGCAGTCAGAATCTGTTAGTGATAGATTAATTACAGAATGATCAGTTATCATTCTGGAGCACCAGCAACATCTTTCACTCTGTACAATATTAAACCTTAGGCTTTCTCTGCTTAAAGCTTATGCCAGACAGACAGCATGCAGAACACACTGGGAAGTCTAGAGGGATAAAAGCCCCAAATATCTTTAAAACAACAGATGTTAATATTATTGGTGATTTGCTTCAGGACACTTCAGAGGGATCTGAAAAGATATAGTTCAGTGGTACTGAGCAGCAATATAAAAGTAGAATTAGGTAGCTATAAAGGACAGACATAACAAGAACACAGTGACTTTAGTGAAATAAATTATCATCCACTTCTAGCTCAAACTGCCTTTTGCTGGACTGGCAAACCATTGATATTGATAGGTTTGATATAGCTTATTTTACAGTGTATCAGTTTATGAGTACCATCACTGCTTTCATGAAGGCTGCAGATGGACACAGAGAGAAAATGAACTGAAAAAGTTTAAAATCTAATTTTAGCACACACATAAAAAATATCTAGGTAGACAAAACAATAATTCGAAAAAATGAAGTGAGATAAGAAAGGTATATTTTTATTTTAAAAGAAATGCTTGAAAAGTTTATCTGCAGTAGAAGTCTTTTTAATCATCCTGTTTAAATCAGTCACCTTTCATCTGAATGTATCCTCCTCAAAATGCCAATACTTTGCCATGTTTTATTAAGCTTGCTATTGCTGATTTTTCCAGTTTTGGTTCCAGATGGGAGTAATGCCAGATGGGCTACCTTTACAGTATTTCTACTATGTTTATGGCATTTTGGTCAATAAACTGCCTGATTAATAAATATTTTTTGTGGTATAGACAAATATACAGCAAAACTGGTAATTATTTCGTGAAGACATACTGTTTGGAGTAAACTGCATCTGTAACAGCAGCTACTTGGGCCTCATGCAAAGTACTGATAGTGCTAGGGGACTGATATCAATGCCCTACTGTAGTCTTGGCAAAGCAAGAAGCACAGAAAAAAAACTTTTCTCTCTCTTTCTCTCTCAAATGTTCACCTGAGCACCATTTGCCTAGAATACGTCTAATAAGCTTATCCTGAAACAGACAGGGTTCTTGGAGAAACTCAAAAATGAAGATTTCCAGAACTGGTATCCTGATTCCTGTGTGATTCCCTCACACTGGCTACTGCTGCAAGCCCAAGCTCCCATGCAAAGGTTCATTCACTTTTCCAATGCCTAGGGAAAGGACTACTTAATCTACAGAAAAAAGTCACCTTAATCCACAGAAGTACAGGCTTCCAGAAAAGATATAGTCACACTGCCACATTTCCTGATGGCTCCATGTCCCCATCACCACCTGCCTTGTGCCAATATTAGATTGTGTGTAACTGCTCAGGGAAGTGTCCTGGACAAAAACATCAGTTTTGGCTGCGCTAGTTTTCAGCTGATCATTATCTGGATCTGACTATGGTAACATAAAGGCTAGCTCTGACACAAAGAGGGAGAAAGTAATAAGCAGCTAGAGGTGACAGGGAGGGCAGGACCATGTTTTTCGGCTTTAGACTGCATTTATCTTGGCTTAACATGATTGTGGAGCTATACCTTAACTGATTTTTTTTTAAAGGATTATGGAAGGTATTGGCTGAAAGGCCTGGAGATAGAAATACTGTCTATTCACAAACAATGCAGCGCATACGACAGCACTTCTGACATCCTGGTTAAGATTACATCTCTGTGGGAGAAAATAGCTCTTCCTTCTCTCATTGTAGTCTTTAGTTGTTCTGCTAAATGTGACTACAAAACCATTAATAAATATATCTAGGGGATGCAGAGCACCCTACAAAAGCATTCAAAACAGCATATTATGTAATATTAATGTTGGTGAAAAAATAGTACATGAACATACCACCTGAGACTGCAGGGCTAGATTTTTCTCTGAATTGTATAGGAAAATTTGGAATAATTCTACTGACTGAAAAGAATGTGCTCCAGATTCACATCAGTGTAATCAGGGCTGCACTTCAGCTCTGCATCATAAAATGCAGGAAGGCAGAATTATGGCCATTGCACAAACATAACTGTGCAATTTCCTGAATACGTTTAACTTTGAAATCTTACTGTCACCCAGGCCATCATAGTGTTTTGCAATTCATATATAATACTGCTTCCTAGAAGAAAAAAAAAAGAAAGAAAGAAACAACAACTGAATAGAGTTCAATGATTAGGTTAAGGTGGAGGTTAACTCATCCCTTTACTTACTAGTCTGCCTGGACAAACACTGAAATTCCATTCAGGAAAGAGAGTTTTCTGTAGAGATGGAAAACCTAATTTAGCTGCTTATTTTTAAGCAGCTCCAAATATAGGATGAAAAAGCTATTGGAAGCCAGTCATGCTACTGTAAAGTCAATGGAAGCTTTTATGCTGACAATAATGGAGTGGTAAGACGACATTATTTTTGGTTATCCTGGATATTAACTCCATCCTGGTGGAGGCAGTTACCAGCTTTCCCATTTGTATATATTCAGATCCACTGACTGCCACCACTTCCAACCCCAATAGCATCCACTTGCTATCACAGCTGAATCTCGGTGCGTCAAAATGAAATCAGTATTCTTAATACATATCATAACACCACACTTAAATAATACTCTTCTCTATTTTTTTTTCATCCAAGTGTAATTATTACTTTTTGTTCTCATAAAGCAAAGTATTTATAACAACTGATTTTTTAAGAAAGGTCAAATTTTCTAAGGCATGGGAAGAAAAAAAGACATCTGGAGAATAAGCAATGCAGATGACCAGTTTCTATTGTCTTTTGCCCCTGTCCTCACTGGAGAATTTCACTATAATCAGTAGCTTCTGAAGATATGTAGGAATCTGCTGGGGATCTGGCCACTGGTTTGTAATGTACTTTCAGAAATTTTTAAGAAAGCACAAAAGGTGCTTGGTGCTCTGTCAGAGGACACTATGTCTGTCAAACAGAAAAAACCATAAAAATAGTACATACTGGTATCTCTGGTCAATAGATCTGTGCATTCTACACTTCCTGGTAACTATGAGAGAAGCAAATGCACTCAAACCATGTGAATCATTCCTTCATATTTGGCAGGGTCTCCCTTGGTCATCACTTCCCACAGTCCTTTAGCACAATAGGAACTCTTGACCTACCCACAATTCTGTAACTCTGCATACATTCTCAGGCCTTCTGTGACCTTGCACAGACTTACTAAGAAAGAAGAACAAATATCTTTTTTTGTCTTAGCTCTCCTTTTCAGGAGATACAACATAAGGTTATGTAAACAAGTAATGTTCAGTAGCGAGAAAAGGAGCTAGGCCCATATCTCCTGCAAAGAAAGAAAAAAAAATGCACTTTAGGAACCTCATTCTTCAAGTGAATTACACTATGCTCAGAGCTTCAAATTTAACATCGAAATCTCACCATGTTTTGGGGTGTTTTTTCTTTTTTTCTTTTTAACTAAAAGTCTGACAAGCACAAGGCAGAGTGAATTTGCAGGCCAGCTAAAATGAACAGATTTAAAAATCAAAACAAGATACTGCAACACACCATGAACAAAATTGAGAAGCTAGGAGCAGACTTTCCAATATCACATACCTTGTATCACCGACTGCTATCTGACAAAACGCTTTGCACTGATGTTCAATCACAGGTCTCTAAAGGTTCTGAATCATTAGGCTCTAATGACTGACTGTAAGGTAGAGTTGCAGGATTCTTTGTGCTTCTGAGAGACATCTTACTGCCAGGGGAAAAAAAAAAGCCCTATCTGATTTAATGCCTCTCTGGCACTAATTTTTTTGCTTTTCAGAAGTGATTTTGTTTTTTTCCTTTTAGGAGGAGATGTTGCTTCAGCTGCATTGATTCTCAGGTTTCATGACAGTATCTGTGCCTATTGCAGCTGAGCTTGCAGTGCAGCAGTAAATAGGTTCTGTAGTTACCATGCCAAGCTGGGAACCTGAAAGAGCTCACCAACTATTGCTAAAAAGACCCCCAGCATTCAGTGATGGGAAAGAGGAACTATGTTTCTTGCAACTGCATTCTTTACTGCTGGGGAAATGGCATCTGTGATCTGCTTCTGCATAGAGCCAGAAGACGCTTTCAGAAGTTGGATTCCTTTAAGTGGGGACTGCTGTACCTGTAGCAGCACTTTATTCCTGCTCTTTAGTCTTTACTTAATGGGATGAGAGTAATGGGGAGTTACGCATATCGAGGAGGGTACTCATCTGTCTTTAAGGGAAAAACCTATTTAGGATTATTTATGCTGAGTTGAGCTAAAGAAATCAAAACCTTGGAAAGGATTATGTTGTCTTGCATGCAGTAGCTTGCATTCCTTAAAAATATCAAGACTGATGGATGATCTGTCCCAGTAAAATATATTAAAAACAGCTGTCAAATTATATCTTAACTACAAACAGGTACACCTTTCACAACTGGGGATGGCATTTATGACTGCAAATATTGAGAATATTTTAACAGAGATGAGCTGCTCTATAAAGCAGTTCTGAAGACACCCAATCTACTCTGGGGACAAAGGGAAGAAGGACCTGGGTCTGCAGGTTAGGGTCCAGCTAAACAGACTTTTAGCTTAATGTAAACTATTTGTCTATTCTATAGAGCTGCAAAGTGTAATGGTGTGATGCTTGCACATTTCCAGTTCTCACCAGTGGAATTCCTAAGGCAATAGCAAAGAAAATCAAAAAAGACCTAATCAAACTATGCAGGAAGTTTGGTTCTTCCATTTCTTTTATATACACCAATAACAAGGATCAAGCTTGCTACTGAAGGTCATTCCTAAACAAAAGATGTCAATTTTGGGCTCATGTTACAATCATATAAGACCACCACTAATAAATTCTACTTTTATTATAACTTCTATTTGGTGGTATCAGAGTACTACACAGTACTGAATTCAGCATTGTAATACTTTTGTCAAAGGCTAAGTATTATCACACTCAACATAGGAAAACTCATGAAGAGAGCTATTAATCTACACTGCGACAGTCAGGAAACCCACAGCAATACTGGAAACAGAAAGCACGGTTTAAACCAACAGATTGCATATAATTTAACTAATGCTTATAACACCTACTTTGGAGAAGATGCTTTGCATTGGGCATAAATTGCTTGGGTAAGGAGGTGCTCCATGTTGGGCAGGGACAGCCCCGAGGGACTGTGATTTTGGGTGAACCACGCTGGGCCAGAAGGACTGCAGCCCATGGATAACTCATGATAGAGCAGAGGAAAATGAGTAAGAAGCAAGTAGTGGCAGAAAGAAACCACTACGCACATGTTCCCAACCTCCTGCATGGCCCATCGCCTCACCAAAGGGATTGGGAGAGACTTAGTGTAACCCACAGCAAAAACAAGAAGAGCCAAGACCAGGATGGGGAGAGAAGAGGTTTTTGACTGAAGCTGAGCCTGGGAAAAGGGGAGGAAGGGTGTTTCTACTCCAGGTGTTTTATTGTTTGTCCTTTTTTTCTCAATACCTGAATTAGTAATCAAAAGGTTGTGTTAATTGCCATAAATTATGTAAAATTCCCTAAATTGAGACCATTTCACCCAAGACATGCTTATAATGTGCCTTTGCATGTTTTATAGAGCCTACATTTTATGAATGTCCGTTGTTAGAAAAAAGGGATCAAGAGAATAAAGTAGCACAGTATTACTCCCCATAGCTGGGCTGCCATTTGAACAGTAAATTACTGTGCTTCTGCAGCTATATTAAGATATTAACTAAATATTATTATATTAGATATTTATTAGATATTATTATTAGATATTAACTAAAACCAAGATCGGATTTGTAAGTGTTTAAAGCACCGTGTATAAGAGCTCATCTACGTGGGGTGAAGGTGTGATGGAGGTAACACACATCACGCAGCTAGGTAGTTTTTGTCCACTAAAAGGTGCTAAGAAGTGAATTAAGGTGAACTGCTGCTAATAGAGAATAAAATCAGTTGCACAGGGAGCCAGTACAAAACAGAAGCCACATCGTAAATTCACATCTTAGTTTATTTCCTAATAGCCTTCCCATGGAGACAAGCATTACAGGTCTTCTGAGAGATCCTATGGTGCAGACTGTCTTGGCTGCCTGTTAACTGTTGAGAAGGGCAGGTATGTTTTCACACTTTCTCTTTTTTCCCAAATTAACTAACCGGTCATGTGTTTTTTCCCTTGGGACCACCTGCAGAGTCAGTGACTGTGTCAGCTTTTTTTTTTCCTCACACAAAATAGCTCTACAAACTCATGGATCTGTCAATTTAATGCAGCCTTGGGGATGGGGCAAAGATAAGCAGCGTTTTAAACTACAGCCTCTACTTTAATTGATCAAATGCAAGTTAAGTAACTCCCTAGGAGGAGTGGGGGGAAAAAACTGTTTGACTCATTTGATCTTATAACTGCTGCATTGGGTTGCAGAAGGCCAATAAAATCTATTATTAACAAAGAGCCTAAGTCCTGCTAGTAGGCTAATAGTATTCATCCAGTGCCTGCTTCCTCAGTTATTCTCCCTTCTTGAAGAAAAATTGATAAATCAGTTGCCTGCCTGCTTATTAAAGCATATGCCAGTCTGTTTATTTAATCAGCTCTTGGACCATTTTCTAATTAAGGGAGATAACGTGGGGTCATTTCCTTCCATGGTGAACCTGGCAGGGCACAGGTTGTCCTCAACTATTTTATTAACATTCAAGATTATTTGTCAGGTCTGCTTTTGTTTGGCAACTCCCTCCCTCCTCCCTGCCTAGCTGAAGACAAAAATACAGACATTTTTCTGCATCTCTATACTGCTGACACATGCCCAAGTTGAGGATAGGAAGATGGCAGAAGCTTGCTGAGCTGGAACCTCCCCAGTGTAGGTAGAAGAGTTTTCTGGAAGTCCCTGAATCCCAGTTCATAATACCACGTCCTGTGATGATACCAAGAATAATTTTATGAAGGAAGGGAATGCTGGAATGCAAGGGGAGTGCCCATACCAGTTGGAATGCATTCCTAACTTGTGCTGCAACTAGACCTGGGCTAACTCCTGTACCACTCTGGCCCCAATCCTTAGTCTCTCTGCTTAGTGCAGGAATACTGTTTACCACTAACTGTGGTATTAAGTCACCTTTAGGCTCTCTGTATTCCAAGGGAGGCAAGAATATTTTAAATTCTCCTCTCTTCCCATCTCTGACATATGCTCCCCTGTATGTTGTTTGTGACATAACCACAGCATTACTTTGCCACACTTTCAGAAACATCTCATACCAACTGTGCTATACATCTCTTTGCAATGTGCCTTTATGTGGAATAACTTCAAAAAAAAAAAAAAAAATCCTGCTGGTTCTAGCACTTCAGCAATATGTTGTAGGACACAGTATTTTCCAAACTCTGATCTGTGCAGAAATATAGCCCTGATCTCTTCTAAAACTGGCTAAATGGCAACAGTGAAAGTTTGTTGGTAAACTACTTTCTGAATCGTCCCTTACTTCTATACTTTTATTTTATTTGCATTTGCAAGGAATAGCAAATCTGTTTCCATTTCTGAAATCTTATTTTTAGAAACAAGAAGTTTAGTTTTGATCTATCCCAGACCAAGGGGAAGTGTCTAGTTTTGTTATGCTGTTAATTGTCTGAACCTGTGTCTCACCTAATCTGTCTCACTTAGATCCAGAGTGTGCTCTGGATCTATCACACTCAATACTTTCACAAACAACCTCTTTAAGATTAAAAAAAAAATATTCCAGTGCACCCTTATACACTGTCCCTTTCACATGCATTCAAGTCTCGCATGCATTCAAGTCATTGCTGTGAGTACCACGCTGTTACTAACTAGAGAAAAAAGACAGTGAAAAATTATACGTATCTATAGTAGAGGAAGCAGCAGAAGAAAAGTGAACTTCTATTTTCAAATGTCAGCCTTTCCTGTCCTGTACTTTTCCATACAAAATACATTGTACTCTTCTCTTTCTGTTAAGCTTGCTGAATGACTCAGAGATGCTGAAGCAGATGGGACAGGCTTATGGATAGAGGCAACAATTCCACCCTTTCCAGCAGAAACCCACTGCAGCAAGTGTGGGAAAGGCTCAGTGGAGGGAGGAGGAAAATTTCCTAGAGCTTTTCCCCAGACCTCACACTTACCAAAGGCTCTAGCTCTTTGCGGTCTATGAGGTTGAGCTCTGTCACAAAGTAATAAAAGTGCTTGTAACAGGTATTGACGTGGGCCTCAGCCCCCATAAGGATGATGCGGTCAAAGTGATGAATGTAGACATGAACAAACACCCGAAAAAGCCGGCAGAGTATCTTCTTGCAGATCTGAAGGAAATTCTTTGGAAAGGGAACACCTGTGAAGAGAGAAGGCAGGACTGTCATAACTATACTGTCACCTCTCCCCTGCCCTGCAAGACAATGACCATGGAGTGAAGCACCACTTTGTAATTACAAAGTAGGTTATGAGTTCCTAGGCCTCCTTTCCAATCCAGAAGATCACTGAATGCGCACATTTATCTTACTGTTGGCACCACTAAAAGTAACAAAATACTTAAGCACTTTAATGGTTAAAGACCAAAAGGTACCAGTCCTTTTAGTCCTTGACTAACGTAATGGAGGAACAGCTAGTGCTGCAATGTTCAGAAATGTGATTTTCACTGCAGTGCACACTATCTCATTAAAGTAAATGGCTTTTCATCCTGAGATGGCTGTTCCCCATGCTGTTTCAGACAGAGCCCTTCCTAGAAGTGATAGATTGTCTCCTGCCCACGTTATTCACAGTGGCACTTCCATGATGTCAAATTTAAGAAAGAAGACAGATTCAAGGACAGATCCATTTGCTTATAACTTCCTCCCAATTATATGTACCTCTTTGATTGCTGTTTTAAAAGAAAAGCTCTTGTAGAGCCACAGGTACAGCTATTCCAACACAACTTAGAAGTTAAACCACTTTGTGGCTGGAGACTCCAAAGCAGCAGCAAAAGAAACATATGCAAGCAAACAACACAGTAAACAGTATCCATCAATGTAGCATCAACAGTGCCTTCAAAATCTCACTTCATTAAAGATTGATCTTGCATGGCATTGCATACATTTGTGCACCACTGAGCTTCCACAAAAACCAGAAGGCTTCATCTCCTTCTGTGATTGTGCCCTGGATATGATGACTTCATGGCTGTCCTTGAAACTCTATTGCCACTTTGTTTTGTTGCTTATCCTTCTGATTTTCTGGTAGTATTTCATGTTTTAGGCAGATTTGAGCCTACCATTTCACAGAGATGTCAGCCACTGGTCATGACTTTGCCTCAACTAACCTTGTTCTGCCTCTTTGCTAAAGAATCCCAAAACAAGACACGAGTTGGCTCTGTAACAAAACTCAATACTAGATGAATGTTCAGAAGAATGACATTTCACACCATCATAAAAAATCCTGCTTGGCTTCAATGAGAAACTCTAAGGCTCCCTCACACGTCTTTGTTCCAGCAGTACGTCTGCATTACCTTAAAAAGCATTTTACACATGTATTAGGATCTGTGAAACACAGTGCCAGACTCACAGGGCAGAAGCTGTTTCCATTCCACATACTTGTAAAAGGGAGGAAATACTGACTACCAGTTGATTTGTGATAGCAGAATTAAATAATGGCATTTAAAAAACAAAATGCACCATTTAAAGTATCTGGTGATGTAGGACACTCACCAGCAGCTCAAGGAAGAAACTAAAAACAACCTAACTGGGAGAACTGTCCCATCTGTCTTCCCATTAAGTACAGTATTAACTGTTCCCCTTTCCCACAGTGTCTTGTTCAGCCCACCAAATCTCTCTAGCTGTGATCCAATGACACTCACACAAAATCACAAAACCAGAGTCTGGTGCAAACCAGTTGTGGAACGCAAGGAAAGTAGCTTTGTGTTACACTTTCAGCATTGCCAACACTCTCAAGTTCATCACCAATCTCAAACTGCTTGGTACTTTCTTAAAGGGCCAGCTGCTTTCTCAGATATAAGGAGGAAGATCTTAACTTTCATTTAATGAAATTCCTAGCCATAATAACTGCAGGAGAAAAAGCGCTTGAAAATGTGACACAACTGTAACTCAGGGGCTCACAAAGCCAAAAAATCCCAAATTGTAGGTAATGTTCCTATGAGTTTCACTGTTAACTGGTGCCATGATCCCCAGAAGCCTGGATCATGCTCTCAACAAGAAAAATATTTATTATTTGCAGGAAGAAGATGGAGATAATAAATTAGCATTCTCACAAGCATTCTGATTTTCAAATCTTAATCTTCTCTTAAGAATTGCTCAATACTCATAAGATACTGGTGAATAAAAGGGCAGATCTGTATACAATTGGGTACAATTTCACTCAGGTGGATATGAGGACATACAATAAGAATTTCCACACTGAAATTAGAGTTTTGATTACAGAATACATAAGTTATCCACTGTAGCTGTAATCAGTTTGGGTCCCATCAGCATAAACATGCCCCTTCATTTGGGCAAGTAATTACCAGCTACAGCCACTCCTGATGTGAATGCCACTGTGTCTATTAACACACAAGTTACCAACATACAAGTGGGGAAGCATAGCAAGTGCTCAGACTTGTCCTGATGTGACACTGGTCAGACCATTAGGAGGTACCCCATTCTGACTGTGCCTATGAGTGGGCCTAAGCAAAAACTACGTTCAGGCCCAGTTAATCCAAATCTTTTGTCAGTGATCTGGAAGAATTCAACATTTCCTCAAAGTAAAATGAAACAACTTTTAAAATTATAGACATAATAGCATATACACAGTACAAAACTCATGAGTACAGAACGCTTGCAGATTCCAGGCTGCAGTAAACCTTGGATTAAAAGTCTGAGTGCATTAAATAAAGGCAAAACACAGCCACCAAGGAAGTCCGGTGCTCTTTCTCTCACACATCTACTGAGCAGTCATGAAGCCTATGGGGAGAGGCAGAACTACTATACAGTCAGTTATTGAAATTCAGTTCACCACCCATTACGTACAAGGTGTGGAAACAGGATAAGGCTGGAGGGCAGAATTCTCTCCTACTGCTTGTTTGCACAGAAGAGTGTTGCTCATTGTAACCCTGAACTGCATCTATGTTCGTCATCACTGAGTTGAGGACAGAGTGGGGAGGTGGCTACACACGTTATTTTTACTGGTCTGTACTGGGTTCATTGGTGGCAAATTCTTCTGATGTAATTTCAAGCAGTTTTAAAGATGCCTTAAAATTCTGCAGTGCAGCCCTTCTTCCTCCTGATGCACAAATCAGGGACTGGAGATCTGGATCTATCAAACCACAATTTCTCCTTAAAAATTTTTTGTTTTTCACTGTCACATTCATTCTTATAAGTTAGTTGATCTCAGTGCAACAGGTAATAATCTAAGGCCAGAGAAGAGGAGGTTTAGATGCTCAAGCTTTGAACTGAGGCATCTCTAAGCAAAGGAAGCAACAAGAGGTGCAGCTGTCTTGGGAATACATGAATCAAACCTCCATGCAATTAGTCAACCTCCTGGATTATTGCAAATTATTGTTGTTATTTCCCAGGGTAAAATAAATACAGTATGTCAAAAAATATAACAGAAACCCCATTTAGTTGCCTGTTAGCCAGGAGGATCTGGCTGCCTGTTTCAGCCAGCAGAATGTGGCTAAACTCAGGAATGATTACAGCAGCAGCCTGCTTTACATTTTTGTAAAGGCTATCCAAAACCTAAAGTTTAAAAATAAAGTGAATAAATTTGTTAAGCCTTAAAAGAAGAGGGAGGCAAGGAGAGGAATAATCTGATATTGACTTGTTACTACATGCTGGTTCACAGAACTAAGAAATAAATTCTCAAGGGAGCTATATTTTCTGATCCAGATCAGACACATCCCAAAATGGAGAATAATCAGCTCCACCTTTGCTGGGCTGAGTGACTTGTGATTGTTACTGCACTCTGCAAATAAAAGAAGAACTCATACTCCAGTATGAATAAGCTGAATAAATTACACCGATAAAGGGAGATTAATCCTTTACTTTTTTGAAGCCCATGTTCCCACACAATGGTTATGAGTATTAAAAGTGCAAAGGGTGTAGAACACTGTTCTTGCTGTGCATGAAGACTTCTGTCTGAAAGCTTTTTAGATGTGTTGTGCACTCAAATTGAGGACATGTAAATAACTCATGGAAAAAAAAAACTGATGAAAAACAGCCTAAGGCACATAAACTTACAGTATTCCCACTGCTCCTTATGTGTATTTAATTTTCACATGGGCTGTGTAGTTTTGTTTGGCATTGTGGAAATTCCCCAACTTTGCAAAGCAATCGCTATTTCATTTAGTTTGGCTCTTAAATGAACAGTGAAACAGCACTGCTATCACAGATTTACCATGTGGGCATCGAAAAATCCATTTCCATATCAAATGACTCTCTGATTACTCTCTCCTTCTTGCAAAACTGTTTTCAAACTGAGATGGAGTCTTAAATAGCTAAAATGTGTCTCCTTCTACCATAGAAAATAATTGATAACTTGTGCAGTGAATTAGTGATCTGAGTAGAATTCTTCAATGCTAGGGAGCCTGCTGGACAATCTATCAGTGCAGTATGGATGAGGCTCAAAATCTGGTCAACCTCAATGTACAGATGAAGCATAAGGAGGGGACTGCAGTATTAATTTAAACATACACTGCTGCTGCTCTTTGTATTCAAAATTAGACAGGAAAGATGGTAGAAACACTGTTCCCAAGTGCCATCATTTAAAAAATTCTACTGTTACAGTGGGATGAATCCAAGGTGATGCTATCAGAATTTAAAAATTATAGTGAATTTGTTCTAGATTTACGTTCTGAGGTCAGAATTTGGCCTAATGTTTTGTTCCTGCTGCAACTGCTATTGTTATAAGTAAATCAAGCAGAGAATGTAATCATTACCGGTGATTCCTGTGAACTGACAGGGTTAGAATTATGTCCTTGACTTGTTAAAGAGTCTTTTCTCATTCCTTCAGCTCAGCGGGTACTTTCTTTGCCTTCAACCCTTCGAAATCTTATTTGACATGGAGCTCAAATTTGATACTTCCTTTCCTGGAACTTTGTAGTTAAAAAACAGTTGGAAGAGAAAAAAAAAAGTCCAAATATTTATTTACATTTTGGGTTCTTTTTTATAATGAAATAAATTTCCAAGAAGATGACTGTCTAAATATCAGCAGAGTGATACTGTAGTGAAAAGAAATGTAAAAACACCAACACAAATTGCTGAGTTACAGCTATTAAAAGGTAAAGAAATACAAAGATGACAGTAGAATTTTTGAGCTAGCTGCCAGTTGTTGAAAAAAGTATTTCTGGATGAGAAAACTGGCCCTAATTCAGCTGCAGGCTAAGTCCCAATGCTGCTGTGTGACAAGGGAGTGACAGAAGGATCCTTTCTGTTAACCTGGAGTTCAAAAGAGCTCCTGATTATGTCCTAAGTACATGCCAAGTTATGCAAACAATTCTCAAACATTCCAGGCACACAACACAAGCTTCTCTAGTTCAGGATTATATGTGCAATTCAGAAGCAATTCAGTGGGGAATAGATGGGTACAGTGGCAGACACAGCAAATCTGGAAGAGAGCAAAACAGTTGCACAACACGTGACTATAGCCATGCCACTCTGGAATATATGCTGTACTTGACAGTGGTAACAGAAGGCTAAAAGGAGGAGGCTCCCTCCCCTCCTCATGCAGAAAAGCTGCACCTATACCCTAGTAACAGAAGCACCATAAAAACATGAAAGAACAATCACTTTGTTTCATATTGCCTCTCACCTCCCCACACTCCCTAGTCCTTTTTGCTTCTATTTACTTTTTAGAGAAGGCCACTTCTAGCATGAACAGGGATCTGCACAACTTCCAAAACTAAAGTTACCTGATGCATTGGGCAAAATTTTTATTTTAAGGCTTTTTCTTCCACGTTAAGGAAAGCAGAGGAATTTTCCCCTTTTCAAAAACAGCCTTATTCCCACAGCTCCCTACAGGTTATAGACTTCATTCCTTACACTGTCTTAATTTGCTAACAGCTATTCTCCTCCTGTGTCTGACTGACAAATCTAATCTATCCAAACCTAATTGATCCATCATCAGACAGACATATCACACAGTGCTAACAAGGTCAGTGGCTCTGCGAATGAGTTGCCTTATGTCCTTGAATTTTCCACATAAGTGACAACAGTAGACAATGTCAAGGCCCTCCTCTCTTGTCTTTTCATCAGAACTTGAAAGATAGGCAAATCACTCTAGAAAAGCAGTGTTACTACTGCTACCTGTTAACAAAGCTGGTTTAAATCATATCTCAGATTACAGTATCATGGAAAAGTATGCTGAGCAGCTTATGTAGTGATTACAAGTAAGCTAATGGTCTGTTAGTTTAAACCACAGAGATATTTTAATGCCATGATGAAAGAGGTCCTGGTTGAAACAACAACTGCTCTTTGTCTGATGCAAAAAAATAGTGTGATGAGAGAGAAACTAAGAGATGGTAAGAAGAAAAATAGGTGGGATAAAAGGGGGTGACTAAAGGTCTTGGATGAGTAAAACAGGTAAAAGGTTCATGTGGGCGCCAATGACACCAAGGGCAAACTGGAGACCATCAAGCAGGATTTCAGAGCTCTGGGGATGGTGGTCAAGGGTCTGGGAGCCCAGGTCATCTTCTCCTCAATCCTGCCAGTGAGGGGGATGGATGAGAGGAGAAGGACTTTCCAGGTTAACGACTGGCTGCGCCGCTGGTGTTGGCAACAGGGTTTTGGTTTCTACGACCATGGGACCCTGTTTGAAGATCGACAACTGATGGCAAGAGATGGGATCCACCTCACGAGGCGGGGTCTTTGCCAACAGGTTGGCCAACCTGGTAAGGAGGGCTTTAAACTAGGTAAGATGGGGGAAGGGGAGAGTTATAGTGACAGGGTAGTTGGCAAAAGACTGCTCAAGTCAGGATGCCTCCAGCAGGTGAATGCAGCCAGGGAAGTGCGCATGGGATGTGGCTATGGAGGACCCTCTTTTACCCCTCCTGGGAAACCTGCATGCTCCATCACCTCTCTGAAATGCCTGTACACCAATGCACGCAGCTTGGGGAACAAACAGGAAGAACTAGAAATATGTGTGCGGTCGCAGGGCCATGATCTCATTGCCATTACAGAGACATGGTGGGATAGCTCGCATGACTGGAGTGCTGTCATGGATGGCTACGTGCTTTTTAGGAAAGACAGGCCAGGAAAGTGAGGTGGTGGAGTTGCTCTTTATGTGAGAGAGCAACTGGAATGTATTGAGCTGTGCCTAGGGGTGGATGAAGAGCGAGTTGAGAGCTTATGGGTAAGGATCAAAGGGCAGGCTAACAGAGGTGACACTGTTGTGGGTGTTTACTACAGGCCACCTGATCAGGATGAGGAAGTCGATGAGGCCTTCTACAGACAGCTGGAAGTAGCCTCACGATCCCAGGCCCTGGTTCTCATGGGAGAACTTCAACCACCCCGATATCTGCTGGAAAGACAACACAGCTAGGCACAAACAGTCTTGGAGGTTCCTGCAGAGCATTGGTGACAACTTCTTGACACAGGTGGTGGAGGAGCCAACAAGGAGAGGTGTGCTGCTGCACCTTGTACTAACAAACAAAGAAGGACTGGTGGAAGATGTGAAGGTTGGGGGCTGCCTTGGCTGCAGTGACCATGAGATGGAGGAGTTGAGGATCCTGCGAGGAGGCAGCAGGGCACCAAGTAGGATCGCAACCCTGGACTTCAGGAGAGCAAACTTTGGCCTCTTCAGGGAGCTACTTGGAGGAATCCCATGGGTGAGGGCCCTAGAAGGAAGGAGTGTTCAAGAGAGCTGGTTAATATTCAAACATCACTTCCTCCAGGCTCAAGAGCGGTGTATCCCTATGAGTAGGAAGTCAAGCAAAGGAGGTAGGAGACCTGCATGGATGAGCAAGGAGCTCCCGGCAAAACTCAAACAGAAGGAGGAAGTATACAGAAAGTGGAAAGGGGGACAGGCCACTTGGGAGGAATATAGGAATGTTGTCAGAGTATGCAGGGATGCAACGAGGAAGGCTAAGGCCCGTTTGGAATTAAATCTGGCTAGAGATGTCAAGGACAGCTAGAAGGGCTTCTTCAAATACATCAGCAGTAAGAGGAAGACTAGGGAAAATGTGGGCCCTTTGCTGAATGGGGTGGGTGCCCTGGTGACGAAGGATGCAGAGAAGGCAGAGTTACTGAATGCCTTCTTTGCTTCAGTCTTTACTGCTCAGGCCAGCCCTCAGGAACCCCAGATCCTGGAGGCAAGAGAGAAAGTCTGGAGAGAGGAAGACTTTCCCTTGGTGGAGGAGGAGTGGGTTAGAGATCATTTAAGCAAACTTGACACCCACAAATCCATGGGCCCTGATGGGAAGCACCCACGAGTGCTGAGGGAGCTGGCGGACATTATTGCTAAGCCACTCTCCATCATCTTTGAAAGGTCATGGAGAACAGGAGAGGTGCCCGAGGACTGGAAGAAAGCCAATGTCACCCCAGTCTTCAAAAAGGGCAAGAAGGAGGACCCAGGGAACTACAGGCCAGTCAGCCTCACCTCCATCCCTGGAAAGGGGATGTAGCAGCTCATCCTGGAAGCCATCTCCAAGCATGTGGAGGAAAAGAAGGTGATCAGGAGTAGTCAGCATGGCTTCACGAAGGGGAAATCATGCCTAACCAATCTGATAGCCTTCTATGATGGAATGACTGGCTGGGTAGATGAGGGGAGAGCAGTGGATGTTGTCTACCTAGACTTCAGCAAGGCTTTTGACACTGTCTCCCATAGCATCCTCATAGACAAGCTCAGGAAGTGTGGGTTAGATGAGTGGACAGTGAGGTGGATTGAGAACTGGCTGAATGGCAGAGCTCAGAGAGTTGTGATCAGTGGCACAGAGTCTAGTTGGAGGCCTGTAGCTAGCGGTGTCCCCCAGGGGTCAGTCCTGGGTCCAGTCTTGTTCAACTTCTTCATCAATGACCTGGATGAAGGAACAGAGTGCACCCTCAGCAAGTTTGCTGATGATACAAAACTGGGAGGAGTGGCTGATACACCAGAGGGCTGTGCTGCCATTCAAAGAGACTTGGACAGGCTGGAGAGATGGGCAGAGAGGAACCTCATGAAGTTCAACAAAGGCAAGTGCAGGGTCCTGCACCTGGGGAGGAATAACCCCAGGCACCAGGACAGGTTGGGGGCTGACCTGCTGGAAAGCAGCTCTGCCAAGAAGACCTGGGAGTGCTGGTGGACACCAAGTTAAGCATGAGGCAGCAATGTGCCCTTGTGGCCAAGAAGGCCAATGGTATCCTGGGGTGCATCAGGAAGAGTGTTGCCAGCAGGTCGAGGGAGGTGATTCTCCCCCTCTACTCAGCCCTGCTGAGGCCACATCTGGAGTACTGCGTCCAGTTCTGGGCTCCCCAGTACAAGAGGGATGTGGCACTACTGGAGCAAGTCCAGCGAAGGGCCACAAAGATTATTAGGGGACTGGAGCATCTCTCTTATGAAGAAAGGCTGAGAGAGCTGGGCCTGTTTAGCTTGGAGAAGAGAAGGCTGAGAGGAGATCTTATCAACGTGTACAAGTATCTGAAGGGAGGGTGTCGAGAGGATGGGACCAGACTCTTTTCAGTGGTGCTGAGCGACAGGACGCGAGGCAATGGGCACAAACTGAAACACAGACACTTCCATCTTAACATGAGGAAAAACTTTTTCACTGTGAGGGTGACAGAGCACTGGAACAGGTTGCCCCGAGAGATGGTGGAGTCTCCTTCTCTGGAGATATTCAAAACGCGCCTGGATGCAATCCTGTGCAATGTGCTCTAGGTGACCCTGCTTGAGCAGGGGGGTTGGACTAGATGATCTCCAGAGGTCCCTTCCAACCTCAGCGATTCTGTGATTCTGTGATTTAATGAATGACCATCTTGAGTCTCCTCCCGTCAATACATACAATTCATACATACAGACTCCTGTCAATACCTCCCCCTGAAGTAGGTCAGTTCCACAGCTTTGGGAGAAAAGAGAAGTAAAGTCACGATACTGTTTCCTCTCAGTTGCCTCATTCATTATCTCTAGGCAAAAAAGTTAAAAAGAATATGGTCCCAGAAAGTGGATTATGATCAATCAGAGAGCAGGCAAAAAATCTGAATTTTTCTCTCTGATTCCTCATAACGAATCCCTCATATGTGCACATGGTTCTCGACTGGCTTACACTGCTGCGTGTAACATGCAATGAAAATGAAGCCCCAGTTAAATCTTTTGTGATGTCAGATACACAAGCATTTTTGACCTTCTGGCACGCATTTCTATGGTCCAAAGATTTGCACTACCCATGAGAGGCTAGCTAGCAAGCCCCTTGGCAATCGTGCACGGAAACAGCACTGCACATGTGAAAATTCTTTTACAGGCCACAGATATCATTCATACTTTGTAGAAAATACATGTATAGAAAAAGAATCCTTTGGGAGAAAAGGACTGAGAATATACCATTGCAAGGTAGCTTAAAAAAATCAACAACTAGGAAACTAGGAAACTTCTCAATTTTATAATAAGGAGTAGGAAAACAGTGCTATCAGAAACTGACAGCGTGGAGAACATACCTGAACCAAGCCCTTCCTCCCCTCCTCTCCCTGTGTCCTCATTCTTCTCCTACTCCTGCCCCACATACAAAATACGAAAAGATGCTCTCAGATATTACTGTAATCTTTGCTGCAAAAATACCTATCCTGTGCCAAGTATTAACATGATCTCAGTGTGCTACTCAAGGAAGTGTCTGTCTCAAATGCCAATGAAAGCAATCTCAGTTTTGTGGGACTTTGTTCCTCACCTAAATAATCTGACAGTTGCAAACTGTTAGGAATAACTAGAACTACCATGTACTTACAGTGCCCTGATACTGCTCTCCTTTCTGTTCTCACACCATCTGAGGAAATGAAGGAAGAAAACAGGAAAGGGAAACACTCCAAGATTATAAGACCTCCTAGCCAAATGATGTCCTTTTCCCAGTAGGGCTGCCGTTAACAAGCTGTTATTCTTCAGTCACATCCAGTGAGACCCCCTGATCGTATAAATCACTAGGCAGGTTTATTGTCAGATTTTTAATAAAGGTAGTCATTGTGCCATTTAATTAACAACTTAATCAGAAGAGGTAGCTTAGAGACATGCAAATACTGGGGAACACCTAAGAATGCTAAGTACCTGACTTGATTCTCCCTGATATCAAAGGACAGAGGACCTAAATACTTCTGGCTGCATAAGCCAGGTCCCTTGGATTTTAAGCAAACTTACAATGACTATAATTTGACCTCCTCCATGTTACTTATTAATTTTGAGTCTGTGGCTGCAGAGGAACAGAAGAGAAATAGTGCAGAGAGCATTCTTTTGCTCCCTGTACCTAGTAGCACTAGTTTTGCTCCATAAAATAATCAGGCAGATAAGCCCACTAGGATAGAGCTGTGGGCCTTTAGGCCAATATGGAAACCAGATGCCATAAAAAGCAGCAGAGTCATATCTGTCTGACATTGCAACTCATAATACACATCTGTTTGCCCTGGAAGATTCATCTTCTCTGTAGTAACAAAATGGAATTTGGTGGTGCTCTGCATTGGGACATCCTTATATGGCACTAATATATAAGTAGTCTTAAATAGGCTTGGAAATCCATTAGAATAATTTACACCTCTCTCTACCTCAGTACAGGCAGTATTACAGGCAAGCACAATGCAGTCATTTCTGGGTCAGAATACAGCAGCCATCCGGCAGTATACCAGGGGACAGCTTAGGGTGGGAAAAGAGTTTATTAACTTGCAGAGTGAACATAAAAAAGCAGAATGTACTAACACTGAAGTCTGGCAAAGATATTAATGGAAAAACTCTGCTCCTCACCTGGCACAGGTTTGCTAACTGTGTTTCTACAATACTTATCATGGCATAACAACCTGTGGGTAATGTCATGGCTTCAGCCTTTCATTCTGAGTGCATCACCATTTTTGCTATTAGCTTTTGACACTTTCAGGAATGGCTCCCCATTAATTTCACAGGCACACTGGAAAAAAATGCTGTTCCAAGAGCCCCTCGTGGGCTTATGTGAGGCAGATATGAGAAGCAGCAATATGAAACAATATGGGAAGCAGCATGCAGCATTAAATGCTTGCAGATGTACTCAGAATTAGACAAAACAGCCAGCTGTAGTCCTGTCACAGTTCAGAAATTCCAGAAATTAACTGAAAAACTGAGGTGTTACGCATGCAGAAACTCACTAAATGACATTAACAGGTAACTTATTTGAATGGTTAATATCACAAAAGCAATTCAAAGAAGAAAACAGAAGAGGAGGAAAATATTTCAAAGAAAAACAATGAATGTTTTCTCTTTAGATGCTCATTGTGTTAAGTTCCTTTTCAATGGGTCATTAAGAGAAATGTTTAGGCAGTTCTAACACCTCAGATCACGTCCCTTGCTTCTGCCCCAATGCAATGTAATGCTTTCTGACCCTTTGATTTCTGTGCTGAGTTAGGAATCTTGTATGTGCATAAGTGTTTCTTAAGTGTTTATTGATAGTTACTTGGAAAGGTGATTTATAAGGTTTAAAGAAATATGTTTCTCTCTAACAAAATGCAGCTCTTTCATGAGACAGGGAAAGACAGTTATAAAACAGTAGGCAAAGAAAGTGTTGTGGCAGATGGGGAGTTAATCCAGACTTTACTAAGTGAAAACAAGAACATAAACCAGATCCCTGATTTTGGTGAATTAACCCTAATTTACAACAGCGCAGCTCAGAATGCAACCCAGCTTCCTGGCAGAGATATCTGCAGGCTCACAGGCAAGAGCCACTCATAGTGCTTCTACATGTTTAACTACTTGTGCTTTTTTAACATCGGATCTGGTGTAAAAGAACAGATGCTTTTAACTACTCTGTTTAAACCACAGTTGAAGATGTTACAAAATTGAATGAATCCTTCAACTGAAGAAAAAAGAACCCCCCCTCCCCCAACTTTCATGCTCTCAAAAATCTGAGAGCTAAGCCAGATTCACTCTTTGGAAGTTAGTAACTGTAGCCTGAACTACTGTTTTCACCTGCCCCAATCCCTTTCCATACTCAGGCTAGGAGCTGCTTGGGCACCTGAAGTTTTGCTTCCCTTGCTTCTCAAAAGTGCCCAAAGGGAGGAGGTTCATTCCTCCCCGCCACGTAAACACCAACCGATGTTCAAAAACTGAACATAACACCCAGCCTTGCTGAGACACATGCCTCGTATGCACTGACAGCATCTGTTTCAGCGCACAAAGGTGGTGGGACTGTTTTTATCTCAAAATAGAGCCAGAGAAGGTAATACTGCCTATCTTGTATATCATCACCCACTTATTTTGGCAGTAAGAGGCTTGAGTGCTTTAGGGTCTCCACAGCTGAGGACACTCAAAGCTCCTTCTCCTGTCTTGCAGGTAAGTATTCATAGAAGGTTGGATATACTGGGTGGCTGCATTCTTCATATCACATTTGGAAGCCACTGTGCTGAAAGGAAAGACTCACAATGTCAGAAAGACAGCATGACTGTGTAGCCTATTGGGTAAAGCCCTGCTCCTAGGACTGCTCATGCAATTTGTAGTAACAGACTCATCTGATAAAAGGAAACCCACCTTAACAACATTCTGGAACTGGAACCAGGGTACACTGGACTTTACTGTCACAGATGACAGCCCTTTCCAAGAGATTTCAGAGTTATCTGAGGCAGATACATGCACACATGCAAACACACCCCCACACACTAACGCTGTGAAGCCTGCATAAAAGCTACCATTGACTAAGATGTTTTGGATTCAGCCTAATTCCAAAGCAGGAACTAAATCATATAAAGAGGATTTGAAAATTTTAATTGCACATGCCCATATGAGACTGTCTTTATTTGTAAAGTATAGGCCAACTATTTTTCAATTTACAAGGCCCTTAAAAACTTACTATTGCTCCCACAAAGTAGCTAGCATGATTTTAAAAGATTTTGCCAATATGTTATAAATAGATAAGATCTGTCTCTTCAGATACCTAGGGTTCTAACTGGTACCTTGAAATCAAAAGAGCTTCACCAATGATTTCATTGAAAATGGATCTGGAAAATCAGTGAGCAGGAGCAGCATCTTTCTTTTAAAGCATCATGAACCTAAGCAACTTAATATTATTTTAATGTCACTAGCAAAGGACAATTATGGAAACAATTTCCAAAGATGCATTGACTTGATCTTAACCAAATACTTTCGCAAGATCCAGAGCTATTTAAAATATCATTTTTTCATGTAAATGAGTCAATAAAAATCAAATGTTCTATAGAACGAATGTTCTATAGGAGAAGTTTTCAACAAGAACAAATAAAAGGAATATTTTAAGATAACTAGGCAAAAATAAATGGATCTCCTATATTTCCAAATTCAGCTGTGAAAGGCACACACTCGGTCTTCAGTAGAGTAAAATTTTACTATTAATAGTTCTTTTACGCGGTTAAGATACTCTCTGCCTTTCCCTCACTCAGCACCCATTCTCCAGTTCCAAATCACCACTGCTTGGCATATCAAAGATTTTTGAGTCTTGAACACTACCTTTAGCAGAAACACCTCAGGTTTGCCTGCCTAGTCATGGGCAATAGCAGCATGTGAGTCATATTACGAAAAGGCCATTTAACCATTATGTAAAGAAGAATTCTACATTACAACAACTTCAGCTGCTTGAACTCTTCTTACAGTCTTGAAAACTGCCTAGAAACATATTCTATTATCCCATTCAATGCCTACTGAATATCACAGAACTGAAAGGAAAATAAGTCAAAAAAGATTATTTTACCTTCATTTCTTTTCCTAGAAGCTACCAATTTTACAGGAATTATTTTTATTTCACTTAGAAGAAAACAAGAAGACACTCAATAAACTTTAATTTTCATAAATGCAAAGATAATCCTAAAATCTTGAAGAAAAGCAAACACAAAATCATAAAATACTTTTCTTTAAAGACCAGATATTGCTGCAATAAGGGGCAGGACAATTTTAGAATTTTAGTATCCTAGCTGGAGTCAATATTTCTTGATAAAAATGGACTAACATCAGAAGTGACTTGTCCCAAAAGACATTTCCCCAATGACCTTAACAGCAGCTGAACTGCTCCTTGTTTTGGGGAAAGCACAGGAGAGTTCTTATTTCACCTCATGTGTACTTGCTAAGACATGTATCTTTTAGTAACTTCAGAACATTTATAAATGCCCAGCTGTTTTGGTGAGATAGAAATCAAAACTGTTTAGCAGGGGAAAAGTAGTACTTTCGTTTTAATTGAATGAAAATTCGTATACCATGTATCTGCTTTGTGTATAAATTAATAAAATCCTTTTTTTGGTATGTCAGAAAAACAGTATTTACCTCTACTCCACTCCTCAGATATACAATACATACCTCCTGCACTATTAACTTTCCCTTCTCCTAATACCTGAAATGGAAATAACAGTCAGATTCCCACATCATTTTTATTATGCAAAGGCAATTTAACCAAAAGTGTCACTTACAGGTCTTTTTTTCTTTTTAACACAGCTCGAGACATCCACAGTGAGAACAGGTGCAATTATCATGTTAGCAAGGATGATTACTTCAGTTCAATGATACAGTTAAAAATCTACTTTTAAGTTTGTTACTGAACAGAGACTGATATATCTATACGTTTATAATTAGACATAAGTTTACCTGATCTCTGCCACCATCATACGGGGTATAATGGCACATTGCTCTTTATGTTTAGGGGGATGTATATGGTCACATGATAACTAACATAGACTGGAAGGAAGCTAAGATCTTAAAGGATAGATGAAACAGTGCAAAACAAGTGAGAGTTGGCAGCTGCACAGGTACTTGGATACTTACAATTTTCCTTCTGTAAAGCAGGACGATGGGTGAATCTGGTCTTGCCTCTGCAAATACCTTTAAATATCGCTCAGGAGGCACACAGTCATGCAGATCCTAGTCACCAGCTCTCATGTTTGCAGGCATTAAGTCTTTGTATTTATGATCTGAGTACCAATGTACTGTGTAAGATGCAAAGCAACTGCATCTCAGACACTGCTGCACTTCAGAGGAAAGATGAGCTACTAGCACCTGGAGTGACATCAGCTGTGTGTTTTCGAAAAAAAGACAACTAAGAACTGGATGGGAAGCTTAAACTACTGAAAATTTATTTCTCTGATATATACTTAGTCCCAGAGTTCTAATAAGTCACAGAACAGAGTTTCAAAGGGATTTAATTTTTGCATTTTGAAGAGTATCTTTAGGTGCTGGGCTCTGTCTAGCCCTTACTTCCAAAGAACAAAAAGCATGAATAAATCATAAAGAAAACTGATTTGATATTTTCTTTCTGCTTACTCATAATGGAGCTGTTTATATTTTTGATTTCCAAAAACTACTTCTAAAATCCTGAGGACAGTGCTGATAGCAGGCCCTTTAAGCCTGCTCTCACCCCAAAGATTCCCAGTTTGATATATCTTAAAACATTAGAGCTTCATGACAGTGAAGAGGCCAGCCTGCCAACTTGTTCTTTAGCTATGTTCCAAGAAGCTGTAGTGCTCAATGCTTGCTGTGGGATGAGTAGCTCCATTCATAACTCAAAAGGTCTATTACACTGCTGTGTAAGGCTGAACATATCGGAGATTTTCAGCTTAGCACCCACAAACATGTCTGTCTTCCCTGAAACCTACAGCTCCGGCAGGCACACCACTATGAAAAGCAAAACAGTTAGTTGTTACTGCTTCAACCTTCCATACATTCCTTTCACATTACTACTATTATGATACGTATATCTGAGTTGTTTCAAAAACTGAAATCAGAGCTGTTTTACTGTAACATGCTGAAAAGTACAGCACTTTGGGAGCTGATTCACAAGCAGAGCAGCCCTCCCAGCCTCAAAGGAAGACAACGTCTGTCAGTGGGGCATGGTGTATCACTCAGAAGGGCAACAGCTTGGGGTATGTGACTTCAGTTCTTTTCTACCTGTTTGTCAGAGCCCTTAACTAGAAGGAAAATGCATTACATCCAAAGGACTTGTTGAAGAATAAGCAGATTTACTTCACAAGTAGCATAAAAACAACTGTACTTGTTCAGGCCTAAGGTCTATCTAGCCCAGTATTCAATACATGATATTTTTTCCTAATTCTCTTCTTGCCTCTGATCATTCCCTGCTCAGGCAGGGAAATAAATCCTTAAACCCATGTGAAGTTCTTCCATTTGCAGCTGCTTTTGGCAAGACATTCTACAGTCTGCCAGCCACTGTGTAAAGGGCCATTTCCCGCTCTTTCTTTTAAAAATGGCTCTCCCTGGCTAGTTCTTGTGTTGGAAAAGGCAGTAAACAGTCAAATCCTGTCCACTCCACTCATGCCATATGCTCCTTATCAACTCACCTCTCTTCTGTGGAAAAGTGTCTAATCCAACTGCTCTGTTGCTAATCCAGAGGCATTTCCATACCTTCATTCATCCTTGTTGCCCCCTCTGAAACTTTTCCAGTTCTAACATTAATTCTTTGGGATGATAACTTCGTAACATTAGCAAACTTTAACACCTCATTGCTCACCCTTTTTCCAGCTTAATTATGAATATGCTAAACAGTCTAAGTCCCAGCATGGACAGCTGCAGGAGCTCCACTGCTAACCTTCTTCTGTTGCATATTGCAAGAATTCGACCATTTACTCCTCCCCTTCATTTCCTATATCTAGCCAATTTTTTATGCATTTATTACCTGCACCCTCAGCACTGCAAAAGTAGCTCTTAGTATGCAAGCATCACGATTTTGTAACCTATAATCAAAATGGATAGAGAGCAATGACCAGACGGGGAAAATTCTTTGTATATTGTGTTCTTCATTTATGTTGGTTCCTAAAAGAAACAAACAAAAAAAACCCCCTACAAACCAGGAAGTTAACTGAGACAGTGTAACTAACATGGCCATGAAAGTAAGTTAAAGAAAATCAAGTTACTCTGAAACAAAATTTCCAGGGAAAGAGATACTAACGTACAGAAGAAAATGACTCGATGATGAAGGATCTGCTGAAAATAGTTTTAGTATGATTTTTTGAAAGCCTGTCTGCTGACCACAATTATTCCTATGTTATCACGACAAATTATCCTGAGGGCTGTCATAGTGCAATCACACAGCTCAAGAAGGACCATATGAAAAAATATGGTGTGAGGACAGATTGCTGAATATAGACACAAAAGAAAATGACATAGATTTCACTAATAAAAACACCGTTTTGGCCAACTGATTCAAAGCAAGTCAGATAAAAAAATGTAACACTCAGTATCTAATTCTGAAAGTAAAGCAAATGCTAGGCAAGTTAGCTGTCCCCTTCCCTGCAGTAACACCTAATTCACAGGAATGGTTAGATCTTTGGGGAAGAAAAGATTGATTTCAGCTGCCATAACCTGGAGTATAATCTACTTCTATCTGTGCTTTGCTGTTCCTTGTTTCGTTAACTGCTCTCACTAGCCATAACTTTGCTTAATATTCTTTTGCTAGTACTTATTGCTAGTCAGTTAACCATAGCAGTTTTACTAATGCTTTCTATTATTTCAACTTTTTGCAAAATCGGATGCCTCACTGAGAACTAACCTGGTGCCCTAGAACAATGAGAATTTTGTAAGCAATTCCCCCCACTTTATAGCTCACAAAAGCTGTTCCTTTACTCTTTCAGGGTGTAACACTGGCACCACAATGCTGGAAGCTACTGCCTTTAATTATGGTGACCATTCACCTAGGCACACTCAGACTGGCCCAGACTACAGTGCATTACTATGATGGGAAGCTGCTCTCTGCTTGGTAACATGCCTTTTTTTTTTTTTTTCTTTCTCCAGTTTTCTTGTCACTAGAAGTGTGGGCTTAGATTCAGAGACTCTCCATTGCCCTTTACCATTTTGCTGACTCTTGCACACTCCAGGCATCCAGGAAGCAGGGTTTCTTCAAAGAATCTCTCAAGACTGGCGTTTACACACTGAAGTGCCAAAATCATTAATAATTTCTGATAATCTTGATGGAAGTAAATAGTGCACTGAGATTTTAAAAGCTACACCAAGCCTTTGGTTTTGCTTTGAGATCATCAAAGCTAAAAGACAATGTTTATAGACATTTGTGATTCTGCAGTGCTTCAAATTTTTTATAAATAAAAAACCTATTCAAAATGCAGATGATGTTCAACAATAACTGAAATGTTCAATTGGAATCTCTGTGGCTGTCTCTCGGGACAGTAATTGTGTTAGTAACAAGGAAATGTGTGGAGTTCAAATGTGGTAAGCAGATTAAAAGTTTAATAGGTATCTTTAAGTACCATCACACAATTTTACAGCTGATGCTCACCCTTGGTCAGGGAGAGGAAGTGGACCATTAAAGATGTAGTGCTAAAAAAGAACAATCTGCTAGAGGCAGCTGAGTTCAGTTGGTTGAGTTAGCAGCTGGAGTCTGCAGCTGGTAATCTTTACACTCAATTATTTGTCTGTCTCCAGGCACCAGAGATTAACTACAGAAAGTTTTAAAAGAAAACCATGTCCATTTTGCTTAGCAGAGCATCTTGGAAATTCACATGTAAAAACAAACTTCTTATGCCTTTGTGTTCATATTCTGACACATAGGTTATAAAGCAAAACTTCAGTCCAAGGAACAGGATCTGATGATGGAAGTTCAGAGCTTTTGACTGCTACCTAGTTGATTTAAAGCTAGGCCAGATTAAAATAGACCTGTCTGAGGAAATGCTGGAGAAACATGGCAGCCAAGCATAACCAAGATCTAAACAAGAGAAAAATACTACTCACTGCCTTTTTATTTAAGGAAAAATACTATGAAAATCAAAATATGGTTTTATATGAGCTTTCATTATATTCACTGATATTAAAAAAGCATAGCAAAACTAATCTATAACTGTTAAACCTGATCTTCAATACCTTATAGATTTATACTACTGTCAAGGTAATTTTTTTTAAATTATTCTGATTTGATACCATTTTGTCTTTGTGTACCTGATAATGAAAGGCTTAGGCAAGAAGGAACTTGCTCATTGTTACTGAGAAAAGAGCAAACTATACATTGCCTTTTCTATTTTGTTACTAAAATATGGAACCCTAAGATGATGTTCTGGATCTTGGACTCTTCTCAAATCCTACTGGGTTAAAGTAAAATGGGGACTTGTTATTGATTTCATATGCCTTTACCTCTATGGCCCTTTCGGCCTACACAGTTACTAAGCACTACTCCATAAGCAGTTTAGTTGCTCTGAGATACACTTGATGTTTTCATCCTCTTTTTTTCTATTTGTCTACAAAACACTGCTCTATCATCCAAGAAATATCAGAACAAAAGTGAAAGGGTATATAACTAGCTGCATTCTGGGAGGTTTTATAGATGCTGATTTTGGTTGCTACATCTTCTGTTATCCCTCCCCAGAGAGTCAGGTGCCCACATCTTCCTGCACAGCACACACTTCTGAATTGCTATGGGCCACGACATAGCCGATATGGCTGACTTCTAAGGGATTATGAAAGAGAGGGACTGCCATCCATTGGTTACAGAAAGGAACATTTTCAGCCTTAGCTGCAGGGTGTCTTTAGCAGGCTAGTTTACCACCTATGATTATACTACAATGCTGACAAAATTCCATTTAAAAGGTAGCTATAATCACAGCAGGAATTATAATACCAGTTCTAGGTGACTGGTGAATTATAAACATGGTGAATGTGCTAATTTTTAAGTACATCCTCAAGTGTCAGGATCAGGCCCAGAGTGCTCAAATTCTTACCACGCTGCGCACATGGCCTTTAACGAAAATATTTTCACCTTTACACTGGAGTCATTTAGGGAACTATTTAAATGCTACCATATTAGGAGGTGAAAAGGTCTGTTCCCCCCTGCCAACCATGCAGAAACAGCTTTAGGAGTACTTTTACAAAGTAACTTATGGTAGGATTTCTAGATCAAACAGTACTGAACTTAGCAGGTTCAGAGAAAGAGCCCAGAGGCTCTTCTACCTCCCTCCCTCCTCTCCCAGAAGAGAGGAAGTACTCCCACTGAAGATAGGCAGTGCAGCCAGGGGACTGGGAACAGACTCAAGCGTGCACAGAGCTTAGGCTCGTGTTCAGCAAGGTCTATGTGCAGAGCAAAGCCAGAATATGGCTCTGACACCGGACAGTTTGTTTTCTCATTGCCTGAAGAAGACAGAAAGTCACAGGAAAAGTTTGAAAAAGGTCAATTTAATACCCTGAGGCCAGAAATTTAGCAGGTGACAATTTACATTATCACAATATATAACACATGAAAATAGATTCCAAAAGCCAAACAGTTAGAAAAAACGAGGACTGAGAATTCTCTGAAAGAGCAGTGCTTTATTTAGACAACTAACTGCAAGTGTGGCTGTACACCTCCATAATGCTGAAAGGCAGGTACAGTTCATCATGCTGCTGTTTCAGGTGAGATTTTGTGGTGCTGATTGCAAGATAAGGCCAGAGATGAAATAATTTTCAAAGGCTGCTCTAATTTATTGCAGGACTCTACAGCTGCCTGACACAGAACATGTGGCAAGGGAGAAAAGTCCAGTTTTGCTGTACCATAGTACATTCCCCCCCAAACTAGGTTTGGTGCACTTTGGAGGTACTGATGCATTACCAAGGATCCCCATGTGTTAGAGAAATTTCTCCAGACCTTTAACACATCTTTGGCTAAGTAGCAGATACGGATTGCAACTGGAGAAGAGAACTGTTCTTTTTTTTTTTTTTTATGCATTTTGGCCTTCATATTCTGAGCTACTCCCAATGACAAAAATCATTAGCTTAATGCTTCCCAGTTATGCAATACAGAATCATTTTACTTTAGAAAGGCTTTTTACAAGATTCAGATTCTACATTCAGAAATCCCACTGAAAGTCACACAATTGTCAGAGCCCTGATTTTTTTCCTTCCATGTTATCTATATCCATTACAATACCCAGTCTGCTCATAAAGAGTGGCAGAGGAAAATTTTAATACTAGCAAAGTAACAGGATTCCAATACAACAAACAAATCTTTTATAAATAATCCCCACATAGAACTCTCAATGTAAAGAAAAGCCTGCTTGGAAAAAATAAGGAAGGTGTCATTTTCACCAATGCTAACTCTAATTATGGAAAAAAAAATTAAAGAGGAACTGTTAAGGCATTAAAAGAAGTTGTGTGTGTGTTAACAGCTGACCTCTCATAATAGGAGACATGCTAGGATCAGCTCCAGCAGATGACAAGAGAGATAACAAGCAATTCCTTCATTTCAGCTGAAGGCTACATTCCACAAGACAAATTTTCAGCTTGAATATTTCTATCAACACTTACTTTACTGTAAAGCTTCCCGGCTCATGTGCAGGCAGCTGCTGCTTCAAAGGGAAGCCCTCAGTTCCCTGCGACTCAACTGTTTGCACAATGCATACAACACGCAAAATGAAAACTTTATCGTAATGCTGGAGTCAAATTTCCACATGGGTGAATAATTACTTTGTGTTAAAAAGTTTCATGTTTTTTTTCTCTTTTGCTCCTGTTGTTGATTTCTCAGAAAGCAAATTACTGCACCATTCTCTTTGAGGTTATCAACTCCAGGGTCGCCTGTTGCTGCGACTCAGGACAGAGACAAATACTTTTCATCTGCAGTAAAAATGCAAACTGTTAGTTAACTGTTAGTTAATCAATTAGCTCAAATTACAACACAACCTGAACACTATAATGGGCACTGATCTTTATTCCAAAGCTTCTGTGTCTGGATGGGACAGCTACTGTAACCCAAAGAGTTTTCAAAATACGTCTGTCCAAAGAAAATCTATAAAGTATTAAAAGGAACTGCAGCTGTAATGAGAGATGAAACAGACACAAAGTTTCAGATCCTTTGCTTTCACTTCAGAGAAGGATGTGTTTTCAGCTATGACCCAAACCTTCCAACAGCTCTTTTCTTCACCAGCAAAATTTAATCCCTTGGCAGAAATTCTCTACTGAAAAAAGTCAACACCAGTAAAAAAATGATACGAGTAGAACATGGAATCAGCATGAACATGAAACTTTGAGACTGCAGTTTCTGAGACTCTTCTTCTGGTCAGAATTCCTGGGATCGAAGGGTGTTTTGAAACCTCTGAAAGACAGCCTCTGAGATGTGGATTGCTGGAAGGTGGAAAATACCACTTTGCGCTTTTCTCATGCTCTTCTCTTACAGACATCCTCTACTAGGCTAGGGAGACCTTTGCTTTGAACTTGTACAGTCATTGTTATTTGCACTGTCTGCTCACAGTTCATGAATCTGGACAAACATTCAAAAGACTGTAATATTGTCGTCCTTGAGTAAACATACACTTAGACAAAACCTTTTTCTGTTTGATTTGCAATTTTAATACTTCCAGAAACTGTCAAGCTTTCTCCTGTAATTGCATGGCTAAAAATGCATGTGATTATTGGGTTTTTTTTAGTCTTACATTTTTCTTCTCCATTGCTTCAAATGAAAGCTGAAAACTTTATGCATACAAAAACTCTACAGTTTTAGGAACAAATAAGCAGTATTCTTGGAATCACTGACACTACCCATTTTGGATCGACCCTGAACCACTGTACAGCATAAGAAAAATCACTTCTACTCAGCATTTCCTATCTGAGTAGCTACTCATACATTAGGTAGACTATACTGAGTTTTAGTCTCTCATTTGAAAAATGAAATTAGTAACATTCCCCTTGCTTTATAGGGCTCTTGGATAATTACATCCTAAAACAAAACAAAACAACTCCCCCACCAAGTCCCAGAACTCCAAGAGAAAGGTATCCTTCATATGCAGCTAATTTTAAAGCACATAAATTCTAAACAGCTCTATTGTTCTAATGCCCAAATATTCATTGGCACTTTCTAAAAGGTTTGATCTCATTCAGCAAGTTGTTTTGAAGTGTCTCAGCTGCTGAGTATTATAGTTTCAAACTTTAGGGATTTGTCTATTACTGGGCTGAGTTCTTTGTATTTAAGCTGATTAGAGTAGACACTGTAGGAACAATTCCCATTATTTCACCATAATAATGTTGACAGTATAAATGTCAACATATAATATATGTTTACTGGTAAACTAAGTTTCTCAGTTCAGCTGATCATCTGAGTCTAAAGAGAAAAGGCATTTTTTTCCAAAGCCAGATAGGGTTTTGGCTTTTACAGAATCTGTTCATTGTCTTCCCTTTCCCCATCCAAATATTAACAAACTTTTGATTATTCCCTCCTTGAGCATCTCTGATTCCAGATGTCAAGGCGACCTTCCTTTTCTCTGTCATGAATCAATGTGCCACTGATTTACATTATGAGAAGAAAATTCAAGTTTCCACTGTATATTTTTAAGCTTATGAAAGGGCAAAGCTCCTCTGATGTTCCTCAGACATATGACTCACTGTGAGATGGAAAGAGGAAAACAATGCTGTGCATGAGCACTAGGGGTAAAGCCTGTCTCACTCTGTACTGTCATTGAAATGCTTTGAACATTTGTCAGGTCTTTTTTCATCTTTGACTTTGCTGAAAGTGGGTTTTTCTTCTCAAGCATTCAAAACAGTCATCCATCAGTAACCATGGTTTGCACTGACCTATTGTTCCAGGGATTCTAAGCATGGCCCAAAGGATTAGCCAAGTAAAACAAAACCTTTTAAGAGTAAAAAGGGAGACACACAAAACATTATGGACATCTCTGTTTTAGGAAATTCCTATAGTCATTTACACTTGGAGGCATCCACTCCTGTGGTATGGCTTCTGTTGGAGAGCATGTTCTATAAGTCTCTGGGGAAATGAAAGCATTTCGACTTTGGTTTCATGGTTTTCTCAACCTGAAAAGAATTCTTTGAGGTTAAATGTGTAACCACAAGACTTTGGGTCTCCTATCAACAGTGTCAAACACAGAAAATGATCTGATATTTCTGTAGTCCTGCTGCATATTTAAGTTTTGTGATGGCACACAAATACCACTCTAAGCAAATAATTTGTACTCTAAGAGTTCTTTGTGACACAGATCTGACAACCCAGCACAAGAATGACTCTGTCAGGCTGCAAAGCCTTTCTCTGGGGATCCTGCTGTTAACGTGAGTTATAGCTTAACAACAGTTGTCTGTCATTTCACAATGCACTGCTTAGGCACATGGAAGCAGCATTAACCAGCAACGGAGGAGAAAGGAATTTTGTTGCTTTAATTAAGACAGCCTAAGTAGTTCTACCCATAAACCTGGTAGATGGGTAGAGTGAAGGTATTTGAAATGGAGGGGGCAAACCTTGCTGCTGTGCAAGAAATAGCAAAAGTATTATTTCATCTTGATGAAGCAACAGATAAGCATTATTTCTAGCATTCATCAGGTCTTTTCTCTGCAGGACAAGAGCTTGTCTTACCAGAGCTACATTGTTAAGACATGGCTTCACCTTTGGCTTCAAACTCCAAAAGGCATATGCAGGATGCACATTTTGTTTCCTGTTTCACTGTAGAAAGCTCTTTGATTGCATTGGCAGATGGATTCCAGTCAAAACTGCACAAGTTAGAAAAAAAACACAAATAATGCTGCATATATTAAGAGGGCAACCAGAATGCAAGGGAACATCAATCACATTCCAGCTCCTATCGTAAGTCTGTGTAATTTCACAGTAGTCAAACAGTTAGTACATTTTTTTGTGGGGACAACAGAGCTGCACATAGGTACCTTCAGGGCAGATGGGGGCACTTGACAGAGCCCTACAGTGCTCTTAAAATCATGAACATGTGAGGTGTACAAGCCACATGCACAGACACAGGTCAGTTGTGTTAGGAACAAGGCTCAAGCTGTGCTGAAAGTCATGAAAAGCTTGCATGCACCAGTGGACTGAAAAATGCAGTTCACATTGTCAAAGAAAGAAACCCTTTTAGTCACCACCCACAGAATGCATGTACAGACATGCCTCATGCACTGGACACAGTCATATAAGTATTTGCATTGCAGACATGGAAGGCCAGCAGACAGTACTTAATGGCTTCTGCTTGAATTGCTATAAGACATTACAAAGGTAGATGAGACAACTTTTTCCTAAACTGTTCATCCAGCTCAGCAAAAGGTTTGGCCTACCAATAGTTTAATTATTGAAGTAGGAAGGGCATAATGCAGCAAAGGAGAGAAACTGATGGGAAATGAACTTCCACACATAGCACTAATATTATTCTCTCTTAAAGCTCTATAGCAGAATAGCTGCCTATCACTGCAGTATGAATAATACATTTGAAATTAACAGCAACAGAACTGAGAAAGACCAAGCATGCAGACCAGCTCCCACAATTTATCAAGAGTTAGAAACTGGAATCACTGTTTGGAGACTCTGACAGTAAGAGGCATGAGGCTGATTTTCCCTTCTGAAATGGGTTTTAAGTCAGTTTAACTTTTATAATTTGCTCCAACATAATATTACTCTCCTGTTGAGAAGGAAAGGCTTATTTTCTTGAAACAAATCTTTTTCAGAAATTATGTCGCATCCCCTAGTCATGCTTCAAACATAGCTACCTCATCCTTTCTCAGAGCACCTTTCTAAAAGAAAATCAACTCTTTTCACAACCAAGCAGCCTAAGATTGCTAGCCTGAGAAAACAGCTAAACCAAAATGATTAAGTCTTCTCTGTAGCCTAGCAAGCTGTGACCTGGTCAGGACAGACTAGTCACAGATTAGAGGCCTGCCTTCAAACTTTCTATTCCTACCGCTGTGATTAACATCAAGTTGTAAACCTAGGATACACTAGTTTCCCTAAGCAGTGTGTATGGCAGCTCAGTGCATATAAAGCTGCCTCAACAAAAGCCAGACATGCATGTGTCTGATTCTCCTAGCCAGTGTTTGTTCCAGGGAGAGAATTAGAAGCTGATTTTCCCCTCATCACCACCACATTTTTTTTTACCATAACTACAATAAAGAATTGCCTCTCAGAAGAGGTCAAAGAAGTTAAAAATTTCCACTAAACTATGCAAAACAACAACCATGGAAACCTAGAAAACATGGATATGGCAGAGACAAAAAAAGAAAAGGAATCATAAAAAAACCCTAACCACTTATCAGATGGTTGAGGTCTGTCTTCATTACATTATCAGTCTCGCATACAAGTTATCACTGCATCAGGAAGCACGGTAAATTAAACAGAACAAAAAAGTATTGCAAAGAATAGAGATGCTTCTTTCATATGTAATGGATTTGTCTCTGGAAAAAATAAACAATACTGAAACATAGTTACCGTAACGCAGAGAAAAGATTATATTGTTATTAATGCTGCCAACTGCATTTGATTCCTGAACTTCTACAAACCCCCTGCAGTGAATCATTTAATCTCTCTGTACATCTCTGGCTACCCATCTATTAAATGCAAACAATAATTTTTCTCTCACTTGCTTTACCTGTTTTGCACATTCCATCAAAATATTCCACCTGTCCTGGCTCCCTGAAGCAGGGACACTTGAAAGTCCAAAGGCTACAACATCTCCTTCTGCACTTAGGCATCTATTAAGCCCTAGCATACAGTGTTAAAAATAGCTACATAGTTAAATCCTCATTTAAAAAAAAGCAACAAATAAAACAATTCAAAACCAAAACTGCTGCAAAACTTCCAGACAGTTTTACATTATTACTGCCCATTGACTTCTCAAAAGGATATGAGGTTCTCTTATCAGCACTAACATCCTACAGATAAAATAAATATTTTCAGTGGCAAAAATGAGAGATGGAATAAGACCTACTGGATCAAGTTAAGATAACAGACATCAGAATTATCATCAAGATAACTTTTACTGTGCTTTTTGGCCAAGTCTAGTACACTACAGGAGCTATGGACTTTTTAGCAGCAGGTCTTCCATCTTGGATCATCATGTGGACAAACACAGCACACAAAACAGAAACACCACATTCAGTTGGATTTCTGCTGATAAATAAAATTTCTCTCAGGGCAATTGCTGATTTTTGTACTTGTAAACTGAAACTGACTGACCACAAGGCTGGAAAGAGTTTATCTTTACTCATTATATTTATATGAGCTCTGCTGGCAGTTCTGACGGACATAACTTCAGAAGAGCTGGAAATGTCAGAAAGCTTCTCAGATATTCAAAAAGGATGATTTCCACAGAAGAAAGAAAACTGTGATGGTACAGAAAGTCAGGATGGTTCAGAAATCTCTTTGAGATTTTTATTATAACTACGGAAAGAGACCCAGGTTTAACATTTGCCTTTTGTTCTACACAGACTGCTGGGATCTTTAAATTTTACCTTGACAAAACCTAAGAAAAAAAAAATTTGCCCAGTCTTCTAGAACAGCTACAAAGGTCACTAAAAACACTCAAAATCAAAATATTTCCCTTCCCACAGTATTTTAGATTTCCACTAAACATATTTTGAAAATGCAGATTTCATTTTTCATAAGAGAACCTACAATTCTGTTTTTTTCAACCAATAAATCAGCAGATCTACAGAAAGCAGATAAGTTGTCTAAGAACTGTATGTGGCCCTGAAAATCCTTTTTTTTTTTTATTTTCCAAGCAATTTAAGCTAACTCTTTTTCTCTAAAGCTTCTGAAATGCTGTGTGACATCACTGGAACAACATGTTTGCATCTATATATTTCTGATTTGTCTGCTGAATTTAATTAGTTATTTTGAACCTCATTATATTAATCCCACTGGTTAATTGAGATCATTATATGAAAAACTCAGCCTGGATTTCTAGAATAAAGTCTGTATATGTCAAGATTGCATCTGAAGGCTTGAGGGAAAAAAAAGAACTCTTAAAGCTTTGACAGGCAGCAAACTAAAAGTATCTCTCCAGGGAAAGGGAGGGTTATAAGAGATGTGGGAAGAACTTTTGCAGCCCTAGAACAGAAATAGGGACAGAGGCAGAGATCCAGAAGGGACTGTGATGAAGAAGAAACATCTAAAATTACCTTGATTTCCAGTAAACTGAGACATAGCTATTCATCATGAGGGATGTCAGGGTTAAGCATTCATTTAATCGGTTGATTTGCATATTTTATGGTGCAATGACTGACACTGAGTATCAAAAAAGTCCCTCATCTATAAAAGAATCTTGTTAAAACAATATCTACCAAATTTTTCTTCCCCTTCCCTCCCTGCTGCACACTCACAAGATGTGAGCTACTTATGTAAGCAAGTAAACTCATGTTTAAAATAAAAAAAAAATCATTTGACAAGTTGAGGGTCCAATCCAGCAGCATGGAATAAAACTCCAAAGTTATGCTGCAAACTTTTCATTGCTATTGGCTTAGTCAGAAAGCACAATTGACACTTCCAGAAATCAAGATAATGAAGCCAGGTTCACATTGTAAATCCTGAATCTTAAGTTATGTTCAATATGGAAATGCTGATGAGGTCTGAACATGTATTTTCTCACCTATAATGCGAAGGTAGTAATTCTTTCTTATTAGAAGGATGTTGTGAGTTTCCAGTCTCTCATATATCACTGCACTTTGGCAAGAATTATAAAAAAATGGGTATGTTGTGCCTAGCTAGACTCAGGTCTCTGGACACACTCAGGCCTTCAGCACCTATGTCCCTGAGTTCTTAGGCATTAGTAATGCTAATCAGAACAAAAAGGATATGAAAAAGAGGTTTTCCCCAGAGAGGAAGAAAGTGTTTGAGTGTCTGTCCTCAAGGAAAGCATATATAAGGTTCAAACAGGGTTACATTATCCTCCTTACATCACAGAATCACAGAATCACTGAGGTTGGAAGGGACCTCTGGAGATCATCTAGTCCAACCCCCCTGCTCCACCAGGGTCACCTAGAGCACATTGCACAGGATTGCATCCAGGCGCATTTTGAATATCTCCAGAGAAGGAGACTCCACCACCTCTCGGGGCAACCTGTTCCAGTGCTCTGTCACCCTCACAGTGAAAAAGTTTTTCCTCATGTTAAGATGGAAGTGTCTGTGTTTCAGTTTGTGCCCATTGCCTCGCGTCCTGTCGCTCGGCACCACTGAAAAGAGTCTGGCCCCATCCTCTCGACACCCTCCCTTCAGATACTTATACACATTGATAAGATCTCCTCTCAGCCTTCTCTTCTCCAAGCTAAACAGGCCAAGCTCTCTCAGCCTTTCCTCATAAGAGAGATGCTCCAGTCCCCTAATCATCTTTGTGGCCCTTCGCTGCACTTGCTCCAGTAGTGCCACATCCCTCTTGTACTGGGGAGCCCAGAACTGGACGCAGTACTCCAGATGTGGCCTCACCAGGGCTGAGTAGAGGGGGAGAATCACTTCCCTCGACCTGCTGGCAACACTCTTTCTGATGCAGCCCAGGATACCATTGGCCTTCTTGGCCACAAGGGCACATTGCTGCCTCATACTTAACTTGGTGTCCACCAGCACTCCCAGGTCCTTCTCAGCAGAGCTGCTTTCCAGCAGGTCAACCCCCAACCTGTACTGCTGCATGGGGTTATTCCTCCCCAGGTGCAGGACCCTGCACTTCCCTTTGTTGAATTTCATGAGGTTCCTCTCCGCCCACCTCTCCAGCCTGTCCAAGTCTCTCTGAATGGCAGCACAGCCCTCTGGCGTATCGGCCACTCCTCCCAGTTTTGTATCGTCAGCAAACTTGCTGAGTGTGCACTCTGTGCCTTCATCCAGGTCATTGATGAAGAAGTTGAACAAGACTGGACCCAGTACTGACCCCTGGGGGACACCGCTAGCTACAGGCCTCCAACTAGACTCTGTACCACTGATCACAACTCTCTGAGCTCTGCCATTCAGCCAGTTCTCAATCCACCTCACTGTCCACTCATCTAACCCACACTTCCTGAGCTTGTCTATGAGGATGCTATGGGAGACAGTGTCAAAAGCCTTGCTGAAGTCTAGGTAGACAACATCCACTGCTCTCCCCTCATCTACCCAGCCAGTCATCCCATCATAGAAGGCTATCAGATTGGTTAAGCATGATTTCCCCTTGGTGAAGCCATGCTGACTATTCCTGATCACCTTCTTTTCCTCCACATGCGTGGAGATGGCTTCCAGGATGAGCTGCTCCATCACCTTTCCAGGGATGGAGGTGAGGCTGACTGGCCTGTAGTTCCCTGGGTCCTCCTTCTTGCCCTTTTTGAAGACTGGGGTGACATTGGCTTTCTTCCAGTCCTCGGGCACCTCTCCTGTTCTCCATGACCTTTCAAAGATGATGGAGAGTGGCTTAGCAATAACATCCACCAGCTCCCTCAGCACTCGTGGGTGCATCCCATCAGGGCCCATGGATTTGTGGGTGTCAAGTTTGCTTAAATGATCTCTAACCCACTCCTCCTCCACCAAGGGAAAGTCTTCCTCTCTCCAGACTTTCTCTCTTGCCTCCAGGGTCTGGGGCTCCTGAGGGCTGGCCTGAGCAGTAAAGACTGAAGCAAAGAAGGCATTCAGTAACTCTGCCTTCTCTGCATCCTTCGTCACCAGGGCACCCACCCCATTCAGCAAAGGGCCCACGTTTTCCCTAGTCTTCCTCTTGCTGCTGATGTATTTGAAGAAGCCCTTCTTGTTGTCCTTGACATCTCTCGCCAGATTTAATTCCAAACGGGCCTTAGCCTTCCTCGTCGCATCCCTGCATACTCTGACAACATTCCTGTATTCATCCCAAGTGGCCTGTCCCCCTTTCCACTTTCTGTATACTTCCTTCTTCTGGTTGAGTTTTGCCAGGAGCTCCTTGCTCATCCATGCAGGTCTCCTACCTCCTTTGCTTGACTTCTTACTCATAGGGATGCACCGCTCTTGAGCCTGGAGGAAGTGATGTTTGAATATTAACCAACTCTCTTGAACACTCCTTCCTTCCAGGGCCCTCACCCATGGGATTCCTCCAAGTAGGTCCCTGAAGAGGACAAAGTTTGCTCTCCTGAAGTCCAGGGTTGCGATCCTACTTGGTGCCCTGCTGCCTCCTCGCAGGATCCTGAACTCCACCATCTCATGGTCACTGCAGCCAAGGCAGCCCCCAACCTTCACATCTTCCACCAGTCCTTCTTTGTTTGTTAGTACGAGGTCCAGCAGCACACCTCTCCTTGTTGGCTCCTCCACCACCTGGGTCAAGAAGTTGTCACCAATGCTCTGCAGGAATCTCCAGGACTGTTTGTGCCTAGCTGTGTTGTCTTTCCAGCAGATATCGGGGTGGTTGAAGTCCCCCATGAGAACCAGGGCCTGGGATTGTGAGGCTACTTCCAGCTGTCTGTAGAAGGCCTCATCCACTTCCTCATCCTGATCAGGTGGCCTGTAGTAAACACCCACAACAGTGTCACCTCTATTAGCCTGCCCTTTGATCCTTACCCATAAGCTCTCGACTCGCTCTTCATCCACCCCTAGGCACAGCTCAATACATTCCAGTTGCTCTCTCACATAAAGAGCAACTCCACCACCTCACTTTCCTGGCCTGTCTTTCCTAAAAAGTACGTAGCCATCCATGACAGCACTCCAGTCATGCGAGCTATCCCACCATGTCTCTGTAATGGCAATGAGATCATGGCCCTGCGACTGCACACACATCTCTAGTTCTTCCTGTTTGTTCCCCAAGCTGCGTGCATTGGTGTACAGGCATTTCAGGGAGGTGATCGAGCATGCAGGTTTCCCAGGAGGGATACAAGAGGGTCCTCCATAGCCACATCCCATGCGCACTTCCCTGGCTGCATTCACCTGTTGGAGGCATCCTGACTTGAGCAGTCTTTTGCCAACTACCCTGTCACTATAACTCTCCCCTTCCCCCATCTTTCCTAGTTTAAAGCCCTCCTTACCAGGTTGGCCAACCTGTTGGCAAAGACCCGCGTGCCCCGCCTCGTGAGGTGGATCCCATCTCTCGCCATCAGTTGTTGATCTTCAAACAGGGTCCCATGGTCGTAGAAACCAAAACCCTGTTGCCAACACCAGCGGCGCAGCCAGTCGTTAACCTGGAAAGTCCGTCTCCTCCTCAAATGACTTCTTTTAATTAATTCCTTGAAGAAGGAACTAAAATGTCTCAGAAGCATACAGACTGACATTTGAAGCCAGTGGACCAGTGAGAGAGAAGTCATATGCTTTTAAAATTCCTCCTGTTGATAAATACGGGATTCTTTATCGCTCTTCATAGAAAGTACACAAGACTACCATTCACAGGATACCACTGAACCAGCTGCTTGCTAGGTAAGTAATCATCTTTATTATCTATTCTCCTGTCTATTTAGCTTTGCATTATAGGAAGCAATCCAATGCAGCATAGTCATGGTTCTGCTGCCCACTGAAGAACTCTGCGTTAGTAAATGGGCTCAAATTTTGTCAGGCTGGCAATCTTGCTGACCTGTCTGGGAAGTAAGGGAATGAGAAAGCTAGGTCTCACTGTGACGACCACATGTTAAAATTTAACAGGATAGGAAGCAGAAGACAGTATCTGGGTGGAAGAAGTATTAAAAAGGGTGGAAGATCCAAATTCCTATTTTGTGTTTGTTTTTTTTTCTTGTTTGCTTGTCATGGTTTTTTTTGCATGCCAGCAGATGTTTTTTGTTGCTTGAGTTAATCTGGGAACACTCTGCTTCTACTCAGAGACAGGGTGCACGCCAGGGGAAAACCAGACATTATACCTCTCAAACATCCAGCACTGTGCAATTCTTAATCAGTTCTGAGTCACCTTATAAATATTCCACTGATATGGTGGAAAAAAATAAGCTAAAAACCCCTCAGTACAATTCTGGTACTAAAAAGCATTCTTAGAAGTCCTAAAATATCATTAAACAGTATCACAGTTTTTCTCACTAAATATAAACTGCAAATTCTCTCTGAGTTTTGGTCATAATTTTTTTATCTCAAATACCTACTTGGATACACCCATAGAGGCACACAGAGGCACATCCTACTGAAGCCTTCAATTTTTGTCTTGATTTTCCTGACGTCAGCCGAGCTCTCCACATATAACAGCTGGCAGTATTAGAATCAGAGCACGCATGCCCTCCACTGCTCTCCACTGCAAGAGCAAAAGATGATAAGCATCCATTTTTGTTCTGTTGGTCAAATGTTTTAGTTTTTTTTTTTTAACCGTTTAATTTGGATCAATATACACATAAGTATACTTCAAAAGCAACTCTGTGCTGCTTGCTTTTTGAAGTCTCCACTAGCAAGGACATTTCCAAATGATTTTTCTGGGATATTAGAGCAAAAATGGCTTAATATGAAAAATTTTACCATCAAAAAACATTTTTGTTAAAAAAATTATTTTCTATTTTAAAATGTCATCCTTACTGTGGAAACACAAAATGATGACATATGTTTCACAGCAGTAATGCATAGTAGTACACCCCAAACCAAAATTTAATGGATTGCTCCTTGCACTACCACGTTAGCTGGCACAAGCAGCAGATGCCTGGCTTAATTACATAAAAAGCAAAGCAATGGTGTGTGTTATATGAAGGTGAGACAAAGTAAATTAAAGTCTGTTCTTGTCATGTGTCTTCTCAACAAAGACCCTGATGCCCATCAGTTCAGGCACTGTCATTATAGGTACAGGGAAAATGGAAGGCAGAGAAACATCTGATGCTTGTTGCCTTCTGGAGTAACACCTCTTTTTAGGTCTACTTTTCTCTCTGCATTTGGACATATCTCTGTTCTCAGAAACTTTCAGCCCCTTGTGTGTAGAGCATCAAAGCTTTCACAGATGACTGAAACTCTGATTAGAGGGCCTGAGATAGCTTCCTGTACATTTCAGCATTTGCCAGATAGCTTAGGGCTTTGTGAGACTGCTGAACAAAAGAACAGTGGTAGAAACTGAGTGGTAAAGCCACCTGAAAATAACTTGTCTGCCATAGACTTGTCCTACTTTTATTTTAACCTCCAGCATCTATTACCCCTTCCATATTCACTTCCAAACATAAGCAAGTAGTGAGACAAAACTACTTGTTACTTGAGACAAATGTCTGTTAATATTGCATTCACACAGGTGAAAATGTTCCCAATGCACAGAGAGACAGGCAGCAGTGAGGGTCTGAAACACACACCAGACACCTCCAATGCCCTATCTCACAGATGGCACCCAGCTGTCCCCACAGTTCTTTCCCTGTCTGAGCACAGTTGGGCTGTTCTCTAGGCTTTGCCAAAAGTGGGTCAGCTGAGGTATGATCATAAGCTTCTGATTCATGTTATCATTTTGGTTTCCAAGCAATTTCTAGCCAGGTACACACAAGCCTCAACAAAAACACGAAAGATGCTTTATGTTATCCCTAAGTATGAGTACTAAGCAAAATGAATAATACTGGCTTGAAAATGGAGTAACTCTGACAACTGGGGTTCAGACTGGTTCATACCCTACTAAATTCATACCTGCATAAAAAAAAAAAAAAAAAAAAAAGGGTTTGCTCCATTAATTTTAAGACCATTGAATATGAACTGGCTGAATTATGATGCCTAATAATTACTGTCTTGCACATAAATCTGAAAATTTTCCAGGTATTCTTCCATTTAAAAATGATTTAACATCAGCTTTAGACTCAATACTCACCTGATTCATTTCCAGTTCTTAATGTAGGAAGGGCTCTTCCATTTTTCAGGTGCTGACAACAGCAACCCAAATCCTGGCTAGAGCATCTTAATTGTTGTGCCTCTGCCCCTGAATGTTCATTTTAGCTTCAAAAACAGTTTCTGCCATACCAGCGCTAGGCATCAGTTGAACAGAGTCCATCAAGTGTGAATCTGGTGTGGCAATGCATAACTTGGTAGCTATAACAAAAGACACTGGCAAACTTTTCCATTTTTGAGCCAATGAGGATTTGAACCTGATTCCAAGGATAACCCACCTTTCTCTGAATGTAGAAGTCCAGAAGCATTAAGCTTAAACATGTTCCACTTCAGCAAATGACTGAATCACTCTGACATATTCTCATGGAACAGAAACAGCAAGCTTTGATCTCCTCTGCAGAGGAGAAAGGATAGTGAATAAGCAGGAAGCATGAATGTACTGTAGAAAAAATGTTCTAATAAAATAAACCTGTTGCCCTTAACGGTCCAAAGACTGACCTCTGCTTTTTTCCTTCCCACCTACCTCCTGAGCAACTTTATGTGTTTGTGTTCAGGTTTGCACCAAGTTATATTTTTCAAAATAGTAGAATGTTGTCCTTTCTTCTTCATACCTAGATCTGTTAAGGCACCAGGCTTTGCATCATCCTTAAGAATGGATACAGTAGAATGAATATAGCTGCCTTCTTTCAGATCTCATCAGAGTCCAGATTTCAAGTTATTTTCAAGGTATTCAACAGCCAAGGCACTGAATGTTTACAACAGCCATGGGAAGGACCATGGTGGACCACATACCAAAGAAAGAGTGAGACTCACAACCACAAAGATAAAGGCAAGCCATTCTCAGACTGAGAAATAAAATCCCCTGAGAACTAACAACCACCAGCTTTCACTTCTTTGGTCTGGCCTTTTCTAAAGTAAATACATGGAAACACATACATGAAGAAAAATAAATTATGGTCCACTGAATCAAAGCACTGCAATGCATGTGCAGTTCATTCTTCACAGGGAAAGTGAAAGACTAAACCATATAGATCAGTTGCTAGTCATGTCATATACAGCACAACCTGTGAGTTTTCAGATGAAGACACTGGTCAAACTAATCTGGAGATGAATAGTTCATTTTAGCAGAAGCCATGCTAAATGGCCTTGCTCTGTGAAGAACTTTTCTTCACATAATACCTTGCTGAAATTTGCTTAGTCAATCACGTAAATTCCTCGAGGGAGAGAACTCTTTGTCTTTAATGACAAGCACACAACCGACTTAATAAAACTAATAAATAATACTGATAAGAAAGGGTGATAGTTATCTTTCTAGCATTATGGGGATGAAAATCACTGCTTACAAGTATTTCAGATTATCTGAATATGTAATTCCTGTTTTTATATTTAAAGAATAAAGGCTCAAACATGGCTTTTATCACACAAGTGGTGTTTAACCAATTACTTTTTAAGTATATACTTGATTTTCATCCAAAAATATCTGCAAAAGACATGAGGGCATCATTTAATCTAATGATTTTCCTCCTGTTAAGATTTCTAATTTTGCTCTATTTAGATAGTCTATCTGAAACTAGAAGGCCAAATTTCTATTTGAAAATTCAGAAGCAGTGTCAGTGGATGTACCCCTGGCTAAAACAAAGGATCTTGTCCTTGCTCTACGCTTTCCAGAACTGACCATTAGAACAATATGGTTAAAGCACTCTAGCAGGTCCACAGGGAAGGTAAACAGAGATTGGTACTTCAAATTAGGCTAAATTATTTTATTTTCATATTTATGACAGCACTTTATTGTGACTATTATTATCACACTGGCTGCAGTATCTGAAGACCACATTTACAGGTGCATCTTCCCTTGGCTATATTCTGCATAAAATATGCCTAAGAGTATTAGTGTTGCCCCCAGAATATTAACCTTAAGGATGAAAATGATTTGTGGGAGTACCATGAATTTTCTACAGTATTTCTGAGGTTAAATAATAACTTAAGTTTTGCAAATGAAGCATGGGGGAAAAAGCTGGAAAAGGTGTTACTTGTGAATTTTATTTTCTCTGGGTTCCTAAAAATAAACCAGCAAAGCCATTATGACCTATAAATACTACTCCTTCTTATATTAGGTTTTGCAGCATCTCAGACAAAGTCTGCTTTTGTAAGGTCTCAGATAAGGAGGTATTTATTCCCCTTGTTCATAATAGAGTGGAATGCACACAATGCTGTGGAATGCAGACAACTCAGTGGTAGCAAACCCACTGATGTAGAAGCAAATTACGCTAAAGAATTTACACTTATTTTCTATTTCAGGCTAATGTCAGCACAAGACTGAAGAATGGGTTAGTTTATGGGTTTGATCTGAAAGCAGACCTCAAATGTTCCTGAAATGGCACATCTGACATCATATCAAGAAGGTACACTAGGGAGGATACCTTTGGGACAGCTGCCTGTCAGTCAGACATTAGCACTTTTAAAAGGCTCTTTACAGCTACATGATTAAATTTACACACTGTTCCAGGCAATAAGCTTATTTACGGGTTACTGCATTGATTCATGTGGTGAGAGGAATTTTAGAGCTGCTTCAGCTCCTAAGCAAGGAATAGATGGTAATTTTCCAGTATGCTTTGAGTGGTGGGTGGCCTGAATCTGGTACCATCCCAGAAAACAAATCATGCCTCTCCTTCTTCTGGCCTTGTTCCAAGACAAACTAATCTGCTACTGGCTGTTATTAGCAGCAGACTACTACACACACAGCTGCTAGCTCAGCTAGGTTGATAACACTGAGTGGGGAAAGCATGTTATTAGTGGTCGGAATTTAACAGATGGAACAAAGAGCCTAATTCCAAAATTTCAGGTTGAGCTAGCTGTTCAAAAACCACTACTGGAAATGAAGTGGAGGAGACAGCAAAAACCACTGGTAAAGACCACATCTGGAACACTTTGAATTGAATTCTGCTAATCACTTAGAATGGCATAATATTCTGAATCCCAGCATTTCCTTTGACATGAAGCACTTAGCAAACAGTGACAAAATCAAATTGTCCTGTGTCTTTAATGCTGGCCAGTTTTAGTTGAACTAAAAAACAGTACAAGACTTCTTGATTACAACTGCACAGCAGACAGGGGATCACTGTGATCCACATGATTCCTTAATATTTACTCTAAGTAATTCACAGTAACTGGGCTTGAGGACTGTCTAGACTACTTCTAAGCTTCAGTACCCATTCTTGTAAAAGCAGAGACCCTGGAGTAATCAAGGCATGTTACATACCAGACAGAACTAGGGAACCAAGCTGCTCTGAGGTATAATCAGTCAGCGAGAAAGTTATGCAATGTTAAAAAGGCCGGGTATCTATCTATCTAGTAAATGGCATCATTTGCTACACACATGTGACTAACACAATGCTTCTCAACATTCTTTAAGGATAGGGCATATCCAGGTTTTTCTAAAATGTGCTAGGTTTCTGGACCAGTTTATCTGCCAGCTTGGTTTACAGAAAAGCATCTGCTAGCTCCTAAACAAGAGGAACAGAAGAAAAGGGGGGATGAGGAGGAGGCTCTGACACTACCTAGTTGCAACATATCTGCCTAATATTTCCAGCCTGGGGAAAGACACAAAACTTTCTTGAAAAGACAGCTCTGAGAGGGTGCTTTACTTTGCTATAACATACAAATATGCACAGAATTGACATAGTTAAATGACTGGAGAGATGTTACAGCCATACAGAGGTCTGCATCTTGGTAATTTTTCTTCATTTACATAACAGATGAAATGAAAGTTCTCATGAGCACTTACATGTGTGGATGACAGGACCAAGGAAGGGCAGCAATAGTGAAAAGAAGAGAAGCTTTACAAAAAAAATTATTCTTTAGCCTAAATCCAGCATTGTTCTAACAGCTGTGAAGATCAAGCAAAAGGATTGTCTGTAATTTACAAGAGTCTTCAGCGGGTGGCCCACAGCTATAACCGTTCATCATTGGATAAATAAATGACCAGTTAACAGTCAGCAGTCTGACTCCCTCCCTTCAGCTCCAGGTAAAGCCTTCTCTTAAAATAAACAAACCAGCTGTACAGACTGTATGATTTTTATTGCAAGATGGATGTGCAGGAAGCAATTGTGGTTCCTAGAGGTTGGTGCTATTGGCTGCAAAGGGAATGGAGAAAAAGTATATGCAACCAGCAACAGCCACTTCAACCACACCTTGGACACCTCCCCATTCATTGGGAGAGCAATAGGAGAGGGAGGGATGTAGGACAAAGTCAATGACATCAGACACTCTCCCCACCTTCCCACAGGCTACAAGCCCTTTACTCATTAAAAATAGTTGAGGAGTCCCCAATCACACCCTCCAGCCAGCTGGTCCCCAGCCTCTGCAGAAGAATGCCCAAATGATAGGTAGTCTGGAAGCTTCTGGAACCATCTATTACTGACTAGAGAAACAGAAAAATTCTACCTGAAGATTAATAAGAAACTATTAAAAAAGTTTAGGTCTTGATATAGTGATTGTTTTGAGTCTCATCCACAAGGGCCCTGCGGATGCTTGGTCTGCTTTGCAGATGCATCTTTGGCAATGTACTGGCTTCCTCTTTTGGCAGTGGCATCACCTATATGCTTTGTGCAAGAAAATTTGAAGCTGTCAGCTACCAAAATTTACCAGTCCAGCACGGACAGAGCAGTATATTTCAAAAGATATGTTGTCAGCTGAAGTCCTAACTTTAAACACACTAAGAGTATGCTGCCATTTGCACCAGCCATAACTAGGTTATTTGATTACAGAAACTGAACACCCTTGAAATCCTACTCTGTGCAAACTTTTACAGCTTAAAAGTGATTTTGTACTTCCATCAAACGCCAAATTGCAACTGGTTAATCAGTTTCTAATCAACTAGTTCTTGTCTCTTAAGCAGCCTATCAGTGCTGAAATTAGAACTCACAATCACAGGACAATTCAAGCTCACAGGGACCCTGAAAGGTCTCTAGTCCAACTTCCTGCTTGAAGTAGTCATGAGATTAGACCAGATGGCTCAGGACTTTCTGCAGCCTGTTCTTGACAACCTCCACAGATGGTGATGGCACAGCCTCTCTGAGTCCCAGCTCCACTGCTTGACTGACCTCATGGGGATAGAGTTTCTTCTTATGGCAAGTCAGAAAAGAAGTTCATGTTCTTGTTTATTTCAGCAGAACACCCTGTCTTCTGTACTCTCTTCTTGCTTCAAGCTACAGACCTAACAAAGAAATCATGTGGTGACACTCTCTGACCTGTGTTATGCAGGAGGTCAAACTAGAATAGATGAAGATAATACTCCCCTGTGACCTTAAGTATATGGATATTTTTTCCAGTGACTCTTATGAGAGAAAAAACAAACACAAAAACCTATTTGCTTCCCTCAAAATCTAAACAAGACAGAATGACTCTCAATTTAAGGCTGTACCGGGGGGGGGGGGGGGGGGGGGGAAGCAACCCACAAGGGAGCTGAATTTGTCTTGTTTAGGAATCAGGGCCAGAACAGAGCACAGCAGTAGACTGCCCAGCTCCTCTTTTGGTGCTGCCCAAGCACACATAGTGAAAGCTATCAATTACAGTTTACCAAAACCAACAGTTGTCTCGAGGATCTACTGCTTCCTGCTCCAAGTGATTCCTTCAGTCTTTTTAGCCAAGAGCACAGAGATAAGGAAGTAGAAAAAAAAAAAGTACTTTTGAGCCTGTGGAGTATTTAGATGGTCCATATGAGCCTGGGGAATATACCCCTTGAAAGGTGTTTAAACACCAAGGCTGTTAGGTACCTGGAAGAGCACTTAGTAGGTAATGAAGAAGAAGTGTTTACCCCCAAATTAAATAAGACTCCAACACATTACCAAAACTCATGCTAGGGACTAATACTGGTAGCTTCACTGGCATGGCCTGAGTATGCACATCAGCGAACACTCCTTCATTCTGTTCTTACACTCCCATTCAGTGAAGGCTGAGACACAGGTCAGGATTACGTATAAAACTTCAGTCTTGAGAGCTGTCAGCCTGTTACAGGCTTTAAATACACTTGAAAATGGATCAAAGAAATTGAGGATAATGGTAATGAAATCAGAAAATAGTCAGTAAAACTCTCTAGACCTGTGAGGCCATCTTCCAAAGAGAGTCCTTAAAGCTTTACTTTATCAGAAGAGTGCTCTTTCACTACAGAGGTGACCTTTCATTCAGCACCTGTTTTTGTCAGCTACTCACAACTGTTATCAGCTGTTCAGTTCCCATACCAGCTCCCTATCCCCCTGTCAGCCAGTTTAGTATTAAGGCTAGATGAAGAGGCTCTGCTGTCAGCAAATGAATGGACCAGAATGACTGGAGGAAGAAAAGATGAAATAGCTCCAGACCACAGGAATCACACATACTGGTAAGTGACCAGAGGTTATAGTACAAATGTAAATACTGAGAGGCATTTCTGTTAAAAATAATATTGGTAACAATTTATAACAGAACTGCATTCATTTCTTTTTAAAATGCAGAGGGATGAACAATAACAACAAAAAAATCCAGACCACTGAGCCTGGCTATCTGTAATTATTTTCCTTTAATGTAGCTCCTCAGTGAAAGCTGTCCTTAATCACAATTCTAGAAATCTTTTTTTTTTTTTTTTTTTAAGAAATACAGTTTGCATGAGGTATGTCAAATGAGAAAGGACAAGTTTAATAGGATTAAGCTGGGAAAATATGCACAAGTTTCTATAGACAGCTCCTATAAATCCCACTCTAGTTTTCTTAACCAAGCTCATTTGCTAATGGAAAGGTCAGGCAAAATCCCATACTGGGCATAGATTTTTTCCAGAGGAATACACTGATGACCACAGGCTACAAAGACCCAAAGCAGTAAATGTATCACTTTAATAACAACCAGATACATCACGAGGAGCAATTTTTTGTAGCACTTTCTGCAAAAACTCCTTTCACGTTTATGATCATAAGGACAGCATAACACAAGGTGAAGTTGTGCTGTGTTTTAAAATAACTGTACTATTAACAAGGGCATATCTAAACCTGTTTAGTTTTGAGATCCAGGTATATCATCTTCCAAGATCTATTTCAATTGCTTTGAAGAACGAGCAGCCAGAATTTCCACCATCATTAATTTCTCAGAATGAGACTAAAGAGAGGTTTGCCTTAATACTAAAGGTAACAGCCCATGATACGCTTCTTATTCAAAGGCTGCTGCAGAGCTGGCAGGAACAAACAGTACCGAGCACAATAACAAAGCTTCTCTCTCTCTGATCAACTGTGAAAAGCAAAACATGTAACAATGCACATGCTGAATTAGTGCAATTTCTTTCAAAAGTTTTACAAGCTGTACTCATGCAAACTGGTATTATCATCTCCATTTTTACAAATAGAGGACTGATGTGTAAAGAAACTAGAGTGATTCCCTTGAGGGACAACTAATTTACCCAGGAACAGAACTTAGAGAGCTTGACAACTGCTCCCAGCTATAGAGGCTACAGAACCATTGCCTCTGTTGGAGATATTCTGACCAAACTTCTCTTTGACTAGTTTAGAGTGACTAATTTGGAACTTGCTGAGAGCAAAGGTCCCAAGAACTCCAAATTCAAGTCAGTGGGCATCTATTTCTGAACCACAAGATCTAGGGATACTCAAGCAATTTTACCAACAGTTTCACACCATGAATCAGTGTATCAAAAAGATAATGAAGAAGCTGCGACAGACACTAAATAAAACGGGAGAGGGATGGACAGAAGAAAATGCTGCTTTATGCAGTAATGCTTCAAAGATTATCTACAAAATCTCTCTCCTCCTTCCTTTGGCTCAGTTCAGAGGGAGACAAAGATTTTCACAGATACCAAGAGTTCACGTTCTGACTTGTATCAGTTCAGCTCCATTCTGGAGACCACAGGTCTTTTCCCTTCCTCATTTTCTATGGATTTGATACAATCCACAATAGTAGGAGCTGCTGGGAGAAGAAAAATGGTAGAGGGTATTTACTGACTTCATTCCTAGGTTGAATATTGTTCTGAAATGTGCAGAAAGTGGTGTTTTTTTCTTTTAGCAGCTCTGCACTTCTCACATTAGACCAAGCACAGAGAAATCCATCTGCCCCAGACAGGCTGCTACCATTACTTACTAGGAAGCATCTTTGGACATCTAGCCAGAAAGTAGACATAGATGATAACCCATAGATAATGGGATGTCTTCCATTAGACTAACAATTTACAATAGATATGTGCCTTCTGCATAGAAGTTCCAGACATATCTTCCTAAAAACATCAGTGAGGGGAGCTATTAGAGGTGCAAACTCGTGTAACAGATTATTTGTTGGTTCAGAAAAGCCTATCAGCATGTCAGTGTGTTTTTCACCTGCTCCCCATGCCTGCCGACAGGCCACATTTTCTGCATGTACAGACTGCAATAGCACAGCAAAATACAGAATGCTCCAAGACAGAAACATGGTATAACAGAAGCCTGCATAAATACCAATAGAAGCATAAACACCAACATACTACCCACACTTCACAGCACCCCCAACCCACTCTAAAGTCCAAAAATCATTCATCCACAAGAAACAAAAAACAGCAACACACACCTGAAGAAACCAAACCTATTTTTCACTATCCAAAAAATAAGGCGCTACTTTGGAAACCTTCCTTACTCCTGCTATGCAACAGACTGGCAAAGTTTAAGTTATAGGGTATAGTTAGTGCCTTGTTCTTTTTACCTATTGGTGTTGAAAAGGGACAAGGACTGGGAAACAAACTATAGTTTATCCAGCCAAATAACTCTCAAGGCCAAGAAGCAGATATTTCAAAGGTCAAGACAGCTTAATGATACATGCAGCCTCTTGACATATCATCTTCTACCAATTAACCTCAGGCCCTAAATGAATAGAAACTGCAAAATATTCTGCTGAACTCATTTTAATATTTGAACATTCTTCTTATGTGTTACCCATCATCCAAGCCAGGTATTTATACATAACATTCTCACATCTGTTAAATGAAGCTCTCAGCTTTCTCACTTGCAAGAAGTTAATCAGGACTCATTAAATAAACTTGTTAAAAGTTTACCTAAGTACACCGAAGTCTCTAAGGTATAACATCTCATCCTTTTTATTAACAGCAGCCACAACTAAAGATATAGGTTATGTCTACACTAGACAATGCACTTTTCTGGTAAAGTCCTCCTCATCCAGAGGGAACTATTTCAGCAAAGATATTTACACCTGCTTGTCCACCCTTGAGCAAAATTAATCTTAGAATTCAAAGGAAAATTGTGCTGCCCTTATTGTTCTCTGCTCTGGGCTGTCCGCTAACATGGCTATGTTGGTTAAACCACAGCCAAAGCTTTGTTAGCTATATATAGTCTTGGAAAGATAATTTGGAGAATAATTCACTTCCCCAGTCATCAGTTTGGGGTAGGAAGTCAAGAGACAGCGGGAGGGCAGACTTCACTGCATTCCTGACTCTCCAGTGTCTTTTGCACAGCTTTACACACTTTGAAGGAAAGGTGCCATTCTAATTAAGCTTTGCTTTCCATCCATTTTGTATCTGCACAAGCAGCCAGGCAAAGTGCAAAACAGTTCAAACTTGATTAGCTTTCAACAGCTAATAATGCATTGCTGCTAACTTTTAAGGTTTAACCTGAGAAGCTTACCAGGAACAAAGGTTTGGGAAGAAAGCCCCACTATATTCTAGCAGGCATGGGTAATATTTCATACATTTCACACTGTTCCTGCAAGACACACTCCTCTTTTTCCCTCTGCACTTTAAGGGCTTGAATTCCACAATCCATAAAATGAGGGACAAGAAGGAAGCATGCTTAGTACACAGAATGAAAGGCAGTTTACACTTCAGGCCTTCCTTGCGCTTACCTACACTTGTAGGAAATATATCCTCATTGTTGATTTGCACCTCGATCCAGTCCATGAGAAGGTTCATATACTGGGGTGCTGGCAGTGCTGTGGGCTTCTTGTACTTCATGTCATCCTGCCACCGGTACTCATACTTAGGGCCTCCAGACATCACTGGGCAGGTCCTCTCTGTGCAGAACTCACAGATAGTTCCATAAATGAGGTTGATCCTGTTGAAGAAGTCGACAACATGGACGGCCACCCAGTCATTTTGGTCTTCTCCACTTGGCAACTGCACCGCTGCTTTCAAGTCTACACCTGAGTTCAGAGAGGCCTGTGCTCGTTTATGAAGCTCAAATCTCTGGGTCCCACGTTCAAACTTGCGTTTTGGACGGAAAGTCTTATCCTTATTAAAGACTTGCTTGAGTGCTATGGACATGTCTGGCAATTTTTTACCCTGCAACAACTGGCAGAGAAGCACTGTTGAGATTTAGCACAGGTATTCAAAAACAGTTGCTCCTTGTCACCAGTCCTCCAGGCCCTGTTCTTTTTGTCACAAAAACTCTTGTTGACTTTAAAGCAGTCTACTGGCTATTCCTCTTGAAAGCCTTCCTGAAAGGCTTCATGTTCCTAAGGATATGGAGAAAATATAAATTAGCAGTAAGCTCAGATCTGGTCCTACCAATCCGTTACTGTTTGCCATCATCTTCTAGTAACAATGAACTGAAAAGCAAATTTGAAATACATAACAAACCTTAAAAATTGGCCAAACTCTAACCTGATGTACACTTAAAATAAACAGCCTCTTTTTTTTTTTCTGTGTCTATGTAAGAAAAAAAAATCCATGAACAGGATTTTGTTCTTTATTTTTAATTAATGAGCTATTTGTTTTTACAAACCTCATAGAATCTATTGAGAATGAAACATACTGTATCGTACAGAAATAATTCTTAAGTTCTGCAGAACTGTATAGGGGTTGTTATCATTCTTCATGTATTTTTGGGAATTCAGTAGTGGTCTTAACTTTCTATTGAACTGTGCAGAATGATTAAAAAGCAATGGTGAAGCTGCCACTTTCTTTAAAGCTCTATTCAACTTCTCTATAGGGGAATACTTGGCATAGTGGTTGTTAAGAAAAGAAGAGCTCTGATTTTGTGTTGTTCTATCTAACCTAGTCTGACTGGCAGCAAAAACTGGTCTTAACAGCCAGTCTGACTAAAAAAATCAATTATTGCATTAGAGCCTTTTTTCTTTTATATATATGTATATATATACACACACACACACACATATATATATGCAGGAGAGTATTATCATCAGTAAATGTAAGCAACTAATAGCTGACAGAGTAGCTAATGGCTAGTTCAATGAGACTTTTGTTTTAGTAATAAAGGTTTTCGATTAAAGCCCTAAAGAGCACCCATTTCATGCTGTGCCTTATTTAAACTAAATGACAAGTCTTAAATATGCACAGAATGACAAAAACCCTAACCCTATTAACATCTAATGAATTCTCTTCATGGGATTATGCTCCCATGAAGCATGCTCCCACAATCCCATTTTTCCCTTAAAAGAAATCACTCCCATGCAAATTTCGCTGGACTCTATGTGCCAGACACTACATTTTTGTGAAGACAGTTGCCCAAGGCTTTGCTGAGGAGCAGAAAGGAAAAGAAAAAGGTGCTGCTTTCTCTCAAGCACCACAAGAAAGTAAAACACAGCTAAGCAAACAGAAATCCAACATTCTAGACAATGTCTTCACACAGTAGAACATAACAGCCATGAAAAAAATGCTCTCCCAAACAGCTAAAAGGTTAGCACCCAGTCAATTTTCCAGCAAGCAGTAACTAAACAAAACTGTCTGTCATGGAAGTTCCTGTTATCATTGCTGATGGCACATCTTCACATTGCCTTGCAGGAATACTCCAATCATGAGTTTAATAACAGCCATTCTTTCAGTGACAGCAAAGTGTGAGAAGTTCTGGGATGAAAACAACCCTCCAGGGAGACTACTGTCTTATCTGACATGCCTCTTGAAGTAATGTTCAAGCACAGTCCAGACAGGCTGAAACCTGAGGCAGGTTGGGGAAAGAAGACTCAAAATATAACTAGTCTTGAAATTCTTTAGCTAAGTGTCACTGGCAGGAAATGAAGGAACTTTAAAGAGATGGCTCTGCCCTACAGTTTGTTATGCTGAACCCCATAATTTCCTGCTCTCACATGCTTTGCGGCAGTTGGCTGTTTGTTTAAAAGTCCTTCAAAGGATAGGTGAGTACTGCTGCTTACACCGAGCTTGTGACTGACACACTTAGAGATGCCATGGAGCCAATGTCCCAGTTCGCAAGAACAGGGATTCTAGCTAGAGTTTGACAGCTCAGGTAACTACATTTTTTTGCACTTTAATACACCCAGAAATCTCATGTGGCTATTTTGATTCCCTCATCTTCAGAAAATGCATTTTGTAGCACAGTACTCACTGGTGTTAAACTTTTTCAAGAACAGAAGATACAGTATTTTTATAAGTTATTTCCTACTTAACATACAAAGAACCATATTAAATATGTACTCCTCCCCACTTCTCTTCATGCATTCAGTAAATGTAAGTTTGTATAATAGAAATTAAGAGAGAGAAGAAGCAACCGAAACATTCAGCAAACAACTCATTATCTCTTTTCACATTGTCTGTGTGACACGAGTCACTGTTAAAATTGCCCTTGGAAACTCACATACATCACCTTCTAGGCCAAATTCTGCACAAAGACTAATACAAAACATTATTCTGCTATGCATCCAGAAGAAAGTCTGCTTTAACATTCCAAGGGTGTATCTGAACGAACAAGAAGTTCGTATATATTTCCTACCTGGAGAGTCTTCTGTTCAGCATCTTGCAATAAAAACTAAGGCTCTTCCTCTTTCATCTCTCTTCCACTTTACCAGATATAAAACTGAATACTGTTCTTGGAAAGCTGGACTCTACATTTCAGACTCTTTGCCCGGGAACCAGTGTGCTTAGCTGCTCATACATTTTCAGATGCAAGAATACAAGACAGATAAGTATATGATCTGAATTTCACAGAAATACTGTGGTGTTTTGAAATCAAATCATTTTGTACATCCTGTTTCCTGAAAGTCTTTTCCATTTCAATAACCCTCTTCTCCATTCAAAGGCTAAAAGGAATGAACAAAGAAACAAACAAGAATTTTGACAGCAGGCACCTCACTTCCAAAACAGAAAGTTTTCCTGCTACTTACAGCACTGTCCTTACTCTCACTATAGTAATCAGCTCAGTTAGACTTTTCTAAACGCTTATAAAGAGCATCACCATCAGTTCCCTGGAAGAAAAAAGCTTTCACTTTAGTCTCAAAGAGGAAAGAACAGGCTGAGCTTTGTCACATGGCTCAGTAGAGTACCTGATTTTCCCCTGAGATTCACAAAGACACCTTAGGTTTGGATCCTTTGGAGGTTTAAGCTAATGGGAAAGTTCTGGCCACAGCCTGTAGGTTCTAAAAACATCTACTTTACTACTCAGACAATAAAGTCGTGGTAGTTAATGTCAGGATGGCCACTGCTCTGCTTTGAAACTGGACTGAATCACTAAGCCATTGCAGAAATCCACTCACCATTAGACTTCAACACATTGCAGACTGACTGTGTTTGAATCAACAATGAGTGATGGGAGGTTTGTCATTCCATCCTGGTTCACCTACCGTCAATTAAAATTTTGTAGTATTAGACTCATGAAGTAAAGCTATTGCGTCAAAATCCTATAACATTAGCAAAAGTAAAACTCATCAGTTAACCTCAACAATAAATGGTGAGCAAAACCTTCTGGTGTTTAAAGTCAGATGCTCAGAGAATAGAACTGGGCTTGCCCGCCCCCATTCTCAGTTCCATGACAATTTTCATCTGCTGAGAATGAGAAGTGCTCCCCATTTCATCACCTAAAGTGATCTTGGAAGAGTTACTTCAATGACTGAACACTGTGAACAATATTGTGGTGCTGGTTATTTTAGATCAGAACTGTTTGATGTCTTTGAAGTCTTTGGTACAATGGCACTCTCCTTCCACATATAATTAGATTTGACAATTGCTAATAGATTTTTTGCATGGTTTTGGACTCACCTCTCCTCTCACACCACAGTAATGCTAGTGCACTGCTCCTGATTTATACCAGTGTTAAAGGCTGTAGAACCTGGTTTCTAATCCTTTACGAAGGTCCTAAATATACAATGGGACGTGAGGAACAGCATAGTGGTCCATGGTGTTTTGCCTGATGGTATACAGAGTCAGTGTTCTGGAGGCCCTTCCGAACTCGACCCTTAATTTGTGGCTGTCTTGGTATGGGAAGCTCAAGTTAAGACCTCCTTCAAACACTTCAGCTTCTCTTATTTCTTTTCAGAGCAATCCATCTATGAAGGGGTGTAACAGTCACCAACAGATCTTCCTGAGGGCTATTCCAGGACATGAATAATTCAGTTTGGTGAATCCTCTTGCCAGCAGACCTATCACTGGGGATGGTAACCCCAGATTTGGAGATGGTCTCAGGATGAAAAAGTAGTCCCTCACAAGCTTCACCCATGGCAATAGCACCACACTAATCAATGCTGTCCTCAGTCTTATGTAGAAACATGCATATATGGAATTTTAGGCCAACTTCATAGCAAGTTAGTATTAATATCAGGTATATACAAAAGGCAACACTTGGAAATAATATACTGGTCCTACCCATGCAGGTACCACAAATAAACAAAACATCATCACCATCACTTCTGAGGCACTGTGGAGCTAAAAACATATCATTTCTTCATATACTTTTTATTAAATCACAGGCAACAAGAATGTTACATGACATGCTTGGTTTGTAAACACACACCTTTCATCAGAACACTATAGTGAACATGAAGCGAAGTTTAGAGAGCTACTGGAAAGGTAACTGGTATGATTTCCATTTTATTAATCAAGAAAGTGAAGAGACATGACCTGTCCAGCCTCAGATACACAGTAAGCCTGTCTATTCAGCAAGACATTTTCCGAAACCCCACTTTTGCTTTTTTCTTTTTTTTTTCCTTTTCTTCCCCCCCCCCCCTTTTTTTTTTTAATGCAGGTCTCCAATCTGAGTACTCACCTGGTCTGATTCAAAGCCAGCTGAAGCATGTAGAAAAGCACACTTTTGATCCAAATCCCACTAAGGTCAAACATTTTATAGATTTGTCATGTTTGGCTCCATACTTTACTATCCATACAATGGGCCATTTTAATAGCTACAGCTACATGAGACAACGATCAAAGGTGTCTCATTATTACTGTGAGACCTGGAAGGACACACAGAAGTGTGCAAGTAATGGCTCTGTCTTCAAGGTGCTGGCACAGATAGTGTCTCCATGGTTTCTATGGTGAAAGTTTTGAGGAACAACCAAAACTACTAAGAAAAAAATGTCTTGTTGCAGCCCTTGTGCATAGCTTTTACTTGAAATCTATAGCGTGCCAAATAACACACAAACTAAAATCAATAGCAAATGGTAGCATCCAGTGAAGGGAAACTTACTGATGCTTCAGGTCAATATTTAGAAAGAATCATAACTTGGCATAAAGTCCTGCTCATGAAAGGATTCCTGCTTCCCCCCCCACCAGGTTCTTCCTTTTACTCTAAAACTACTAGGGCTACCTTGCATTAATCCTTATGTCATAACCACAACAACAGCACTGCAGCCTTAAGGTACTCAGGTAGAAAATGCTGACTGGAAAGAAGTCTTCCCAAAATCAGAAACTCTTTCCACATATATCAACATCTATTTGACATGTAATAACTAGCTTTTATTTGTCTGTGCATGGGGAAAAAAAGGAGAAAGTGGTTTCATGGGACTAATGAATGGATCATGTTTAAGAATTAACAAATCAAAGCCACAATTCTGATCACAGAAAACAGTAAAAAGAGCCTTCTCATAACCAAGGTGTCAAGGCTCAAGAGAGCAAAATATAAGTGACTTCTGACTCGATTCTTATCTTGTTTAGATCATTAATCACTTTCTCCCTCCATTTCTAAACTAAAAAAAATTGGAAAGGGAAAGCAGAAGACAATGGATAACTGCCTATAAAACTGGCTGCTTTAAAAATGAAAATAATCATGTGACATGACAAACAGTAATTAAACTGGATCAGCTTCTGCCCGAAAAAATCACTCAGATGTATTAATATTATGGAGACATTTGACAAAGGGAATAGAATCGTATTTTTACAACTCTGCCAAAATACACAGCTTTTCATAGGGATAAAATTAAAAAAAATAAACAGGGTTAAAGAACAGGGCCAGTCCATCTGCTGTTACTGAATAGCAATGGATGGGGGAGAGGTTAGAAGCAATAAAGCATGATGTTTGCAGCTCTTTGTGGACAAACAGAATTAACTCTGTTATCATCACATTTGCCACAAGCACTTTTCAGACAAAAAAAAAGAAGTTAGATAGAAGTATTATATAGCAGTGTCTCAATGCCTTGTTTACAACCATTAATTCCACTTCCTTCAATAAACTTCTATTCTATACCAACTACATAGTCCCTCCTCTTTGTTTTCTGCAAATTGTTTGTTGGAAAAAAATAGAACTTTAATTCAACAAAAGTCATTTCTAATATAAAGTGCTTGGCTTCTTTATCCTAGATAGATTACATAAATAAAGCATGGTTTTCAGCGTGGGGTAAACGTTGGGAAGATTCACCTCTCAACCAATAACCATCTAGTGCCTTTTACAAATACTTAATGTAATTGCATCTCATTTGAAGTTCTGGAAAGGTATACAGATCACCATCAGGATACCTGGTACTTGCTCATTCCAATTTACATTGTAATAGCATCCATAGCCATCCATTCAGGAACATGGCCTTATAATAGCATACAGTTGAAGGTGAACTGAATTAGGTATCTCACAGAACTACTGCAAAGAACCATAGAAAATTCATGGTTTAGATTAGATTGATGTTCAGCCCCTGTTCCTCTATCATCCAGGAATTTAAGGTTTTGACCCTTTATAGATTCATACTCATCCAGGTGTATGTGAGGCTGTAATTTCTTGATGACTTAAAGCACTGAAAAGAGCAGTCCTGCCTCACCTTCTCCTGCTTCACGTTCCTGCTTTTTACCATGCCCTTTGTACTGCCTGGGCCAGGTGTTTATACACACTTGCAGCTGTATGAGGCTGAGAACTAAACTGCAAAGATTAAAAAAACCCACTGATTTTTCAGTCACATCAATTTCCTTGATCCATTCCTTGGCCACACAGCACAGGGAAGAGGATAGCATAAGGAAAGGTCTTTGTGGAAGTAGAAAGATGGGATAGATGGTACAAGGAACATGTGGGACAGCTTTTTCAGCCATGGACACTTCAGTGAATCACAGTGTGTGCCATTATTGTTTCAGATCGCTCAAACTCTTAAAGCATGTGCAGAACTCCCTTTAACTTGGGCAACTATGGGCACTGCAATTTGACACAGTGACAGATCATGTGATGAGGCCTGCAGTTCTGACTGTCCCTTTAAACGCTTTTTTTGTTGGCTACACACACAGGTTCTTCCAGTTCTCTCCCAGTAAGGTCTACAAGCTTTTACTGGTCTCAGCTGTGGTTAGCACACTGGCTAGCACAGTCACTAAACCACACTCAGTAAGTATACAAAGAGTCTCCTCTTTCAGTTAAAAAGCCTTGTGACCTGGTACCTCCTTCCACCACTAATAAAACACAGCTTTTATGAGTACATATGCATGACTTTGCCAGCTGCCCTTAAAATCCTTGCTCTTGTAGGTTGTTAATATATTTATAGTGGATTGGGTGCTTGAGCTTACTTACTGTGGCAGAAGTAGCAATAGAACCAACTCACTAACCATGCTCTGCCAGCAAAACCCTTCCGACTCTATGGATGCAGTCCTCACCACAGCAGCATACGGTTCTTAGACTTTTGCAGCATGCTTATTTCAGAATTTGTTGCAAAAGAGAACTGTTATCTTTCATTCTTTAAAAAATGTAGAGAGGGCAGGTGAAAGAAGTAAGGAAATTCTAACAGCTTTGACAGGAAAAGATAAAAAATAACTATGTGGTGATTTTCTATGGCAATAGGCATTTCTCTCCTCCAGTTTGTTCCATTTCAGTCTCCAGACTTTTTCTGGAGATGAAATTTTGGCTATGCTGGAGTCAGTGGGAACTCCCATACTGACTTCAAGAGAGCTAAAATTTTACTTCTACCCTCTGAGTACCCTCCTGTGACAGGAGAAGAACGAGATTTGGTTGAACTATGAGGCACCTCACAAATGTGTTCTTTCTCTTCAGCTTAATCTGCTCCTAAAACTGTATTCTGGATTTTAAAAGCACTGGCACATTTGACTAGACAGAGAAATTACAATATGATTTCTTATGTATCCCTACACTCTCAGAACATCCACACAATTCCCAATCAAAAGCCTAAAGCTGGACCTTAACCAAAATCCACTGAAGTTCATTGAAAAAATGCCCAATAAACTCAGCCCAGGTCATACAAGTAGTAGGGAGCAGCAAAACATGCACACACAAAAATGCTCCAATGGCCTCAGATCTGTAGCCAGATCTTGCTCTTCTCCTTCGTGCACAGATTAACCTAAAGTCATGTGTTTCTGTACTAGGCAATACAACAATTAATCTGCTGGAAGTCAGCAGTTTATCCCCTGGAACTTCAATCATGCTGCTCTGCACCTAGTGGCCAAGTTCAGTTTTATATTTGGTCTAATCTCAGGTCTGGGACCACATATGTGGTCCACTTTAAGAAAAAAAAAAAGTCTAAATCAGTATGTTCCATCTTACAGCGTCATTTAATTAAAATCACTCATTTTCTTTTTCAGGGAAAGCATACAAAGAAACAGAGGCACAGAGTTGTTATTCCTACTTGTGTCTTTTGCAGAATATAAAAATTTCCACAGATATGAAAGAGGTGATGACTTTATAGGTCAAGGGTCTGTCATACTGGTAAGTTTGCAACCTGGCAAGCCATACTGTGCTTCAGCAGCACATGGTCACAATGCATAGCCTTTGCAGTTGATAGTGGGGTCTGAAAGATCTGGTTGCATGAGCTGTACCTTCAAAGAAAAATCAGCCAGTGTTGCTTCATACCTGGTCCTAACTTGTACGGCTAAACAGCCTGACTCAAAGGCTGAAGAGATTTTTCTCTAAAGAAACGCTCTGCTCACCACCCTGCAATTTCATCATGTTCAAATTCATCATTTGGTCAAAATGACCCACTATTATGAACAGGGGGAAAAGTAGAGAATCAGCTAAATATATTCATCCCCATAAACTAGCCTAAAAACAGAATACTTGGTATTATGGTAGCTATCTACACTCCAAAGCTCTAAATCAGCAGTCTATTACTAGCAGGATTCACTTGTAGAAAAAACAAACAAACAAAAAAGACTGCTCACACAATGCTTTCTTTGACATCTGTATGCCTGAAATGTAATGAAAGCAACTAGAGGAAGTCAGAGCCATGGTAAATCAAACACTTAGTATGGGCAAAAATACAGAGGATAATGACTATACCCTCTGAGAAGAGCCTACCTCCTCTTCACTACAATCCAACTGTTCTTGTAGCAAGGATTGTTCACATGGATGGAAAAGACAACAGAAAAAAATGTGTGTCTTTTAATGTCTTTTAATGCAATACAGCAGATGGTAGGTAGCCAGCACCATATGGCTGCCCAGCTCTGCATGGGCCGTCAGTCACAAGCATCATGTACCAGTGCTGGAATGGCTGCATACTAGCAAATATGAAGGGAACAACTGTGGAATGATATTCTTCCCCCTACCTGCTCAAGAAGAATTTTACAGTTTATGATTCTACTTTATCTTTCTAGTGAATTAAACTACTTAAGCTTCCAAAGCCTCTTCTCCACCTTTGCACACTGCTCAATCCATATAGCGCTCCATGAGCCATTTAACACAGCAAACAAAACTTCCATTCACAAACTGATCTGGAAGGACGGTTTGGGTGTTTTTTTTCTCTTAGCTCCGGTAGTAAGCAGTTTATACCTAGAAGCACAATATCTTACTACTCTTTACGGTCTGGTTTTGTGGTCAGAGCAACCATCATCTTGTCCAAGCTCTGAGATTAAGTTTTCCCTTTCCCCATAAATCATTTTGCACTATACAGAACACTACTTTTAACTATGCACAAAGAAGATTTACTGTGATAGATGTATAGCACCAGGTTCTCAATAGGTATAAAGAGGAAAACCTTGTTCACTTCAAGCTGAGGATCTGGCCTTTTAAAAAAAAGTTACCCAGAGCTATTGCATACCCAATAGCTATTGTCAGTAAACACTTCACAATACAGAAAAAAGGGAACAAAGAAAAACATTATGCACACAGCCTGTAAAAACGATCAGCAGGGAAGGTTGAGATGGTTCTTTCTTGGCTATTACAATAAGCAATTTACTCTAAAGAAAAATAACTGATTACTCCTTGTGTTCTGTGTGGCCACAGCAGTCACTGAACGGGGAAAGCACACCTGACTTACTCTCTGGAAGGTACCATTTTGCCAAAGCTAGAACTAGAGTCCCTCCCCACTGCCTGCAACAGCTTAGTTTAGCTTTAGCTAAAAACCAATTGCTGATTTGAATTAAAAATAAATGTAAAGCTGGCAGAATTTGACAGTGAAAGTTGCCAAGGTGTCTAATCCTCCTCCAACAGAACTAATTTACGCAGTGAATTTTCCACACCATAATTTCAGTAGCTCCTTGACCAAGAAAAAACAAACAAACAAACAAAACAGAACAAAAACCTGATAGATTCCTATTTTTACTTGTACATCTGCATGTAGCACATGCTCTGAATTAAAAGACTGGTCTCCATCTGTCTCAGGTCCCAACCAGATCATCACCATTACAAACATATATTTACTGGTATAACTCTAAAATTTTAGTAGGGATGTTTTGTGCTGATGTTTCTTAATGAACCCTTGAAATTGTAATGTCCCTTTCTACGATACCTCATCTCATAGCCTCAAATCTCATAGACATTGTGGTGGACAGGAGAACCTAGACAGAACTGATATAAGATGTTTAATTCCTGGCACATTATGATCCCCTAGATGCTGGGATCAAAGGTCAAACCAATGATGTTTACAGCTGTTAGGGAATTCGCAGCATGTCTAATTCATCAGTAAATACGTACTTGTCTCATACACATCTACAGAAGTCCTGTTCCCTCAGAACAAGATCTTATAACATTGATACTCTCATATAACCCATATTACATCAGAGGCACAGATTGGTGCAGAGTAATTATAGCAAAAAAAGTAGAAGGTCATTGATGAAAGAACAGGCTTTGTGAGATCAGAGGCAGGAAAGCTACCAAAATGTTTGGAGAAGGCACTGGGTTAAAAAGCCATGCACTTCCTGCAGAGCTACTCAGACACTGGTTTATTTATTTATTAATTTATTTTTCCCTTCTAACAGCTCACTCCCAAATTGTGATTCTGAAAATGTGGTACTTCATTATTCACTGATCTTCCACAGCTGGAAAACTGATTTTCAAGTATTCCCTGCCAACATCCCAGGAAGGCTGCAAGATACAAGTTTTGCAGATAATTTTGAGCCTTAAATGAAACATAATTTGTACATTCAAGGTAATTTTATTTAGAAGAAAAACAGCAAAAAAAATCCTCCCAAAACATCATTTATTGCTTGGTCTTAGGAGGTGATTAGTGCCTGAATTTTCTCCCCATCTCAACCCCTCATAGTCTTCCAAAGAGAAAACATTTCACTCAGCAATATGCATGAAAAATCCACTGTTTCCCAGAATATGACCTGGTTATCATACCCTGGTTGACGTAACAGTATCAATGAGAGAATCTGTTTTATTGCTGAATGTTTTCATGTCGAGTTTCTGAATCTCTTTTCCTCCTCTCCCACTTCCATCTATTCCACAATACCCAGAAGATACTGCTTTTGAGATTTTTTTTTACTGTACATTTGGCATTTCTAATACACGGCCTTGATGCATTTTTTAACATTTCAATTTATCCTTCATAATTTTACAGAGTATTTAACAATACTGAGAACGCTGTTTATGTTCTCACAAACCTTAGTACTGCAAATTAATTTCTCAAATGGCATTAAGCCAAAACATCCTTAGCCCTACTGCCCTTTAGGTTATTCTTGTCATTCTGAGTGCCACATACATAAATGATTAGGAGACTGCACTACTATGTTACTATTCTTTATGCCCTTTCCGTGTTCCATACATTATGTTTTTGACCCAGTCCCAAATAATTTGAGTGAACGCAGTTCTATTACATACAGTACCTGCTATTAGAGAGGGAGGTGCCATTTTTTCAAAGGTAGCAATCAGCACAGAACCAAAGAGTACTCCCTGTTCCACAGATACATTATTATATTATAAAGCATACCACATAGGTGACTGAGAAGAGTGAACTTCTATCCTGCCACAACTGAGACCAAAGTACAAATTTCCTTTGGAAAAACGCATAAGAATCCGGGATGGCAAGCCACACAACTGAAGATTTCTGAACAAGTGGGTTTTTTCTGAGGGCATCAGAGTATTGCAGACCACTACTGCAGCTCCAGAGAGATTTGAAAGTTAGGCTATGCATACTTCTTTAGCAAACACTGATAATACCCAAGGAATATTAACGGCAAATCATTGCAAGTATATCTGCAGACGGCATGACTGCAGGATATTTGATGGTCGTTAATCAACAGTTACTCCTACGGTGCCTCACACTTTGACAACATACATCTCAACAATGGTACAACACCAGACAAAAATTTGGAAATGCTTTCCCCTATTTTTTTTTTCCATAAGGAATTTCTTCCCTTTGTATTCCTCTCTTTTTCCAAATTATCTTCTTAATGTTCCTTTTACATTTCTCCTTCCTGCCTTTCTCCAAACTTCTGCTTGTGTTCCTTGCAGTCATGTCCAGGACCTGCAACAAACTTGGGTCTGAGTACTAGCTAAACAGCAATTTAGAAAGCAGAGAGCAGGTACCAAAGCAAGGGCTGCTGTCTACATCCTGTTTGGTCTCTACTGAGTTTCTAATCCTAGGTTCAACTCAGGCAAACAATCAGGCAAATACACAAAGAAATTGTAAACCAGCTACATTACTTTTTTTTTTTTTAATCATGTGCAGACAGGTTCAGTTATTAAATTATTGCATGTACATGGGAGTACATACAATTACAGAAGTATTATTCTTGCACACTTCCTGTTTTAAGAACAGGACAATATATTACAAGTCATACTGCCTGTAAGGCCAGAACCTACCACCCAATTCTTCACTTGCTCACTCTAAAATAAAACACAACTAACTCCAGTTAAGGCAGAGCTAGACATATGCAGCACTCCTGGGAATTCAGGGTAAAATCCACTACTCTCCGATTCCTTCTTTTATTAGACATGCCTAAGTCAGCATGAGAAACTGTGGCATATGTAATATATAAATTTGGAGAACATGATGACTATAAGGGAACATGATAATTAAAAGGAGAAAACTTCAAGTACTGACTACATCAGTTGTAAGCAAAACAGAATAATCCAGTACTGCCAAGAAATCAGGATTTTCCAAACTCTAGTAAGCATCATCAGCATCCTGTTTCTTCCAGCTCCAACTTTTTTTTAAATAAGTATGAATACCAATACTAGCTTTCCAGTACTTACTAAAAGAAAGAAAACTAATCAAAACAACAGGCAGAACTGAAAGGTGTCAGTGAAATGTCTGTTCTGAAAATGAAAAAAAACCCCCAACTAACTTGCAAAGTGAGCATATGTTCACATATATTCAGATTCATGTATATTCCAATCACTGGATTTCACATAGGAGGAGTTAAATCCAGCTTACAGCAGTAGAAAGATCATTTTGACATATTTCAGCATAAGACGACGAACACTTTCAGAGGTACACCCAGACCTCTCTAAATGCCTAATCCAGAATTACATTAATATATCGATAAGTCTTGAAAGTCTTACAACTATAATAAACGTGTAAGAGTGCTAGTGATATTGTGTAGGTTTTATAAACTGCAATATTAAAAATCTGATGTAATTTTGTGAAGCAGATTACATCTACAGAGAGTTACATAGATGTAATGTACCTATTCTGGCCTACAGAGAGATAACAGAGTCCTGTTGTATTCTAAGGAGTTTCCTCAAAGGTCGCACATCTGATGTAACCACACATTTTTCAAAAGAGACACCACTGAAGGCAGAGTATAATCCTTAATTTTTATATGCAGCTACCAATCCAACATCCTTTATGCCAAAAGAAATAGTACTTTCCAAAACTCCACAGAACAGTTATCACCTTTGGTAGGCTGGACACATAAAACTTTTACTTGTTGGCAGCACTCTCTGGAGATACTGACTTATATTTCATCTGTGTGGCAAAGATGCTGTATCCAGACTGTGAAACAGCACACTCCCTCCCCGAACTAACTGTGCCTTGCTTGAAAGAGATTTCAAAGATTGTTAAAGAATAAGGGGTAAACTTATCTGCTCGCTTCTGATCCATCACATCCCTTTGTCATTAGGAATGTTAGATTAATTGCACTGCGGACTCAATTATTCCTGTATAGGCCAATGTTATGAAACAAATTCACAAAACAAAACAAAACAGGGTACAGCACGTGAAGCATTACATTTCTTGTCTGCTTGAGACCTCATACTGTTTTGGTTTCTAAAACATTATCAGATGAAGGCAATTAGTCTAGAGTGCAGATGGTGCACCGCTGGACTACTATTTACACCAAAATTTAAAGATGAGACTTTGCTGGAACAGATTCCAAGAGTGCGCAATGCCCAGGGCAGCAGTCTGAACTGCTGCATTGATTCAGTTGCATTTTGTTTTTCTGTAAAGATCTAACAGACTGGATTGGGAAAAGGGGACACTGAAGAGGAATACAATGAATCAATTCATTGTTTCAGGCCTCAATAGCTCTGAAAACCAAAGCCACTGTTACTGTCAGCCTACCCTTTGAGCTGAAATACCAGCATGCTTACAGAAAGATTACAGGAAAAAACTTTCAGTATAAAGACATTTTCTCACTTAAACTACAGTTGTTCTACACAGAGCATAAGAACTGAGTCATGCTTTTCTTCCAAGATGGATGTAAAAAGGAACACAGAATAGCAAAAAGCTATCCTTAAATACTTAAATTTATCCTATAATCAAATCAACGCCTTTCTTAAAGTAAAGCAGCAATCTCTTTATATGTAAACATGTTTCCACCTACATTCAAACTTTAAATCCAATTTCTATTCTGTTTTTTGGAGATCAAGTATCAACTGTTTTCTGTTCTCATACCTGCACAATTTCACTCATATTTACTGATCTGAAACAAACAGCTACTAGCAATGTTATACATATTTCCAAAGGAAAACTACCCTGGCAACCCTGAGGAAGATAAGTAGCAACAGTCCCTTTTTACTATTTTTACTAAAGGAAAAGAGACCACTTCTGGTCATGCTATACCTGCCATCCACAAAATACAACAAGATGCTGGTGACATCCTAACTAGGAAAAGCATGAACAGCCAATTCTTCAAGAGACTTTAACATTTCAGAAAATGCACTAAAATTCCTCCATTTTATAGCATTGTTTTAAACTGGCCCACTAATGGTAATTTCGTCTCCTTTCCAAACAACAGAAATGACAAAAAGTTGTAGGCTGAAGGGCCAACAAAGATTTGGCCCTTCAACATAAGAAACCATTGTAAAAATTTACTTTTAGAGAATATGATTTCTTTTCCTACTTCCAATCAAAATCCAAATCAATTTAAAAATAAATCCTGTGAACTTTGGAGTCCTAGACATGTCTGAAAAATAGCTTTCACATCAGATGAAATATAGTAGACTGTATATTCCTTCCTTTATTTTAACTAATCTAATCATATAAGATTGACCTGCCTAAATAGAAGCTTAGCCTGGATCACTAAAAACAGTACAGATTGTCACGGGATGCAATACTAATGCCTGTCAGCATGACTGCAACAATATAAACACAGCAGTCAGACCATAATTAAAGCCCAGAATTTACAAGTGACAGGGGCAGTATGCACAACACAACAATATAATATCTATCAGCTTAGCTTACTGCATTACTGAGCACAATCCTGTATCAGGAGCAACCAGTCATTGAAGAAATCTAATAATTACAAGTAACAAGAGCTCAGCAATTCCACCTTTCTGGACAAAATGCCAGATTATATGGCATAATAAATAACCACACATATTAAACTGAGGAAGTGCATGAGCAAAATTCCTACTCAGCAATTCAGGCAACTGTTACCCCTTATTAGCTTATTGGATGTGAACAGTGGAAAAGGGAGGGTAAAGCAAGTATGCCACAGAACTGCCATTGCCTAAAATGGTCTAAATTCTGACAGGGCTTAGGACTGAACAAATGTTGAATGTAGAGTTTACAGGGACAACACAGCTCCAGCCAGAGAGAGAATTTCCTACAGAGCGTAGTCTAAGCACCTAAACCACTAGGCCCGACAGGCCTAGCCAGCACTGATGATTCATCTTCTGGGACAAGGTGGCATGTTAGCTGTGTTGTTACTAGACACCTTTGTCCTCAAACTATACTACATTCCTCAGAGCACTCAAACCCTGTGAGGCCTTCTGACCTTGTTCGCAGGCTGCTCCAGCAACACACCCTGCTGATTAATAAATGTTCCCCTGAAGGCAGAACACTGCTGACTACAGCATAGAGAAACACAGTGGCTTAGCATGGAGCAAATGCAGCCATCCCTGCGATGACTGATAGCATGGAAAAAGTTTCTGCTTTTGGATATGTCATGTGGGCTATTGCTATAGCAAAGTGCATAAACCCAGGAATTCTATTTCTCTGGAATGAGGTGTAGGATAGCGGTAAGAAACAAAAGGGTTGCAAGTCAGAACTCTTGAAATAGGATTCATCTGCTCAAATGTAGGTATCTCTGCTGTAGACATATATGGTATTTGTCTAGACTCACATTACAGTTAATAGACAGAAACAGACACTTCTAGGACTTGATTCATCTCATCCTAGATGCTTAAAATACATCAGGTGCCTCAAATTTAAAAATGGTAGTCTGCATCCCCTGACAATAACGGCTGCCTAAGACAATCAGCTCAGATATGGAAGTCTTACAATGTAAGCTGGAAGCGTCAGATCTCATCTAAGGGATACCCTTCCTTCACGCCTTCATCACTAGCATGTTGCCAGATCATGGGCATGTTCCTTTGCCACTTTTTCCTCTACTGCCTACCCCTAACTGAAGTATAATAATGCTTATCTATATGTAATACAAGGTTACATTAATATATCCAAGGTAAATATTTTGTGATCCTTTGACACAAAATATTTTTAGGAATGTTTAATTATGATGCAAATATTGTATTTGGTCTTTATGAAAAAGAATGAATAATATTCCTGTAGTGAATTTTAATACATCTCTGTAGAAGTGCCTCCTAAGACAAATGATATTGCTGCAACAGTTTATGAGACCTAAAATTCTCATACACACAAGACTGTTAAAATGCACAGGTCAGTCAAAAAGCCTACGCAAAAAAATCCCAAATTCCTGCCACTTTCTATTGGATACCATCAGGGGGGCCCAGTGGCTTTAAAGCAACCGCAGTGGCATCACACATACTGTACTGAAACTTTGATGTTACTGTCTTCTCCAGATTATTCTTCTCCACTTAAATACACAGAAATTCAACTGATTCAATGCATCCAGATACAAAATACAACAAAGTTCAGTAATATAGACAGGTTAGTGGAAGAGATAGCAGAGAAATCCATCAGATCAGATTATGGCAGAGAAAGTTATTCTGGCCTTAATTAAAGTAACTTGTCCTGCAAGGTGTGGAACACCTTAAACTCCATTCAGTGCGAGTTTGCTGGTGAGAACTCACAGCTTTTTAAGCAATGTTTTTAGAAATCTGTCTTTGGGCATCAAGACTTGAACAGTTTGGCCCTGCTGGAAAACATCAGAAACATACTTGCCTTGTTTCTCCTTGCTAGTTCCCAGGAAGCTGCTTTTGACCTTACATATCCAAGGCTAATGACACTAAATTCAAATGGTCTTACATGACCTCCATCCATGCCGCTACAAATACAGTTTCCTTCCGGTCACCCTATTTTATTTTCATTGCACCAAATGAGTTGCCATGAGGAAGCAGGCATGACATTAAGAGGCTACGACCAGTTGAACTCAGTTTCAATGCTAAATCCTGGATCCAATACATCCTATGCATTACCTAGTACTGTGTGAAGACTTTTACTGGAGAATATATTAATCCCTTATACCTAACTTACTCTCTCTTAGAAGACCTCAAACTATAACAATCTTTTAACCCTAACCAGTTCCTAGATGAGAACAGCATTATGCCTGACTCAGGAAAAGAGCAGCTCTATGGGTGACAACTGGCACAGTTCTCTCTCTATACCTTCCTTTATGCAGTAAGGTCAGTTTTACTGCTAGGTCAATTGACAGTATGATGTAGAGGATGGTCCTGTTATGACCACCTCATTAACAGATATCCCTTTCCAGGTAATCCCATCCATCATCCCACATCAATTCTGCAGCCTGATTTGATGGAAAGCTTTGGAGACTGGCTGAGAACTTTGGACACTGGCTCCACAGCAAACCTATTTGTTTGAGCAGGGAAGCTTCTCCTGCTCATATTCCAGTTTTTCTGGTAAGGCCTCTATTAAGAATAACATTCTTATCAATTTTGTCTAAAAAAGTGACCTGGTACTTGTATTTTGGTGATAATATTTTGTAAAGCACAGCAACAGTCAAGACTGCCTAAAGCCAAAAGCAGCAGCGAAATTCTGCTTCCTCCTAATAAATAACTGCCTGTGCTTCAGTTTGTGCCCATTTTCTCTCATCCTGTCACTGGGCACCACTGGAAGGAGTCTGGCCCCACCTTCTTTACACTCTCTTTTCAGATATTTAAATGTACTGATAAAATCCACTGTTCAAGAACAAGAAGTTCTGAGGAACTCAGAAGTTCTGAGGCGGATACAGAAAAAATGATAGCAAGTGGGTAACTCAGGAAATGAGAGAAGATGCAAAAGGCTCTTGCTGAAGTTCCAAGACTCAGCATTACCTCTCCCGTACTTGTACCTCTTTCCAACATTTCTCCATCAATCTATGATTAACAGAGTACACAACACAGTTACTCATTCAACTCAGGACACCTAGAGTAAAGGCCTCTGTACGTCTCAATTCACTCAAGTCATTTCCATACAGCTCCAACTTGTGTGTAGGTTTGGACTCTATGACAGTGAGAAGTTTCTGGAAACAAAGTCCTTTGAATCAGGGGAAATCATTCATCTCCTCCTAGTTGAATTATGACTATCCAATTAAAGGAAGCAATTTGCTAGTAACACATCTGGGGACAATAACGGCAAAAAAAATTACAGAAAAAATATTTTAATTTAGGAAATTACTTTGTTTAAGCTTTGTTGGTAGGAAACAGCAGTTGCCACACCCTTCCTATAGGGCTCTTAAAATTAACTTGCTGCATAAGCTACAGAAAAAAAAAAGTCATCAAGTTAACAAATGGGATCTCTTTGCCACTGAAATAACATCACTAAGAATAAAGGTAACCCAAAACACAGAGACAGGTGGGCATAAAAAGCCAAAAGGCCAGAACAGTACTTTCCCTCCAGTTATCAAAATACTCTCTAAAAAACAAACAAACAAAAAACCCCCCCAAAAGTTTAAGGCAGGTTACTCAAAAGTTATTTCTCTTTGTCACCACACCAGGATTGCTATAAGGTTATAGACAGAAAACAATGTAATCAGTAACCAGAGAGCCTGCAAGTGCTTGTTCTCCTTTGACGTGGAGAGTGGGGTGCCCTATTTACAAGCGTTATTTTACTAACAGCAGTTCTCAAACTAGTCAGTTCAGCCTAGAGCTGTCCTGGTTGCCTTGGAGCCTAAATGCTGGTCAAAAAGAAAGGCTTCTTTCTAACAGGCACAGAGGAGGAAGATATGATTAAAGAAAAGAAACTCTGTGCTCTCATCTCTTTCAGAGAACACTCTTACTGGGCTGCCTTCTCACTTGACACTGAATCACTAACAAAAAAGTGGGAACAGTCATTTAAAAATTGGTCCTCCAAATTCATAAGTCCCCCATGAGAACCAGGGTCTGTGAATGCTACTTCCAGCTGTCTGGAGAAGGCCTCATCTACTTCTTCCTCATCAGCTGGCTCATAGCAAACACCCACAACAGTGTCACCCATGTTAGTCTGCCCCTTAATCCTTGCCCATAAGCTCTCAGTCAGCCCATCACCCACCCCTAGGCAGAGCTCCATACATTCCCGCTGCTCTCTCACATAAAGGGTGACTCTCCTTCCTTGCCTGCAGAGCCTGTATCCATCCAGTGCAGCATTCCAGTCATGCGAGCTCTCACACCACATCTCCGTGATCACAATGAGATTATAGCCCTCCAACTGCACACAGATCTCAAAATCCTCCTGATTATTCCCCATGCTGCATGCATTTGGGTACAGGCACTTCAGAGAGGCACTCAAGTGTGCCGATTTCTCAAGAAGTTTCCCCATAGTGTTGTCTTGTAGGCACTTCCTTGCCTGCATGCAAATGCTTGTGATACCCCCACTTAAGGCCCTGATTTGTTCATTGCATGGTCCATGTAACTCTCCCTTTTCTTCATCTTTCCTAGTTTAAAGCCCTCCTTACCAGGCTGGCCAGCCTGTTGCCAAAGACGCTTGTGCTCTAGTTACTGAGGTGTATTCCATATCTCTCAAGAAGATGTCAATCTTCAAACAGGGTCCCATGATCATAAAAAAACAAAACTCTGTTGCCAACACCAGCTGCGCAGCCAGTCATTGACTTGCAGTATTCTTCCACTCCTCTTCACACTCTTCCTCCTCACTGGCAGGATCGAGGAGAAAACCACCTGCACCTGCACATCCCTGACCACTGCCCCCAGAACTCTGTAGTCATGTTTGATACTTTCCAAGTTGCCCTTGGCAGGATCATTGGTGCCTCCACGGAAGAGCAGCAGGTGGTTAGCAGGTGGCTAGAGGGATGGACAAGCTTAGTCAGTCTGTCCTCAACATCCCGGATCTGAGCCTCCGGCAAGCAGCAAAATTCCCTAGACAGAAGGTCAGGTCGGTAGATGGGTGCCCCTGTCCCCCACAGCAGGGACTCACCCACTACTATCACACCTCACTTTCTCTAAGTGCTTCTGTGTGGCTCACGGTCCATTGGCCCAGATGCTTCGCTTGAGAGTGAGCCCAGCTCCTCCTCAGCTTTGAGGGCAGTGAATCTGTTCAGTAGCTGCAAGACTTCAGGAGTAGGAGCTGTCCTCTGGGTACAAGAAGTCACCAGTTTACAGCCTTTGCCTTTTTCAGAGGCAGAGCTGCATTCTCTGTCAGAAGGTCTGTCTGGGTGAAAGCCTCCGACATGGCAGGGACAGCAACTCCAGCAGCTACCGGAGAACATGCCCTGTGACATACCACAACCATACCTGAGGATTCGTACGCTGCTCTGAACAGAGACAAGGACCTTTCTTTGCACCCTTCTGCACAAACTGCTCCCTCTGTTGGCTGCACTCTAGGCCTGGCTCTTATATAGGTCTCTTCCTAGCACTAGCTAAAAGGGTGCTTGACCCTCCCTAATCAGGAGTCAGCTGGAACTAAGGCTGCAACTCCCTCTGATCTGGGGCAACCAACAGAGCTCGTTAGCAACAGCTAGACCATGCTAGAGCTTCCCAGGAGAAATTAAGGCCTCCTGTAGCTGTCCTTACCTAGCTCTCCTTAGCTGTCTGCAGCAAGGACCCTCTAGTCCCTCAGAGGATTCTCAGCTCTACCTGCTGGACTAAATAGCCCTTATCCTTAGACTATCACGGCACTGACATTGATACAACTGCTGTATGAGCCTTTCTTCAGAACATTTATAGTTTGTTATTTTAACATAACATAGCATCAGAGGCAGTCAATGCTGACGTACACTTGTCAAAAGCGTGGTGTAATCTCACGGGTTCTCCCTGTACCACCTTGTGGTTTGGGACTTGCAAGGGGAATTTCAGTTGCTTAATCTGTTCAATATAAAGGCATTGCATAGCAGATAAACCTTGCTGCATAAACACCAGCCCAAGGCAATACTCTAAGAAACCTTTTAGCCTCTACAGTACATCATTATATGGTAGGTGTGTGTTTTAGGTCTGACAATAAAATACTGTGATCAGTTTGAATTCCCCTCTCCCATCATTAGTGCTTAGATTCTACTGTAAATCTCTACAAGAACAACCATGGCATTTAGCAGTTTGTTAAGAAAGAAGCTTTAGGAAGGTATTTAACTTTCAGGGTCTCCAGGTCAGGTTATTTTTCTGTCAATAGCACAGAAAGAACTAAAAGGAGACTGATTCACAGAGCCCAGCTCATTGGCTAGTTTCCACTGGCCAGTTCACTGGCTAGTCTCCATAAGTCTGCTAACCTCACTGTTAGAAATAATTGGGCTTTGGGACCAAATGAATCCCTGCTTGCAGCACTCAGCATGTACTCCAGCATAGCGCTGATATACATCCATACCGCCAATCCAACACTTGATAATTCTTTGCTAAAGATAACTGCCAGGACACTAGCAAAGCACATTTCCATGATTATATTGTTCCATGTGTCATAGGGGCATATTTTCAGGCCTCCTAGGAGGGGTATTGTCATATCTCTTCTTAACTGCCAATAACCTGTGCAGACTATTAGTACTCCAAGCAGCTGTGCAGACATATTTCTTCAGGAATGGTTGCAAAAGCCTTCTACTGAACTATTGCAGAAGAATTTCCTTATTTCTATAATGCTTCACACTCATTTTCAACAGGATCTGTGGAGAGATGTATTAGATTCTAGAGTACCACTTTTTCTGGACCTGATCCACCCTGAACACAGCAGAAAGACTAGAATGGAACCAAGGAGTGAGAGAGTAGTTTTTTGGCCAGTATCAATTACTGTGCAACTAGAAAAAGTTTATAGCACTGCAGCCTCTTGTGGCAGTTTGCCACTAACACATAGTAGCTCTGTTTGTCTAACACTGCAGGTGTCTAGACAGAAACCTGGCAACCTATACTCTCTCTTCTATCAAAGGTTTTAAAGTTGGCACTTCTATAGGCTTTGCAATAAGCTTTATGATGAACAGGTTCACAGTTTTGGCATATCGACAACTTCTGTTTTCAGTTGCTGTCCAAAACACTGCTGTCATGTGCTAGCCTGCTCTGCTGCCTGTTGTGTGTGCTCAGCAATTTCAAAACAAGCATCGGCTGCCAAAAGCCTAGATCACTCACTAACTGCACTGTGTGAAACAGCATGTGCCCCATTCACTGATTCTTGCAGCAGCCTCCTTCCTCCCATGTGTTCCAGACAACTTCTTACTGAGGAAAGACTGATAAAGGATTCAGGAAATAATCCTAGCTGTTTCACAGACAGACTTCCATAGATACAAAATCCCAATTAGCAAAACATGCAGTGTATATATTTCTTTACTCTGGAGTCACAAACTACACAGAAAATGAACCAAATGTCACTGGATTCATAGGGGAACTTCAATTCAAGCAGGACATCTGAACTATTTCAGATGTGAAGTGTGAGAAAGGATTGTATCCCCAGTCCTATGCATAGAGCAAACAGGGGACACATACAAATATATCTGTATGGAGCTAAATGATTTGCTCCCAACTTGGAATTTGCTCCACTGCAGGAACTTATGTGCTCCCACATTCCTTTCAAGGCTAATCAGAGCCTTCACCTCACAGGAACTTTGCTATTTGATAATCCACCAACAACAAAAAGAACCATGTCTCTGTGACCATTTAACATTTAATCCTTTAGCCAATCCTGTAGCTGGTGATGACCACCTTCATGAAGTAACCATCTTCTCAGGGGAGATGAAGCTAACTTGAAACCCTGACATATACCTCACCCACAAAATACAAGCAGAAGCTGGCCTGGTTATTTCTTCTGTTGTCAAACCAAACGAATGTCAATACTCCCCGTCTTCCCCTTATTTCAGATGGGCCCACACAAAGCTCACTGCAGCTATTTTCTGACAACAATTACAAAGACATATGACATATGTGTGCTATTAACTTTTGAGGTAAAATATGGAATTATATCTCTCTGATACTTCTCAACTCATTTCCTAAAAAAGGGACGCTAAACAATCCAGCTGTGTTGCTCCTCCCAATATCCTTTCAAACCATCATCCAGTTTCAGCAAGATTTGACAGAGCAGTGGAAATCTCAAAATAATTACTAACCTCCAAAGTTTACAATAATGAGCACATGGACAGAGATGAGACCCAGCCTACTGATCTCGCAGAGGGAATATCTGACAACTCAGCACACAGGCAGCTGAAAATTAGTTGCAGCATGTCCTCTGTCTTACCTCCTAAAAGCTTTGCTAGAACATGAGAAGGAGGAATTGCGGTAATCGAATGAAAGGAGGTCAAAAACCCAGCTTCATTAGCTCATGATCTAAACTTCTAAAAATTATAAACATACCTGGCACACACAGTCTTCAACCCACCACGCCTGGGCAAAACTACATCATTACTCAGTTAATAGTCTTCATGCTGCGTTGTTCAAGATATTTCTCACAGGCAAACTGCCATATTAAAATAAAGAGGATTTGTCAGCAGCACAGAGTTTTCATTAGATCAGAAGATCCTGACAGGCAGTTGCCCTCTATCCAGAGGGAAGTGATCAGAAATACTGTAACTCTATTATTTGTAATTACTGATGACATAGGATAGCCTAACAGAATTACTGTAATATAAACTGCATGCATATACTGTCAAGTGGAATATTAATGCATATGTGTAGCCTCTAATACTATACAGCCTTACATATAACACAGACTGATTTGTATCTGGCATCAAGAGAGAAGACTGTAGCATGCATTCCACAGGCAGAAGTCTCAATTTTCTAAGAATTCTATATTTCAAATTTCTAGAAGCTTCTTAGCTTTTTATCAGTTTGTTTTTAAAAGGTCTTACATTCTGCAGACAGTCTTAGCCTGAAGTACCAGAAATCAGGAACTGAGTCACTTTGCAATACAGTCAATGCTTTCCTCTCCCACAAAACGGAATTTTGTGGATACCATAATGACAGAACATCATGTGATTATCTCAGCCAGCTTTCTACACAGCACAGGCCCCTAAACTCAAGAGTTACAGCTTTCCAAGCTCTTAATATCACATATTTTGAAAAGGTCTGAAGGCAAAGAGATGCCATCCAAACTGCCAGTCACTCTAAAAGCTAAGAAAATACAGGGTTTTTGTTATGGGCCCTACTATGGTGTATCAGCAAGATCTGATACTCTAAGCCCAAAGGTATCATTTCAGGTGAACTGAAGGCTGCTTGTAATGAAAAGGGAGGTCCTGCTCTCATGCCTGTAGTCATGCTCTTCTGGCCTTCTCTCTGTGACACTACCAGTTCTACTGAGATTAGCCAGTTCAGGAAACAAAAGCAGACAGAAAACTGTTCTTTTTCAGAGAGAGAAAGGGAGATTGGCTTTTCAGTCTGATCCGCTTCCTGAGCTGCAGGAGTCCAATGCCCGAGGCCAGAAAAGGAGACAAACAGGACCATCTCTTCAGGGAGGAGCTAACCATTAGACCAGTTTGGCTGTGTGGTAAAACCTCACACTAAACACTACATCATCTGTGTCCTATTAGAAGTTTACTCCCGAGGGTACTTGACTGACAAACATCTAAAAACACAAGCATTTCCTCTGCAGTTGGAAGCAGACAAGTTGGCTAGGTGCAGCTTTTCCTATCATGTTGATTGGATTCTGTGATTCAGGCCCAAGGACTTTTCACATCTGAGAAAAGATACATAGTGAGATGTTTGCCCTCTCCTCAGTGCTAATCAGTGCAAGTGGGAAAGCATAAGGAACTTTTTATCTCATATCACTACGGAGAAGTTTCAGTAAGTGCTAATTTTATTGGCTGCCAAGATGATCCCTTTACAGACGGAAGAACAATAATGTTAGTCTAACCATTTATTAAATTGATTAGAAGCAGATAAGAACAGTAAAGTCACAGAAATCTGACACAAAGGTGTTGATAGAGCAGCCAGGTGGAAATTCCCTTGGGAATCCAAACAAAGTCTCTACAGGGTACTCTATCTCTGTTTTTTCCAGCAGGCTATATGTATGGCCTCTTCATTTTCCCCATGGCAGGCATGCTACTAAAAATTGATTCTTTCTTTCTTATCCCTGCAAATATTCCTTCATTTGCACAGAGGCCACAATAACAGGAGCATGGAGAAGGATAAGTACTCTATAAACACTTAGATGAGACCGTGGATTTCCTATTGTAACTGCATGCCGCTTGCTGAGAAAAAATGACCACAATTTTGTAGTTTATGACCACTACTTTTTGAGCAAACATATAGGTCAATATTGAACTGAACAAGAGAATTCAGAAATTAATGTAGCCTCTCTCTCAGAAATTGGTGTTGTGTGGATTCAAAACTCATTTGCATTTACAAGCCCTCAGCCATTTTTTTTTCCTGACTATGGTTTCAGCTCTTTGACCAACATATGCTTCTCAAAATACTTCCACCAGACAACCTTGACACAAAGCCTGGGTAAAGCTTTGGTAACATTTCCAAAGCAAGTGGTAGTTACGGATGTCTACTTTGTAAAGGTGCAGTTAAAATATAAGAAAACTAAATGGCACTTTGTCCACAGGCATTATCCAGGTGAATTCAGGCTTGAGATCAGAGTTCAATTCACCTGACTCCTAGTCCTTTGAACAAGACCTGTTGCTTCATTTTTTTTCTCTCAATTTTGTTTCCAGCTCCCATTTCAGCCACAAAACTTTCCCATCTTTGGTTGCTACAGCAGAAAATAGTGTGGGCAGTCCACAGGAAGTTCTCCTCTGGCATTCACAGAAGCATGACTGAGCCTATCTGAGTAAAACCACCAGAGATTTCAGTGCTTACAATTTTTACAAAAAAATATAAACTATGTACTGGAGTGATTTTCTTTTTTTGAAAACAACAAACATATTCTTTCTTATTACTGAAAAGAAAGCTCTTCCAGGGAGTTTGGGTCCCTTGACAAATTCTGGGGAGCTGTTTAAGAAGAAAGAATTTAATGTGAGACTTTAAAAAAAAAAACAAAAACAAAAACCCACAGCACTAAAACAAAAGCACAGGTTCATAGCTACTAATTTGCTCATTCAAGCTCTTCTTCTCATTCCCACAGGGAAAGTATTTACATATTTGCAGTAACAGTCAACAAGGGGTTAAGAAAGGGCCAGCATGAGAAGACTGGTCTCAGAGTGGATGCTTTGCACTACAAGCTAGAACTATTAAAAACTTTAGTGGTGTATCTCTTCCCGTCTGTGTTTTCAGGGAAGAAGAGTTTTAATTCAGAAGATAGTAATCTTCTTGTGGGTAAAGCAGATGTCATCAAAGTAGGGGAGTTACACACAATATTGTGTACAGATAATTCACACAGAAAACAATCATTTTTACTTGTGTCTAGATAAGCAGCACCTAGTCAAACAGGTCTCTGATCCCTAATCGGGGCAAAAGGTTCTTTCACAATGAATATATCTTTCTCTTCTTTAACACCTACCAGCAGCTCACTTAGAAGTGACTGTGAATGGGTTTTTTCCTTGTCTGTTTGTTCAAGAATATAAAAATTCTTCAGTTTCTCCATTAACAGCTACAGGACTCTTAATTATTGCTTAATCTCTCTTTCACTTTTTAATGATTTTCACAACATCTAAATAACTTACGGATCACCTATGAAATCACAGTGGAAGGTAGAGAAGTAAATCAGATTCAACTTTGCAACACTAAGCTGTTTTTGTATTGCTTTTGTAGATAAAAGTTCAGATCCTCATTTGATTTAAATTGATGTTGTTCCATTTAATGCAACAGAACCACACGCATTTACATAAAATTGAAATTTTGTCCTGAGATTTCTGCTGCAAAGAGTAAGCCAAATGGAAAGTGAGATGAATTAGCATGTAATTCTGAAATGAACTATCAAACCATGGCCAGACACTTAAACTGTGTTTGTGAAGTTTTTTGATGGTAAAGCTTTTGGATCAGACTCTGATCTCTCTGGCACTATAATATAGCCATCCTAAATGCAGTTGCTCTAATTGTAACCTAGACCTGGCTCTGATGCATTTTATTCTTGTAATATGCCTTGAATGAACCCATTTCAGCTCAGTGTACTTAATTAATCTCTCTCACCATACAATTCCAGCCATGCATTAAGATCTGATTCAGCTGTTAATAATTTTTGCTCTGGTCAGTCATGTCAACCGAGGTCAGAATTTTCTGACAATATAATCTCCTCAATTAAACAAGAAACACTATGTTGATTTTTTTAACGCTCACTTTGTGTCAACATAAAAAAAGTCTGAGAAGCATATACATGCTACTGATTTAGACTGTATTTAATGACTTGTAGATGCATTCTGGATGGATCCTGGGATCTTTTGTGATGGATGTAATTTGAGGAGAGTTCATAGTTATCCCTGTAGCACAACCTTCAGTAACCTTTCATTACACTAAATTAGAAGTAGATGTTCTGATCTTCTTAACACTACATGCTAATTACAGATTAGCTTAAATCACTTGGATATGTGCACAGACTTCAAGAAAAGTAAAAGATGTATATAAAAGTCAATGCCTCCAACTAAATTTAAAATCTCTTACATACTAAAAGTTGTACCTATCTTATCTGTGACTAACAATTCAAATGGATACATTGAACAAAGAGCAGGAGAAATGTATGGATCTTTTCCTAAAACTACAAAGAACTGAAGGAGAAAGTAATTTGGTATCTCAACAAAGGGTATCTGTGGCAAATCCATGCATTAAATTAGTCCTCCTGCTTCTCTTTCCAGGCTTTCAAACACAAAACCATCCTTCCCACAGTTTCATTCATTAATCAGCCCCTCTGAAAATCTCCAGGTGTAAATAATTTATGACAATGGTACCATATCACTGCAGCACTACCATCAGCAGTAGCAAAACAAGAGGAATCACTACAGGAACGTTACCATGTTAGCAAGGTCCCACTGTATAAATGTCATCATGTGGCTTGCTAAAGAAACTGTTTATCCACAGCAATCTTTCAGTCTGTGACATTACAAAAGGTCCTCCCAAGCGTTAACATTATTTTTTTAAATAATATTTTCTAATCTCAAGAGCATCCTGCAATTCCTTTGCTGCTTACATCAAGTATTCTTGAACTTCAACATTTTTCAAATTCTCTTTGAAATACCTCTGCAGTTATATAAGCTGAATTACACATGGGTACGTCCTCAGCTTCTAAACACTGTACACTTCAGTGACCAAATCACTTTAGTTCACATACAGATTTAGCAATCCTTAAAAATTCCCAGCAAATCTGCCTGCCAAATGCCCTTTAACTTCTCTTCATCTTAATATTCAAGTCTTCTTATTGAATCAAGAGCTAGTTACAATATTACAATTACAGGAACAAGTTAAATGGTTGGTATTGGACTAGAGAGAACCATCAGTACCTAGAAGCATGGGACTTTGCTAGTGCCTACTCAGGAACTGACATACCAAGCACTTTGATTTCAGCCCACAATACTTAGGTAGCACTATCTCAGAACTGCCATCACAGCAGACTGACACTGTTTTGGGCACTTTAACACACTGGTGGCTACCTATAATCCTACTACAAGCTGGCCCAAAACCTTAAAGTTCACAGAAGTACAAGAAACAAAGATATATTCCAGTTTTACACTGGCTGGGGTGGTTCTGAAGATGGAACATTTTACTATCAACCCAAGTAAATTTTGTCTCCTTGAGAGCTTGTCTTCACAAAAGGAGGCTTCAGAACAAAAGCTCTGTCACTCTCAAATTGGAAGGAAGGGTTCTTCCTTATGTAAAAGCATGCTTTCCTTTACAACTGTCAAAATCTAGGCAGATTGGTCTAGTGATGAAATAAAAGAAAGATTCTCTGAGCAGGAAACTACCAGAGACCCAAGGAAAAAGCCTTCTGTCTTAAAAGTTGTATGTGTATATATATACATTTTTGCCAACATAGCAATAGCAACAGATTCCCTAGTGGAGTCAATGCCTGTGCAAGCAAAGGGTTCTTTTGCTAATAAAACTTAAGCAAGTTCCCAAACAAAACAATCTGTCCAAGAAAAAAAAAGACTTTTTTTAAAATCAGTAAAATTACATCTTGCTTAGGGTGCACAACTGCTCATCTGTTAGCTGGGGATGTGATTCTTTTTTCACACTCTTCTCCAACTTAAGCATAACAGTAAAACTCAGCATAAAGCAAGACTGCTTGTTCTAGTGAGCAAATGAGAATGAATGGTACTTATGATCAGATTCTAATCTGGTAATCTGTTGGTGTCCAGACCAGATTGTTTCATCTACTCTTTTTTAAATTAAACACAGCCATGGTAAAAATGAGTAAACCTTTCCAACTCTTAGAAAATGAAAGCAACATGAAAGCTTTGGCAGTATCACAGTTGATAAAAACACAGTTTCTACAAAATAAATAATAGCCAGTGTCTCACACAGGAGAAATAAATTCAGAGTCATGAAAGAGCAGCACATTAACACAGAAAAGACTTTCAAGAAACAATAGGCTTACAGATCTATGTAAAGACAAGGCAAATAAAACTAACTGCATCATCAGCATGCCCATCCTGGTTCAGAGATGTCTACTGCAAGTTTGTATTACATTGGCACTGTATATCAAAATCTCACATCCAATCTGCCTTTTCCAAGGAAGCAAAGTGAACTACCAGAACATGAACTTTCTGTGCAAAATGGGTGCAAGTTTTCCTCAGCAATGTCTCAGAGAAAGAACTGATTTTAAATTCCCCATGGAGATTACCAAAGTCAGACAGAGGAATGCCACAATGATGATCCATGAGCTCCTCCGGCAGATCTTCCATCTATTTAGCAAAAATCTTCCTGAAAGTGTTTGGAATGCGAGCTGTATTGAGAAATTCCAAAATGGAATTCATCAGCAAATTGAAGAATTAGAGACATGCTTGGTAGAAGAGCTATCTAAAGGAAGAAACAGCTCCCGAACAGGGGTCCTAAACAGCACTACCCTCAGTGTGAAAAAGTACTTCCGAAGAATCACCAACTTCCTAGAAGATAAACAATACAGCCACTGTTCCTGGGAAGCAGTCCGAATGGAAGTGAGAACATGCTTTATATTTATTGACTGTCTTATGAGAAAACACATGGCATGAAGAGATAGCATCTTTTATATTTGGTGTCTTTGCAAGACTGGCAATTATTCCCCTCTTTGGTAAGTCTCAAATTTTCAAACTTTCACCATTTTCAAATTCATAATTGGGGCTTGTTTTCAAAAAAAAACAAAAAACATTCAGTGCTCTAAATGAAATATGTAGAGTACTTAAGTGAAGGAGACTTGGTATCCTTAAGCTCTGACCATTTTCAGTAGAAGACAAGATCTTTAAAAAGGGGCGGAGACTGTTCCTATGTATTCGCTCCTTGCACTGTAAAAATATTCTTTGGTCTTTCCACAGAATATGCCAATTGTTTAAGGACTTGAAACCGTTGTATTTGGACAGTGTATTCATTTTACTTTTGCATTACTTCACTATGCAGAAGTACGTCCAAGATGCAGGCATACATGAGGAAGGCAGACCTTTCCTGAGTCTGTGTGCCACAAGATCTTAATTTACGAAGCACAGCAGAATTTGACATGACACAAACCTCTTTAAACTGCCTGATAGCATACACAAACATGTAACACACAACTCAAAAATAATGGTGGGTAGAGCTTCTGAGCTTAAAAAATCAGTTTCTAGCATTATTTTGCAGATAGACTCACTCTACGAGAGATAAACCACATCTTTCTATATGGCATATTCAACAACTACAGCAAGAATTTTTAGGATATGTTGGTTCACATCAATATATAAAACAGTTGTATCTACTTTGAGTTCATAAGCAGACAAGAATAATCTGAAAATATTTATCATATGGACACAGATACAACCAAATTTCTTCTATTCTTTCCCCCTTCTTCTCCCTCATACAGGCAGAGCTGAGCAGTGCTTCAAGTCATCATTTTTCTGCATACAATTCCCAAAGACTGCATATATTTTGACATGGATTTTTCCCTACCTCAGATCTCTAAGTAACTCTGATTCCTGCAGTGTATTTATCACAAATGGAACCTGTTCTATCCAAATGTAAGATGTCAGGAAGGAATTAAAATATTTATATGACTGTGCAAATTGTAGGGAGTGGACAGGGAAAAGAGGAAAAATTCTGAAGGCAAAAAGTTCAATGTGCTGTGATTACTACTTACCTGAGTAGAAAACCTCAACATTTTGCCTGATACACGGACACCACAATAGTCACATGTTTTTCTCTTAATTAAATGGAAGATATATATCAAAATCCCCTCGCACTTCAACAAAAAATGTAAAACTGCTTCTGGATGGAGGAGTCTTAATGGAGGGGTGTTACTATTCCTGATCCCAGGAGTGCAAAACCACAGTATTTACAACTGCTTAATTTTAGACATCTAAATTTGACCCACCCCATTCACTCTCACACAATCCTATTTTACAGAAACAAAGGAAGGGGAAGAAAGAATGGGTTTCAAACTGCTGCATGTAAGTTTGCTCTCAATCACCCACATAAGAGCTCATTTCTTTCACTGTTGTACAGGGAGAATAAAAATAAATTTGGCATGCAGTTAATGTTAAATTTGCAATGACCTCATTAATGAATCTCTACTTTGCTAATTTAAACACTTCGTTACTAAGTCAGGATCATAGAGACACTTGAGGGCAGCAGAATCTAGCAGACATGTTCAAGTCTCATACAGCATTTTAGCTGAAAAGGTATTCTTATCTGCAACACATTTCATTCTGATTTTTTCTCGTAATGTTTCTGCTTTTAATATGTGATTACTGTAGGTATTTCATATTGCCCAATTTTGGATACCCAACTTAAGTACTTTGCTGAATCGGAGCCCATGAACTTGAGACTTCCCTATACATAAGAAATTATGCAGGCTGATGCAGGCAGATTGTATGCATCTATGTACCTACATCTATGCTAGCCACATTTCTCTTTACACCATGCAAATCTGCAGCTGAATTCCTGTCTCAGAGAACTCAAGAGTCAGCATAGAGTTTAGCAGACATGACAGGACACAACCTTACACATCCTAGACTGCACTAATTCTTCCTGGGATCAAAGGGCATTTTGGTTAGGCAATGACTACACCGTGCAGAACAAGAGCACATCCCTGGGCAATGTGGGGAACATCATCCTCCTTCATCTGTCCCTTTGGGGAGGCACTTCCATGAATGTAAAGCAGATATGCCTATCAGCTTATGCATGCTTTATCATCAATTGTGACTTACATGGGCTGATTGGGTGATAATTTGGGGTACCTAGGTAAGCTTAATTGACTGGTGGAAGCTAAACATATAGAGGGAACATATGTTTAAGAAACGTCCTCCCTATTTTTTTGCAAACATATTTGCTTTTTCAAATTAAAATTAATTCTATCTTATAAAAGAAAAAAAAAAAGCCATTGTAGATGATACTATGTTTACATTTCCTGTCAGGAATTCAGAGCTTACCCTCAGTGAGGGACACACAGGTAACCTTGCATTCCTGTAGAAAGAATTTCATGGCCTGGGACTGTGTCTCCTATTATTGAAGTGGCACAACTCTAAATCTTAAAATTCTCATTTAAGGGAGCATTTTCAAATGAAACACTGCATTTTTCTATGAAAAAAATCTAAACTACTATTGGTACATGTAACCTTTAAGATTGCTATAACTAAAGACACAAAGAAACAAAAATATGTCTATTCAAGTTTTTTTGAACACTGTGGATGTAGACCATTTCAGTGTCTCCCTATCAAGCACTCTGTATTACCATGTGAGTAGATACTTCCACTCAAGAACAGGGGAAAAGACACTAAAATGAGAAAGGGAAAATGGTATTGTAACGCTCTTAGAATTAGTACAGAGATCCCAATTCACTTAAAAACTTCTTTTAAATGAAAAACTTGGCTACATTTCAATACCTTTTAACTGGATAATTTCTCAACTATTTTCCTGGGTGAAAGAAGAAAAGAGAGAAAGTCCATATTTTGCAGGGAAGCTGAGCCTTTGAAATGCTCACTGCTAGCGTTTGTACCATGCTGCACTGGTCAATGAATGGTTGGATGACTTTGAAATATAGAGTCGTGTGAGATGCAATAGATAAATTCCAGTTCTCCCAAGATTTAGGGATGAAATAAAGAATATATGATCAACAGATGAGAAATAAAAAGCAACTTCATTTCATAAAGCCCTCAGCCACTTTTCTTTGGTTTCAGTGCACTGACAGTGCTATTCAGTTATGTGCTGGTGTGAATCCTGTCCAAACAGTTTTTAAATTCAACATCTCATCCACTCCCTGATTTAGAGACTGCACTATTCTATCTGCTTGCACTTGTTCTAATACTTCAAAGCTGCATAATTATGACAGACATATTTTCATTTCTTGTACCTGCAAATAGTACTAATGTAAAATTACAAAAAAACCCCACACCTCTCACTACAGTGAGGAAAGAATCATTGTTTTTTAAGGCTGGAGAGGTCCTTTATCACCAAGCAGCTGGATACTGCACACTACCTAGCCAAAGAATTTGTTACAGTCTTTCTGCCCTAAAAACCTCTGTCTTCTTGTAGCATGAGTGTATGTTCGATCTTCACACAAAGACAGAAAATCAATTGTTTTTCTGGTTATACTGGTGTAGTAACAAAGTGCCCTCAACAGCAGAGACACAGGTATCTTAATCAAATCTGAACACAGATTTCCAAGATTTGATAAATCTTTAATGGTTAGACTGAAGATCCCTCTGCCCTTAAAAAGCATGTTCCCATGAAGATATTTGACCAGCCTAATTCCCCCTCTCTCTTTTTTTTTGGTAAGTGAGATGAAAGTTATGGTTCTCAAGACATGATGACCCAATTTAACATCCCCCCTTCCTCCCCCCCCCCCCCAGTTGTTCAATCCCACACTACTGCTCTAGTACTCACTGAACCCTTTCCTGAGCCAATACAACTCAATAGACCAACAGGAAGTGATCCAAAGAAAACAAAACAAAACAAACAAACAAACAAAATCTACAGTTTTGTTCCAGGGTAATGATTAAAAGTAAAGGAGGGAAGAATAGCCAACACATAGGGGAGCCAGCACAAAAGGAAAAGGGGAGGGAGCAACAGCCACAGGGGAACAGTGAGCAAAATTTCCCCTCTGCCTACTTCCATCCAAACTCCTTTAAAAGGCAGACTCTCAGTGACTGTCTGTAAGACTGATCCTTAGACCTTCAATCATTCTTGCAGTTCATTTGTGAGTCATTTTCCTTTTGCCTCCTAATATGCTAATTATCCATCACCAAAGAAGTTTACTGCAGTAGTATGCTGTTAAATCCATTGGAAATAATGCTAATTGTACATTACCTAGCATTAACATTCCAGTTTTTTCTTACTCAGTTCAGCTTCCTGTCCCCATCTTACCAGCACAGGCCTAAGTCTCTAAGCACAAGAGGCTCGTAAGACTCCAGTCCATCAAAGGTATCACTCAAACATCTAATCCTGAGATAATATTCCAAAACAGAAAAATGAAAATAATTATCTATAAACTGAGATCTCAGTTTACCTGTCTCATGATAAAGATTCCAAATATTCAACAACCAGCAGTACCACATGTTTTACCTATAATATTTCGGAATAATTATTATTCCAAAGCACTCTGTGATTCATGTTTTCAGGGCATTCAGCGCTCTGTGCTTCTCTCTTAGTTTCTGCCACAGAACACAACTACACTCCTCTGGGATCCTGTATGATGCCGAGTACTTTGCTAGCACTTGATAAGAAAACAACTATTGCTAGAGAAATATTGGCAAAGGAGCTGAAGTGATTTGATCCAGCCCCAAGTTATCACGCACCATTATTCTGGTTAACAGCATTAAATCATGATTCCAATGTGCTTGATGCCAAACAATACCATATTATTCTGCACCTATCTCCGTTTACTCTTCAGCACTTTCTGGAACTCAGTATGACTTGGCTGTACCCTGTGTACCTTGTGCTCTTCTCGCTACCCTATCTTACCTATGAGAGATAGCACAGAGATGTGTGCAGAGATAGACAGTTCTTTACCCCCCAAAAAAGAGCCTCCTCCCTCTCTTGAGCCAGGAACTCTCTTTTTTCTCTCACACAGAGTGGAGGAGCGAAACTGTCACAAATGTTGGTCCACTCAAAAGGGTCTGCAGATCTTAAAATAAGATGGTGGCAGAAGAGGAAGTGGTTCCCCATCTAACCACAGCAGAGCATCTGGGCTATAAAACTCCCCAGTCTGAGAAGAAAGATGTCCAGAAAATTTCCTCTTATTCCTCCCTTTATAAGCATTTACAGTATCCTTCACTATACATAAATTATATCTGTTTGTAAAGGCCCAATGAAATGGCTTGGGAGAATATAAACAATCCTGCAATAAGCAATCATTGCAATCTGAGCAGGGGCGGGAAGAATCCTCATCCACCCTTTATTTCCCTGATAATCATGGGACAAGGGACCTGTTCTTGCCATGACTGCGTTCAGGACACACCTCAGCATCATTCAAAACATTCTGTTTATGAGAGCTGCCCAGCCCAGCCCAGAAACAGACTGACCTGGAGCAAGAAGGCTTTTATATCTTCAAATGCCAGCTGGGAGTCTTGCCAGAAAAAAAGATAGATGGCTTGCAGGGTCAGGAGCCCTGCCAGCTGGGACTCTTCCACATTTGCATTGCAGCTGTCCTCTTTTAAGTCAGCAGTGGATACCTGTAGGGTCTGCTGGTCTTTGCACCAGCAAGCCTCTCCCTTGCACCATCTCTGGCTTGAGTGCCACCTTGACACTATTAAAACCAGGAAGATGTATGGATATTAAAACACAAGCAATCATCAAGAATAACAGCATCACTGTCACATGAAGAGTGATGAAAGTAATTTTAACTTTTAACTTTAGATTAATCTGCTGGTTAGGATTGGGAAAGAAATAAGGGAATGGATGCATATGTAGCCTTCTTAGCTTAACAGCGCACTGATTTGGAAGAGGCAGTGCTGAACACTATTCTTATGCAAATGTCTGATTAGGAAAGTTCTTCCTCTCTAGTCCAGCAACTGCCTATTTTCAAATAAAACTGATGAACAAATGTGCTGTTCTGGTAACAGGCCCTAAGACACAGGGTCAAAACTCAGCAACTACTTATTTCTCTGTCATCAATCCTGGGTCAGTCTCTGAGAGTCCAGCTGTCAGGTTGTTGCAGCATGACGATGCAAAGACTTGCAAAGATTTCAAATCCTGTGTTCCATCAGCAAGCAGAAAAGTTTAATACAAATCATTTTTCGAGGAACAGGCTTCTTTACAAACTAAAAGCAAAATGCAGCACACTGAGCCTGTCTCTCCATGACTAAAAGATTTGGCAGGTCAACTGCATGGCAGGTTGTCTGAGGCACTAGCTTCAGCCCTAACCTTAGAAGAACTTCTGTGCAATAGCCATTTTTTAAATGAGCTGTGCCTCAGGGTTGCCAGACCACAGGACAAACAGGTCATAAACTCCCAGGCTGTGGTGCTGAGGCTTCCTTCCCTTTGCTCACTGCAGGCAGAACAGGCCCAGCAACTAGGGCTCTACAGCTCACCTCCCTCTTTCAGAGCAAAGTGCAGAAAGACAGCAGGATAAGCCTACTTGGGAGGAAGGCACCAAACTGGGGTTAAATGGAGGTGGGGGGAGGAAAAAGACAACTTAACCCCGAGTCTGATTACCATCTGCCTCCTCCTGTCTCTCTCTAACCTGTTTGTGCCCTTCCCCAACTGCTGCCCGACTGTGGGAGCCCCCTCCACCCTGCACAGGGCTGACACAGTGGTATCCAAGGCTTGATCCCACCATCTTCCAGGCATCCAACGTGCAGCAGCAAGTCCTCATAGCCAGCAGCTCCCTTAATAAGGCCAAGAAACCCCCCGAGGAAACTCTGGAGGAAAACACGGAGTGACCTAAGGTTTGGAGAGAGGGTGGGGTGGGTGGGAAAAAAAGACAAAAAAATGGGGGGCCCCTAGGAAAACGCACCTCTCCACAGGCTTCGTGTAGCAGCTGGCTGCGGTACCGCGCGACGCCCGCAGGCAGCAGGGAGCCACCGCCCAGGCCGGCCGCGGCAGCTCCTGGCCCGCCGCCTGGCGGCGGCCGGCGACGCCGCGCCCGGCGCAACCTCCGCACGGCGGCGGAGACGAAGCTGCCCCACGGCAGCCAGCGGCCCTCACGGCGGCAGCAGGTGCCGGCCGCCTCCGCCCCGCCGAGGGGGGCACATCCACTCGGGCCGGGGGCTGGGCCGCGGCGGAGCGCCTCTGTCCCGGCGACAAGTTTGCGGTGCGCCGGGTGGGGAAGGGGAGAGGCGGCGCGGCGGCGGCGACGGGCCGACCTCCCCCTCAGGGGCCGGCCGGCCCCCGCGCCGCGCCGCGCCGCCGCGCCGCGGCCGCCTTACCTCCGCCGCGCCGCCGGGCGCCTGCCTCTCCGGGCGGCTGGAGCAAGCGGCAACGAAACTCAGCGCGGCTCCGCAACGCAGCGCCCGCCCGGCACAACGAGCTCCGGCGGCAGCGGCGAGGAGCAGCTGGCGAGCCCCGCGCTCTGCCCTGCGCAGCCCGGCTGCCGCCGCCGCCGCCGCCACCTGCGGAGCCGCCCCCTGGCCGGCACGGGGCGCAGCGCCGCCCGCTCCGCGCACCGGCCGGCACGGCGGCCGTGGGGCAAGTGGTCGTCCGCAAACCCCACCCGGGTGGCGAGCATGGCTGGAGGCAAGCCCAGGCTGCTGGCCGCGAGAGGTTGCATCAGCACACGGGACAGGACAGCCAGGAGGCAACACTGAGGACGCAAGCGTGGGTGTTAGAGCTGGGTGACGTGAGGCTTTACGCTTGGGATGCTTGCGTCTAGCGGGGCTTGGTTGCTGAGGGGCTTGTGTGCCGATTTTCCCCTGGTTTTAGGATTACAGCCGCCTGCTGCTTTAGAACAATTCACAGTTCGCTCCAAATATCTTTCTTCATTCTCAGCAGAAGAAAACAGGTTTCTTTCTCAGTCTCTGAAACACCATTTCTTAAAGGCTTTAAAACAAAGTATCTTAAACTTTTCTTCCTTCCTGTCCAGAGGACACATAGGCATGACAAAGTGATACCAGCACAAATTCTTCCAGTCGCAAACCCTCAGCTCCAAAACATCAAGCAGTGCTGTTGGGCTATCAGGACCAGAGAGGGAGGGTGTAGCAGGAAGATGCCTAATGTTTACAATCCTTAGCAAAGCTCAGTGAAAAACTTATCTCAGTTTAGACAATGAATACAGAGCTTTGGTCAGTTATCAGACCTATAAAAATCTCAAACCCCAGAACTTACAGGGCTCTTTATAAACAAAATACTTTGGATTAGCTTGCACACCAGAGCAGTTATCATTTTACCCACATCAGTATAGACTGAAGGCCAGTCTCCTTCCTCCAGATACTAGGATATGATAAATAATTGTGTTCACATTGTTTTTATATGAGATAAAGGGATTTGGGTTTTATTTAATCCTTGGAGTTTCTGGGACTAGGCCATCTAATACACAATCATTCATATAGCTAAATCCACTTTTGCAGTTACATTGATTTGATTGTCTTGGTAGGAAAAAAAACACGTTCTCCCAGCTGAGTATGTACAGCTTTGTTTTTCATGTCAACAACGACTTCAGGGTTTTATTCCTTCACATCTGCCCATGTTTTTCAATGGAAAAGACTCATGGGATTGACAAAAAGAAAGGAGAGGGGAAAAAAGAGGCACATACAGCAGAGATCTGTTTCAATGTCACCTAACTTAAATTAAAATAGTTGTGTGTCAAATTTTAAGTGGAAAAAATTCAAACCCAACAGAAATGTTTGCTGAGTTTTAGAAATCCTAACAAGAAATCCACCAAGATGGAATGAACAAAACCCAAATTCCCCTCTTTTCAAGCAGCAGAAACCCACTAGGAACTGTACAATTTTTATGAATATGCTAGAAAAAGAACCATGCAAAACTGGAAGTGTTCTTTACCCTGAGAACAGAAACAACACAGGAAGCATTGACAAGTGGCCCTGAAACTGAAAATTGTCCAGTCCCTCCTCCAGAGGAATCATTGCTAAGAAGGGATGGGAAGAGAGCTGCCCACTCCATAGATCTGCATGAGATTGTAGCAAAGCAACAAGATTTGTTAAGATTGGTGTCGCCTCCTTCCCAGGCCTGAATAAAAAAGAAAAATGCGTCTCTCTTCTTCTCCTCTTTGTACCTTTTTCTCCTTTGTGTCCCATCCCTACTGTGGCAGAAGGGCCCAAGTGCTGACTCTGACTCTCCACTGGTGGGTGATGCTCCGTTATGGCAGAGGCAAAGCAGAATCTGAATTCAATGGGCTTAAGTGAAAGGCCGAATTTCTGGCCTTTTAAGTGGGAGCTGTGCTTAGGAACTAGCTGCTACCAAATCAGAAGAAAATATTTGAATGGGGAACCAGGAAGCTGCCAACAGTTTGTGACTGAGGGCAGGTGCCACACTGCTACTGATTAACTTTCCAAGAATATGCTAATAAAGATATTGGAAGCAACCCTTTCGCCTTCACAAATGCAAAAACAACTGCCTGAGTGAGAAGGGACCCTTTTCAAACTACTCAAGTTTTAGCATAGCAGCCATCAGATGTTTCCCATGGAGCTATCTGAACAAGTAGTTATAGGAATATCTTCATTCCGACACCGAAATCTGAAATCACTAGTAGAACCACTTTTTTTAGTCCCTGATCAATTCCCTGCATTCAGCCAGGGATTCAATCCTTTCCTCTTCCCAAGCTACAGCCTGATTCGATGTCATTAGTTTCTCAATCATCCCCTATCCCTGTATGGGAATTTGAAGACAGTAGAATAAGCGTACAGCAAATTTGTGCAGTCAGACCCCTAAGAAGGACCAGGAAAAAAAGAGGAACTGCCGTACTCAAAACTTCTTTTTCTAAAGAGAGATATTTATTTCCTAAAGTATTTGGAAAGACTTAAATGTAATATTGGGACAATCTCAGGTCAAAACTTAGCAACTTTGACTCATCTAAAAGACACAGTAAAATAATTTTCAGGCAAGTTTTCTGTTAATAACAGAACTACTTACACAAACTGTAGCCTTCCCATTGTCCTGGTATCCCAAACAGTTTAAAAATGCATCCCTCTGAACCCTGTGCTGAATGATGTTCTAGAGATACAGTAGGTTAGACTGACAAGATCAGTTTTATTACATGCATTCAAGCAGGGTAGACAGTGTCTTTGAGTACAGCATCCTCTCTGCTGTGCTCCGGAGTCATTAAATCACATCCTGCAAGCTTTATCTACAAACTGACAGCTTTACCTAAAAATAAGTTGTTTTTAGTGACAAACTAAAGCCCAGAAAAGATACAATTCAGTTACAGTTCTTCGCTTGAACTTCAACCTATGACCACTTTGTTCTTTTCTAATAATCACAGATTGCGAGAGCTGTTGGTGTACTCCAGCAAGAGTGAGAGGGCAAAGTGCTTAAAAGCACTCCAAGGAGATCTGACCTTCCAAATGGGAAGGTATGTGCACCTTCCTTCTGTTCAGCTATAGGGTACACTGAAACATGGCCCCACAGCCAGACCTACCATCATGCTCCAAAGAAATTGTTCCTTTCACCCCTGAGAGAGAAGCCAAAGACCAGGTTTGTGAACTTAATTAATCCATTTACTTCAGCAGAATTTAACCAGGAATTGATTTGGTCATATATGCCATATTATTGTTGACACATACAGCAAAGATGCTGAAGTTGAGAGTCTTTCCTCTTTCTACTACATGCCCAAGTAATAAATGAACAGGGCTTAAGATTAATTTTTGTCACTACTAGCAAACTGGAATGCAATTCAATTCAGCATCAAATTGCTGAGGACTGATATTCCACTGTTGGGAACCCAGAACAGAGAAAGACACAGATGGGGCAGATCACTGTGGTGCTGTAATAATTCTTTTCAAAGTTAATTTCTGATTTAATTTTTTTTTCCTCATTTTCTCCACTAAGGGACATATCCTTTGAAGAAGGAGTGCTCAGTCTGCAAAGAAAGAATTCCCTGAGAAGGCCTGATGTTATTCCAGATGCTACTCCTGTTAAAAACAGAAGACTTCTGTCTCTCATGTAGCATTGATATTGTCCTGCAACAAAAGGGCAATTATACCTAACAGTTATGATGGATAACAGTGGGCTCAGGAACCCTTTTTTCCTTCCTGCCACACTATGATAGGAAATCATACTGGATATTTGACAAGGTTCAGTCAGATTAGAGATGACTGGTATGTCTTGTCCAAATGATGGGTTTTCTTCTACATCCAAACACAAAAACTGTCCTACAATGTTGTGAAATGTGAAGAGGGTCAGATCTCTGATAGAGATCTCCAGGGTGGCCCTTTCAACAGATGGTCACATTGTAAGGCCCCAAATCAGCAGAAGTGTTCCCATAACTTCAATAGGCTTTGGATCAGGTTCAGCCATGGCTTCTTCAATAACGTACCTTCCAGTAAAGGAAATACACAGAGCAGTTTCTATGAAAATATGATAATATTTAGAGAATGAAACTCATGTACAGGGAACAGCAAGCAAAGTCTAGTTACAGATTAGCAAAAATGAAGCTTGTTTTCATTTAATAATAGTTCAATGCACACTGCCTTGAGTGAAAGGACATTTTTAATACATTTTCAACCTGGGTATTGTGTACAATATTTTCATGTTTATTTATGTTCCATTAATCATGATTACTGTCAGCAACTGGCCAATAAGCACATACAGTCAGCACAACATCCTGAGCCAACCTACAGACCTGTTGGTAATTGGGAGAAAGAATGAACCATTGTAGTCCCCAGTTTGATATATATACAAATATACACATATACAAAACTGGAACACCACATCAACTCTAGCCAGATAACTATTTAAAAACATGCACAAGCATGCCTAGGGCCTAGCTGTGTTAAAGTAACCGGAGATTAGCGTAGGCAAAGGAGAAAAGGGCAGAGCTCTTTTGCTCTCCCCAGCAACCAAATCTGTTTTAGTTGCAATCAGTTTAAACTAGCAGGAGCAACCTGTCATGTTGTTGTTCTGTTTGGTGTTAGACATGCTTAAGATGCTGTTAAAAACAAAGCCTGCAAGTAGAAGAGTTTATAAGAGTTGATTTCCTATGGCTTCCTCCCATCTGAATTTTTTGGATCTGATATGAATAAACTCACACTCCCTCCGTGGGTCACGAAGTTTGTGGCCCTGCCATCTATTTGCAAAAAACATGTTGGAGCTTAATATCATTGAGATTTCTACCCCTTAGTCAACCTTATGAAACTGGCCAACAAAACTGGAAATGACTTGGGGATGGAGAGAAGAGTAGAAAGATGGATGTAACACAGATGCTGTTATAAACCCTGTTTTCTTGGGAAACTGGGATAAAGTTAGAGCCTGTCTCTTCCCCCTTCCTTTTTTTTAAGAGACCAACTACAGTTTTGAGTTATATCTACAAGAAATTGCAGTGGCTTTGTGACACTCAGTTTAAACTGGGAGATAATTTTTATTCCATTCTAAATTTAACCTATTGATTTAGTTTTAAGTTTTCCAGAATCTTGTTTACATAAAGGCAACTGAGGGTATTGCTAGATACTTACTGGCAGGACCAACCTGCAGCTTATTGTCTCCCATTTGGTAAAGATTAATACTCCCCAAAGCTTAGTTTGTTTTCCTGAAAAATAAACTGTGGGTTTAGCTCGATCACCTTCAAAGGCAGTTCAGACCAGCTGACTTTGCACTGAAGTCCAAAGCGGAGTGCATAGCAAGTGTTCACATAACATTTCAGGGACTGTAGGCATGTGAAGCTTCAAAAGAGAATGTTAAAAAGACCTTCGGAATTGTAACTTGAATAACTCCAGTGGTTTTTGAAGTGAGTATGCCTTTTTGTTTACCAACACCCAATTCTGAATATATTAGGACTGACCTTAGTACTGACTATAAATAACAGAGCTTTACTGAAACCACAGAACTATGCCATTCTACACCCACTGAACATATGGCCAATGACATATAACTGAGCTGCTATCAGATGTATCATATTTGAAAGGTCTCTTGTAAGTCAAGTAAAAACTTACCATTTTTTAAAGTCCTTGTTTTTCAAATATTAAAGCTAATGGTACCAGGGTACATTAGGTGAGGAAGGAAGAGAGAAGGATTATGGCAAAGCACCATAAAAGAATATAAATTCCTACCTTTTTAGCATTTTTTAGCTCTCTGATTCAGATGCGTTTATGGATTTGAGTTTCTTAAAAGGAGGAATACTTTGTGCCCTTTATAGATGTAAAGGATTTCTTTTGAAATGGTTGCTTTTAAAACAATTTTCCTCCTTTTAATCACCAGAATGACTTTTGCCTCCCAAACCCAAATCTACAGAAAAATTGCATGGCAAAAAAACTGAAAACAGGAAAACAAAAAAGCAACACATAGGGAATCAAAGTGACAGAATCGATGAAAGGAAATATATGGTGGCAGCCAGCAGCAGCTAGTATAGTCAAGTAAAAGCAGTCTATAAGACTAGGTTTGACATTCTTGTTGATGTCTCACAGAGCATCTACCACTGTGTCATGACTACCACTTCCAGTCAGAGCTCACTGTCCCCAGATTTAGTGAGAGGCAGGACAGATGAAGGGAAGATAAAAGAAGTAAGAATAAAGCAATTGGACTGCCCCACTACAGTTTCACTAGAGATGGAATCCTTTTTTGTTGTTGCTGGTCAGACTTTATGATGGTTCTCTCAAAAGCCTATTTCCCAGTTCAGTGATTCAAAAAAGACAGTTATTCCCTCTGTTCTTTCTCCTGCTTATTTTAGTTGCATGTAGAACAATTAATTTCCACCAGCCGAATGGCATCAGCAAGAATATTTGGTGGCCTGGAAGCTATGCAGGAGGCCTGAGTACCTTTCAGTGCATTTGACATATTGACATGTTTTTGTTGGCTGCTTTTAGTCCAGGACTGTCGTAACTGCCTCAAGAAGATGGTTTCTGGGCTGTAAATTTGATGAGAGGGAAAAATAAAATAACCCATGTTTAACTGAGTTCTTATGCCAGTGATAACATGCAGTTAGGAAACTCAGATAGAATTATTGCTGTCAAAACCTGCACATTGTTTCACAGAATGAATCCTGGTTTATTTGGAAAGCAGCTGAACAGCAATGTACTAACTTTGCTAGTTGTTTTTAGGAGTAAAAGAGCAGCACTGTTAAAGTCAAGATACCTGCATGGATCTTCTTGCCTAGCTCAGCTGCTTGGCCGTTTCAACTCACCTGCAGGATATTCTCACAGTTTTGCTGTTGCTGGCAGCTGGTGGGGAGAGGCAGGAACATGAGTATTTCTGCTGTAGCACAAGCTCTTCAATGGTCTCTAAGCAAAATCCTACATTTGGCAAAATTAAGGAAGAAACACAGTCCTTAAAGGGAAAAGCTACTATGTGACCAAATTATTAGTTTCTTAAACTTGTTTCTCTATTAAGAAAAGCTTTCTAGAACTTCCCACTGCAGAATATAATCAGTGCACTGGCATTAAGTAATGCCTCCAGAGAATGCTTCCAGGCTCTATCCTGAGATACGCAGAAACAAATTTTGCCCAATCTTAGCAGTGTAAACCAAGAGAATCTTCCAGTCTTAGCAAAGGAGACATTCAGGTTTATATGAGGGTGACCAAAGGCAGAACTCAGTGCCCTTTGTCCTTTTGAGATTAGAGTATTGACATTCCTAGCCACCAAAAACAAACAGCAAAATCCAATGATCATTTCCTCTAAATCAAACACTGCTCAAGGCTTCTATGAGGACAATGGTTGCATTCAAGCTGCTCTCTGGACTTATTTCTGCTCTTTAAGAGTTATTTTCCAACAACACGTGGCTCAGAAAGTGCCATGATCTTACTGCATTTGGACAAAACAGAAGTCCCCTCCTTTTATTTTTCTGGAATCTTTGCTTATTCTCCCCTTCCTCTCCAAGCAAGAAGATTTAACTTGAGCTTAGGATTAAAATAGCAAATGCTCTTTGTAGTAGAAGCTCTTGGAAGGCACAAAATTTAGCCTTCTAATGCCAAGGCTTTTCAGCCATGTGACCACTTAAATGGGTAAGATTGCATGAGAATAAACAACAGAAACAGTTCAATGTTTTCCCGGAACAAGTGGCAAAATTAACCCTCCTCCTGGGATTGTTATAACATTAATGTAACATGAAGGAACTCTGGCATGTCTACAGAGCATACATTGGTTCAGTTTCCCGCTCCATTAAGAGTTACTTGATTGAGGATTTTGCTTTCAGCCACTCAAGGCACATTATAGACAATGACATAGCCAAAACCAGCCTTAATGCTATGATTCCATATAGCTAAGTATAGAATTGTCATCTTTCCAACAGATGACAACCATTGCAGCATTTTGAGCATGAAACAAGGCTGGCTGAAGGCTAGTTAACCTGAGGATATCAGCTGATCTAACAACCCAAGTCCACGGAAGTTGAGTCCTCCCTTTTAGCTTTTGCTTGCTGTGTTTTGTGAGAGAACACCTTGCACAACCACCTTTTCAGGGAAGGAGGCAAGGATATCTCCAGATAACCTCAACCATTAGGCATAAGCTGATTTTCTCACCTAGAGCCTACCACACACCAACATCTGCCATAGTGGGAAATGTTTTGCTTACCATAGGGCACTCACACTCAGAATCCATCCTAACTCCTTCCTGGTGTATGACAGCTGTATAAAATACTCTCTCTAAGTGTGGCTGTTACTAGGTCTGTCTCAAGGTTTTTTCCTGACCTCTTTGCCTCTGCTCTCAGGGGTTCCCCCAAGAAATTCTCAGATCCTACTCAGGGTTGCTGTGATCCCTACTCACACTCAGCTTGGAGCAGATCATCAGACCATATGAAAAGTCTGAAAAACTGCCTTCTTTGCCCTCCTTTTAACTGCAGTAGGTCTATATTTAATGGAGAAGTTATACTCCTTCCTGGACACATTCTGAAGTGCATTTCATCCAAAATCTAGTAACTCCAAGCTGTATTATCCTGGCATCTCATTCTGGGAAAACAACCTTAGAAAAGAAAAAAAAGGGGGAATTGTGAAAATTTTCACTACACTTTAAATATTTAAACCACATTTTGAAGGGAGACCCACAATGAACCAGTGGCTACCATGCTTTCTAAGCAGACAGTTGACAACAGTGTGAAGATATATGAGGTTTAAAAAGGAATATCTCTTGGATGTGTAATTGACACATCTGAACAGTCTTGGTGTGAACATACACTTTAAAAGACCCACATACACACAGTGATAAATATTTTTGCTTGGCGCTTAATCTTACCTGTTGAGTACATATACAGCCCTGTTCAGAAATAAGTAGAAGTAACCCCCAAAGATGTGTGTGGAGTCATGTTGTTTCAGATTCAGGCCTACCTACTCCCCTTCTGGACCTAATCTCTCCTTCTATTTAGTGATATCTTTTGGAAACCAAAGCTAATTTGGGATCTGGCAGCCCACTTATTAAGTGGGACTTTAGGATGGGAGAACATTACACTGCTGCTCAGACAGCTGCACTGGCTGCCTGGAAGTCTCTGTGGAAAATTCAAAGCTTTTAAGGCTCTAATTGTTTTGGATCTGGGTTATTTTATCATCAGAAGAGGCACTCGACTTTGAGAAGCCTTGATATAAAAGGGAAGTGAGAGTCAAGGGCATTTGGATATTCAGGTCTCTTTCTTCCCAGATTAAACTCCCAGATGTGTTATTAAAGCCATTTCCCAGTCTGACAACAGGGACAGGGGTGCTAGGAGAAGCTCTTTACAGCATATGATTAGTTTATATGCTGAGTGTGGTAGCATCAGCTGGTAGATTATTTAGATGATGAAATTCTGTTATTCTGAACTTTATTATTAATCAGAAAGAAAATTAAAACCTTGGAAAGACATTTCTAGTATTCGTGTCTTCTGAAACACACCTAAATAAAATGTACTCTTGGAAATTATTTTCTGGGGATTCAACAAATTCAGAACACTAAATAGTTTAAATTTTAATTCAGAACATTATGACAAGGTGGAACACAGAGCTCATAGTCTTTCAGAAAAACAGAACTGTTTTTTTTTTAAAGTTCATATGCCTTTAATTCACTCTCTGATTTAAAGATAACACTACATCTTCCATGCAAGGAAGGCTGCCTTACAGTCCAAATCATGGGCAAAGTGCCAGTTCAGTGAGGAAGAGGTACTTGCTTGAACACCAGACACCAGGAAGAGAGGGCTAATATTCTAAAGGAAGATTCAGAACCATGAACACTAATTGCTCCCACTTATTTAAGGAGGAGCAGAAGATATTCAAGTTCATTTCTGCCGTGCTACCTGATTCTTAGTTTCAGACAGGACAGAGCCTGAATGCTGCAGCCTTAATGCATTTCAGCTTTCAACAACACCATGTTGACTAACCATGAACAGGCTAGCAGGGTAGGCTTGCTTTTTCTGCCTGCACTCTCCATTTTACTGACTGCATCTATAGGAACATCTAGAAGAACACAACTATTCTTTATTGCGTGCCAAGTAATATCACCTGAGTCCTAGAAGTCTTGCGAAGTTATTTCTGCTACAGAAGTCGAAGGCAGGGCCTCAGTACTACCTTCAGAAGTTTGCAAAATACTCCCACTGGCACTGAAGGAGTCAAATACATACAGCTCCATAACACAATTAGGCCACAAGGCTTACTTTTGTAAGGTGACTCACTCCTTTGGACAACATCAAGGACTCGCTTGATAAGAGATGGAGTATTCATAGTCTAAAATCTCATCTTAAAGCATGGGACTTCCTTTTTTAATTATGTTACTAGCTTAATAATAGTCCTGTCTCTCAGAGCACCAGTTTCATGACTATAGATAAATACAATGCAGTTATTCATTAAAGAGCAGGTAGCAGTACATCCCTTCAGCTTCATGAAATATGGGGAATGTGGGCTGCTCCATCACAAGATAAACCTCTGCATTCCAGCTGGTGAAAAGAGCAAATGCTAGGGATTAGGGACTGCATTTCAATATACAGACCCAGTCTAGACATCTCTGTGGATGATCTGCAGCTGTACAGTTTGCCTAGGAAATATAATTTGTTAAGGAAAAATAAAAGGGTTTTGATAAATTAAATAAAATGTGCATAAGTGGGCCCTGTCTACTTGCAGAAGTCTTACTGGTGTAACTCCAGCAGGATTCTACAGGCCTGAGTCTGAAGCCCTGTTTAGACATTTTAATTTGGTTTCAGAGTGACTAAATTATCAATGTTTATATAAATCTATTCCTAGTCTACATAAATTAATCTCTGATTATCCATACTCATATGGCCAAACAACCTTTTACATCAGTTTAATGGGAAGGACTTCGAATCACACTGACCTTGAAAGGAAAGTGAAGAACAAAAGTCATGTTGCAGTTCCTAGTACCTGTTTGCACCTTTTCTGTGAAAGGTACATCCTTTCCTTATGTACATCTACACTACTCAGTTGTGGCTGGCTGTGCAGTATATACACAGTAAGATAGGGATTGTGATAATGCTACCTCCACCCATGTGCACATGACACAAAGAAGGCAGTCCTATCTGGTACTGGAAACCCCCACTGGCATCAGATTAAGAGATGTTATTTTCTGGAAGAAAGAGATAGAACTGAAGAGAAAGTAACATTGGTATCAGCCCCAGAGTGTTCTTACATATAAATTCCATATGCATTTTTAAGCCCAAACATACTTGTATTGTCATTTTTGATATTCCCATATTATATTGTATAACTTCAGATGCAGAATATTCCTGTATCTGTAATCACAGATTGTAATTTCACAGCTTTAAAATCTAGGAAGTCAATATGCGACAGCAGTTTTTGCCCCACCAAGTTCCATTATGATTTCCTGATTCACATATGGTCCCTTAAACCTCCCTGAATCTTCTGGGTACCAAAGAGATGTGTCTTTTAAATCCATTCAAACTATAAATCCAGTCATGTCTTCATTGTCTCATGAAGACTTTGAAGTGAGTCAGACCATGACAAGACATTTTTTACTGGCACCTCAAAAGGAAGGAGATAGAATGCGATATATGAAGTACCCTAGAAGTGATTTCCATCACTTCTGGAGTCCATAGATGTCTGAGATGACCTGAGACAAACCAGAAACCAGCCTGTGAAATACCAATTCTACCTGTAATGGAGAAGGAGAAAGCAAAGCAAGGACTGAACCACATCTCAGAATATTGCTATTCACTTTAATATCAGAGACAAAATTTTCTTGGTATATTTTTCCAGGTATTTGTCATTCTGGGGTGTTTCTCCTTTTATATGCATTATTTAACTTTCATGAATTACATGAAATGGAAAATGCTTCCAGTACAACTGCTGTGGTTCAACTAGTTCTGTGATCACTGTATCTTAGTGGGGTCCAGAAGTACAGCAAACTGCAAGCAGAAACATGCAAGCATTCAGAATAGCTGAGATTAAAGAAGAGAGAAATTTCTGCTGGCCATTTTGGCTATTTGGCAAATCAAGTTGCCACTTCCACAGGCCATAACACTCCCTGTCTAAAACCAAATAATACAGAGAGTCAAAAACGTCTTTGCAAACTTTGAGATCAAAAAGAAAAAAAACTTATGAGAAGATACTTCCAAGTTTTATGATTCAGCACTTCCTGTATAGAAAATACAGGACAAATACATTAATCTCAATTCAAATGGCTTTTGCAAAGATTTGTTCATCTATTTTTGTTTGGTTTTATATCTGTGCAACCAAAATACTTAAAAAAAAATCTAAATTCTGCTGTATTTGTCTTCTTGTTTTTCACATGCTGATCTTTTGACTTCTAATTGTTTTACAGATACATTTACATTAATTCACAGTTCTCACTTCATTGCTTCTAAGTGCCTAAATGAAAACTAGTTATATGGCAGCTTTTCAGGAAGGCAATGAGAGACTTTCCTTCCCCTTCCCCTTCCTCTTTCCCTTCCCCTTCCCCCTCCCCTTCCCCTCCCTCTCTCCCTTCCCCATCATTATGGCCACAAAAGGGAATGGAGAAGATGGATATTTGAAATTGATTTGATTTTGATAAACTAAAATAGATTTTAAAGTGACCTTACAGTAGAAAGATTTAAATGGGACTGTGTGAGTTCTTTTGTTATGTAGTCAGCAAGGCTCTGTGCTTATCAGAAGGAAATACTGCAGTCCTGGGGAGAGGGCCCAGGAAAGACTCATCTTGGTCTTTTGCCCCCTGCTAACTGAATAAGAATCAGTGTTATGGAAACATTAAAGGTTTGTATTGTTGGTGTTGCGGGTCCAAATCTCAAATCCTGTCATTAGCTGATTGTTAATTAATGACATGTTTGCATCATCTAGGTTATGAAATACTGCACTGTGGATACACCATCCAGAGCAAAGCCTGGATTCTTACTGACAAGCCATGGCTTGGCTCAAACCGACTTTTGGGCATTTCTATGCTTGGGACAAAAAGGCAGCTGTTTACTAAATAAAATATTTTTGCTTTCAAGAGTTTTTTCTTCCACCCTTTAACCCAGAACACTATTAAGAACAGTTATCACTTACATACTCCCAAGAAAAATTACAGAAAGCAAAACATCTCCTTCAGAGAAATCACTTATTAAGGCAAAGCAGTATTAAAACATAGCAGATTTTGAGTAATACCTGTTCTTTAGCTGGCTTCAGGCAGCTGGACACGAGCACTTAACACTGATTACTAAGGATGACCATTTATCTCTGGACCTGCCTGCCTGTAGAGTCATTTGTACTCATTAAAGCAATCTGTTAACAGGAAAAGGAATGCTAACAACCCAGAACATCAAGAAGTTGTTTAAAACCCACACTATCCAGATGACTCCAAAGTCCCAAGAACTGTTTTTTCAGACATACTGAGTACACTAAGCCAGAGAAGCTGCCATGATGCAAGCAAAGTCCTTCCAGCTTGTGGTAGATGGCATTTAGCTCACTCCTAACTCAGAAATATTGAAAATACATAAATATTTTCCTTCTTTCTCTTTCTTCCCTTCACTTATGCCCCACCCCACCCCAAAGACAAACAGATTTCAAACATGAAACACTAAAAATATTATCGTGGTGCTGAAGTCTGTGTCCCTGTGTCAGCAAATGAAAATATAATCTACCTTCTGCATTGCTCAACGTTACAAAAATGGTCTCAGTATAGAAACCAGATGGGTCTTGCCTTTGCTGGAAAAAAAATGCTGTTTTCAATAATGGCTTTATTTTTCTCCATAGGAGAGATTCAAAATGCAGAATAGTCAGCATTCCACAGTTCCTGCCCACAGGCAAGTGTGAGATGACTGCAAGACACCTTGCTTCATTTGTACTGTAACAGTTTTCTAAGGAGAAACCAAATTTCTGAAAACTGGACACACTGCAGTACACAAAGCCCTTAGAGAAGAGCCTTGTAAAACCACATGGAAGTGGAAGTGGAATTAAATAAGGCTGTACTGGAAACTGTTAGAAACCTACAGTGATGAACAGAGTAATGAGTTCTTTTCTGTAAACTGTTTCAAATAAATTATGAAAAATATTTGGCTGTTGTAGGTAATCCCTCATGAGATACATTTCATTATTTTTTTCCAGGATTTCATGCTGTGTTCACTGATATCAAAAGATGTTTTTCAATCCACTTCAATAGGCTCTGACCAAGCCATATGTCTTTATAAACATTTCGATACATTAGAATAGTCTTAAAAATCTTTCCTAATAAAGCATGTACAGAAATACTTACTGAGGCATGTTTCTGCATGCCTTTTTGTTGCATGCTGCATCAATTTTCTACTAGATATGAAAAAGTTGCTTAAATTCTGTGATTAGCTGGGAAGGAGGAGGAGGGGAAAGGAATCAGACAGATGCATTTCAGCAACCTTCTACCACTAGAGAGGAAAGCATACTAATTCTAACCAGATGTGGAGGAAAACCAAGATGCACATAAAATATAATTACTCTGATAATGTTCATTTGGTTTCTGGCATTCTGATTTTCTTTTTTTTAACGCTGAGAAGTCAAGCACATTCACAATAAAAACATACCATTTTTCTAACCAGAGGCACAGGTCTCTAAACACTTATTTCCACCCCGCTTCATGCTTTTTTTGAATGTAAATTTCTTCTCTTCTTTGGGAACTTCTGCAGAATTTATTCTTTCCTTTACCCCTTCTTCTTTCCCCATTTTTTCCATTCTATTATCCCTCCTCCCTTTTTGTTTGTTTTTTTCACTCATGCCCATTACTTACTGTCAGCTGCCTGCTCAAAGGGTAGTTCACAAACACAAATATTATCTGTAAAACAAATATTAAAACATCTGAAACACATCTGCAGTAGTGTGTCAGTTTAGATCAGGAGTGCTGTCCTATAATCATTGTCCTGGTCACTGCTGCTCACTGTGTTTTGGTTCACCTCACGGAGCAGTCTTGGACTGCGCGAAGTGGTTTGTTTCCCATCAAACTGAACTGTAAGATGCACTCCTGCTGCTAGGGTACAGTCACTGTATGAAACCAGACTAAAGCTTGCCTGAAGTAAAACTTCTAAAACACATGCAGTGTGGATGTTAGGTCCTCACTATCAATTGTTTTGCTCTATAAATCCACTCCTACAGCATTTCATGAAGTGCTAACATGACAACAAAAAAACAGGCATGTATTTGACTATTCATACATCCACTCGGGCTATTCTGTGTTCTATGAATGTATACTCTGGTTTTCATCATGATACTATATTTGTCATATAAAATTTTTACTTTCTTAGCATCCCTTTGGACCTCCCACTCATCGGACTTCTCAGCAAACCTCTGACAGTCTCTCTCTGCCTCCCCCCGCTCTGCCTTCTCCAACATCCCACCATTCTCAATCCTCCCTTTTCCTGAAGGCTTAGGCTCTGTTCCCATGAACTCCCCAATTAAGACTTTTTATCTTCCTCCTTGGGAGGAATTTCACGTCTAACCACTCAAAATCCTCCTCCTTCCACCCAAATCCTTTGTTTGCACTAGAGTGAACCCTCTCCTTTCAGCACAGTCATAACTACACAATTTGTTTTTGCTGTGTCCTTGTGCTGTTCTTTCCAGCTGCTTCCTCAAGATATTCTATGAATTCTCTGTGCAAGCAGAGAATATTTGAAATCCCACCAGCTGTTCTTCTGTTGGTTCAATCAAAGACTCTGCCGACTGCAGCAAGGATCTTCCCAGTAGCTGCTTACAGAGCGACAGGCAGTCTCTGTGAACCACGCAAAGAAACCCACAGAATGGAACTGTAACCTCTGGCGTGTCAGGCTATCTAAAAGCCTCCTTTCCACAGTCAAAAGGACTGATCTTTCATTGTACAGTAGAATAACACTGTCATGTGCTTCAGGAAAGAAGTTGTCCTGACTGGGTTTAAAAACAGAAATACTTTTAGTCTTTGCACAGTCGGGCTGTCTGTATTTCAGGCAAAGGGCTTCCAGTGAAAAACATTCAATTCTTGCCCATTTAAACTGTTTCAAGTCTGCAGGGTGATTTCCCCTCTCCAAATAAAACCTTGTCAGCCCCTTACACAGCTGTAGAGCCAAAAGGCAGAATCCAAATAACAGGGCCTGGGGGGTGGCGATTCAGGTTCCAGTCCCACTCCACTATGTTAGGTAAGCCAACTTTAGGTTGAGGCTTGGAGACCAAAACTGTTGCCTCTTAAATTCTTTCTTCAGCCTCCTGAAAAAATGACTTATTTTCTCTCCCTTTGTGCTAGGTTCCATTGTCTTTTTTTAAGCGCTTTTCAGTCTTGCACAGAACCAAAAGCCGGTGTCAGAAGTTCAATGAACAGCTGAGGCTGTGGGGAGCACCTGCCCCCTTGCACAGACAGGACCATGCCTGCAGCTTTCAGAAAGGGAGGGTAAATTCTATTTCAAAACTGGCATTATCAGATTCCTCACTGATTCAAGTCTGTGCAGTATTATGCTAATGCGGCTTCAGCTTTGGTAGCTCTTGGCAGTTTAAGCCTGGCCTCAAAATTGCTGTAAACTTCCAAATACTATCTTTTATATAAGGGTCATTCAGAATCCAATACACATACCTTTTGGTGCCTATCCCAAAGCATTGATTTTGTAATATGTTTCATTACTAATTATCAGAAATTAACAAACACAATTAGACTAAAAAATGAGAGTTTTGAGCAAAATGAAAAGCACCTCTGGTACCCAATTTGTGAATTTGCTCTCTCAAATAAAATTACTCTCAGATAAAGCAAAACAAAACCACATAAAATGCTAGAACATTTAATACAGCACAACACCTTCTAAATCAACAAAACCCAACAATCAAATAAGTAAATAAATATACACAGCATAATGTGTAAAGCTAGTCCTATAGATTTGGCTACCTTTTTCTTTTATAAACACATTAATAAGCTGGCATTTCTCTGGAACTAATACAAAAGATCATGATGTTATCACATCTTTAAGACCAGTCAGACAAACAAACATTTCTTTTCCAGTGTGACAGGGTGGTAGGTTTTTTCACATATGGACAAAGGAATCTGATGAAATATGAGAAGATAAATACATCTTTTTTTTATAATTTCCGAAAGTGAGGATAATTAGTTTGTAAAGAGACATTCTGAAAGCTAATGGCGCTTTTATTAGCTACAAAATTATTCAGAAGGTCATTTTTTTTCCTTACTGTGTTATCAGAAAGATGACTGGAGTGCTTTATTATATTCTTTTCATATTCTCAAAGTTCTCTTTCCTCATTCTGTAGGTCCTGGCACTGAAAGGTGCCTCGCAGTTTCATTAAGCCAGCATTCAACACATTCAGGAGTTTACAACCCTCTCTCTGTGCCTGTGCACAAGAGATCCCACCAGAGCATGTGGCCCCACAACCCAAGGCCCTACAGGGAAGCATGGAAGCCCACAGCAGAAATGTGAAAAAAACAAGTTACTCTGATGCTCTGGTAACGTAAACTATCAGCACGTTTGATAAGAACATGCTTATACTTAACATGAGCTAAGTAGAATAATTCAGGCAAAACTAAAATAATTATGTCTAGGAATTGAATAAGGTAAACTCAACTAGTCTGAACTGAACAATGATAGGGGAGCTTTTGAGCAGAAAGCTACTCATACTGAGGAACTCCTGTCAATAGAGCAACATATGGCCATGATTGCACAGGTAATGGTATCAGAACTACCAACATCGGGTATGGTTAAAGCAAAACTGGGAACAAGGGGGAAAAAGGAGTGGGTTGCCTGAAGGAGCTTGGAGGGGGAAGGAGGATGCAAGGAAGGCAAAAAAAGTGAGCTGAAATTAAGAAAAATGGGGGTTAAGATATAAAATCAGGTACAGAAAAAAGGAGTGTGGATCCTCCAAAAGCAGGAGTACAAACACCTACTGGCAGCAGTGATGCAGACCTGCATACCTCAACCCACTGGGATGCCAAAGTGACCCACCTTGGACAACGTACCATTAGGTCTGTGTCCATAACACTTGGTGTGGGAGGAAGTAGATTTGCACCTCCATACTTACACAATTCAATAGTGATCATTTATGTGATTATTTAGACTTAATACCTATAAGTAACAGTCAAGCCTAATACTCCATATTATTATATAATAGCATATTGGTATGTCTGATTGCCTAGTTCACTGCTAATTTTGCTGCTCTACCAATACCCTTGTAGTGTGTTCATTTGTCAACAAACATTTTAACCAGTTTGCATCAGTTACGCCTCAAGACTCCAATCTAAAGGGGGAATGTCAAACCTTGGCAGTAACAATGCCAAAAGCAGAATGAACCTAAAATTTTCTTCAGCCCTACAGAGTCCAATTCTTTGCCAAAAAACAGGCACAAAGGTCATTAGACATTACTTATGGTCAAGGCCCTTTGTACTCTTAATTATGCAGGTTGTCAGTATGTCCACCCTTAGCTTCAACCCCTCCCCCCCGCCTCCAAAGGCCAGAAGGCCCTTCCTCCACAGTTCAGAAATTATTTCCAAATGCAACTGCCACAGAGAATGCCAGCAGAACACAAAGTGATGTAGGATTAATATCCAGTGAACAGGCAGCCTGAAACAGACAGAAATTTCAGCAAGGAGGATCTCTCCTATATATCTCAAAGGATCAATGCGGAAGGTTGAAACTGCAGTTTCATCAGTCAGCTTATCATACAGAACATTTTAGCAGAGATATTGAATTACTGTACATTTCTGTCTGCAATACTAAATTTTAGTGTTCCCTGACTCATGATTTCTTATGTTGCCTGCTTCTGTTGAAAACCAAAAGTCTAGCAACTGTTAGCCTTATTTCATTTGGGATGGAAAAGACACTCAGTCTTATTATAATGAGACAATTTTATAAATGGAAGAGAAACTGGCATTGAATATAAAATTTCACAAATGAGCTTTTGGCTGCTGTACATTCTCGAACATTTTGGCTAATTATCAAATATGTGTTAGGGATGAAGTGTTAGACGTTTGCCTTTGAGATATCACAACTTCAGAGCATCAAGCTTTTCCTTTAAAAAATGTAGTAAAAAATGCCTTTAAATTTTATCTAGTTACTCTTGCTTCTCACTTCTATATTTACATTCATTTCTTAAAAATCTTTGCTTCTTTGCTACAGAAAGCTGTTTCAAACAAAGTTCTGTTTAGCCCTCATGTTTTAATTAAAGGATATGCTTCCATTAATCTTAACATGTATATTGACACCTGTAAATACCATACTTCTGTTACCCACCTTTTATTTCTGGAATTCATATATTAGAACACCACATTTGCACTGATGAATCCAAGGCCACCTATAAGCTTCTACACATCTCTGCTCTTACGATAGAGGTTCTACAGCCCCTTTTATTCACACCCTTGGAGATAATGAAAATTAACTGGATAATGCCATGAGCAACTTAGATAGAAGTTGGCCCTGTTTGAGCAGGGATCTGAATCTGTTTACCTCCAGAGATCCCATCCCACCTAAATTATTCTGTGATTCTAAGCAACAGTAGCTGGCCGGTAGGACCATAGCATCATAGGGTAATTCAGGCCTGCAGGGCCCTCAGGAGGTCTCTATTCCAACCCCCACCCAAAGCAGGCTCAGCCAGAGGGTCACACCAAGCTGCACTGGGATTTATCCCATTGGGGCTTGAAAATCTTGAAGGACAGAGACAGCAGAACCTTGCTGAACCTAGGCTCCCCTGTTTGGCTTGTCCTTGTGGAGAAGAAGCTTTTCCTTATCTCCAACCTGAACCTCTCTAGTTTCAGCTTATGTGTGTGCTATCTCTTGCCCTCCTGCCAGGCACTGCTGTGAGGAACCACCCTCCACATAAGGTCCTTGGGGGCTGCTGCTAGGTGCCCTGAAGTCATCTGTGCTCCAGCTTGGCCCAGCCTGGCCCTGCAGCCTCTCCTCGCAGGGCAAGGGCTCCAGCCCCCATGTCTCAGTGGCCTTCCCTGAACCCACTCCAATTTTTGAACATTTTTCCTGCACTAGGGGCCCAAACTGGAGGCAGTGTCCAGCTGGGGTGTGATGAGTGCTGAGCAGAGGGGCCCTTGCTCAGTGCCGCGCCCATACTTGCACTGCCCAGGACACTGCTGCCCTCAGGGCTGTCCAGGGCGTGGCTGGCCCCTGCTCAGCTCACTGCTGCCAGGGTTTGGGGCTTCTCCATACAGCTGCTCCTGGTCCCAGTCAGTATCACTGCCAGTTCTTTCCTCCTGTCTGCCCAGGCCTTCTGGATGGCAGCCCTGCCCTCATGCATATCAACTCATCCCTCCCACCCCCATTTGGTGTCATCTGCAAATATGCAAGAGTGCACTTCATCACCTTCTCCATGTTGCTGATAGATGTTAAGCAAGACAGGTCCCCTGACAGATCCTGTGAGACTCCAATTAGCGCCAGCCTCTAGGCAGAAATGATCCACTAACCACCACCTTCTGAGCTTGACCACCCATCCAAGTTTACCTATCCGGTTGTCTAACAATCAAGACTGTACCGTCCCAACTTGGACATTCCAACAAGAACATTGTGGGAGACAGTCTCAAAAGCTTCCTAAAGTCAAGGTAAATGGCATCCACTGTTCTCCCCTCTTTTATAGTCATGTTATCACAGAACGCACCCAGCTGGGTAAGGCATAATTCACCCTTGATTAATCCATGGTGACTGTTCCCCACCACTTTCTTCTTCATGTGCCCAGAGATGTGCTCCAAGAGGACTCCATGATTTTCCCAGGCACCAAAGTGAGACTGACCTGCAATTCCTCAGATTATCCTTTAGGTCTTTTTGAAGATGGGTGAGATATTTGCCTTCTTTCAGTTGTCAGGGACCTTCCCCAGTCTCCATGGTCTTTCAAAGGTATTAGAGAGTGACACTGGTCAGCTTTCTCAGCACCCTCAGGTGCAGTCCATTGGGTCCCATGGACATATACGGGTCAAGTTCATGCAAGTAATACCTGACTTGACCCTTATCCATTCCAGGTTGTTCTCCTCTTCCTTGAGCCCTATCACTAACAACAGAGAAGAGGAGGACCTTGTTGGTGAAGACTGAGACAGGCACAGGGCATTCAGCTTTGTTTGCATCAGCTGCCACTAAATCACCCATCCTATTCAGCAGTGGTCCCATGTTTTCCCTGTTAAGACTTCTACTACCAATGCAATGATAGAAGCTCCTCTTGTTGCCTTTGACCTCTCTCACCAGTCTCTGCTCCATTTGAGGTTTGGCTTTCCTGACACCACCCCTGCATGCCTGCGGAACATTCCTAAATTCCTCTCCTCCACCCCCTGCTGCCTTTTGGCATTAAAGCTCCATGATGAGTTCCCTGCTTAGTCAGGCTGGTCTCCCAAGGTGTTTGCTTGTCTACTTGAGCATTGGCACGGACCACTCTTGTGCTTAAAGGATGCTTGCCTTAAAGCCTTGTCAGCTTCCCTGAGCTCCTTGGTCCTGCAGAGCTGCCTCCCACAGCATCGCACATATCTGCTCCCTGACTAAGCCAGTATGCTTGCTTGAAGTCCCAAGTTTGTGCTTTGCTCTTTGCCTTCCTCAGAGGATCTTGAGCTCCTCTATTTCATAGTCACTACAGCCAAGGCTGCCTGTGATTATCATTGCCCCAGCCAGTTCCTCCTTGTTAGTGAACAGCAGACTCAGCTGTGTCACCCCTGATTGGCCCATCCAGTACCTGTACCAGAAACCACCTTGACTGCTTGCATCCTGCCATGGTATCCTGCCAAGAGATGTCAAGGAAGGTAAAGTTCCCTGGCAAAAATCAAGTCAAATACAGTCATCAAATATTAGATGTTTCCTTTGTCTTTGCAAATCTGAGAAGAGAAATTAAAATACCTTTTCCTAGTAGAGAAAGGAGCATAGAATTCCTGGCAAACTATGTTGACATATCATACTGGTGGCTCATGGATAAAAACATCAAAACACCTCTTCTGCTCTGAAAGAAAATTGACATTGCTACATAGTGTATATACAGGATTGGGACAATCACTCTTATGTCTTAACAAAAAAGACATTCTAGATAAGCAGTATCAAAATAGTGGATGTTTTTCTGTGCTACCTTTATAGGTGTACGAAGACCAGGAAACATGATCAGGAAAAATGTGTTGTTAAAAAGGCTCTAAACCACTACTCTCAAATCCAAATGAAAGTAATAAATTTGTCCTACTTTTTAAGCTATAAGGAACTGGAACCCTGAAGAAAGGTATTCACTGACTGCTGGATATAAGTGAACTCTTTAAAACATTTCTATAGTGTCACATACAGGATTAAGACTTTTTAAAAGTAGGGCCTAATTCCTTTTTTTAAGCATACAAGAGGCCTGATTTTTCAAAGAATAAATCACATTGGTCTTAGCTGAAAATGAACCCATCCCTAAGAGAACCAGAGAAACTAAGCTTGGAGATTTTTCAAAAATTGCCCTTTTTAAACAGCACACACAGTATCAGTGTTGGTAATATATGATTGTCCATCAATTACAACCTAAGATTTACCATCTCAGAACAAACATTTTTTTTAATTTTAATGAGAAAGAAAGAAGTTTGTTCTTTGTTTCAAAGGATAAAGGCTTACACGATTCAGATATTGAATAATAATTCTCTAAAAATTTTCAGCAGAAATTCAAGGCAAAAATTCTGAATGAATTTTATTGGAATACTTTCCTTTCCTGAGCAAAATTTACAACAGAACATGCAGATGCAGTTAATAACTTACTTCACAATACATTCTGCACTGATAGCAGTGTAACAACAGTAGCAATTGAAGTTTCCAGCATTTAATCAAAAAGCGACAGCATCTTCAATAAACAATTAGAGCTTTACTGTTAGTAGTGTCAGTGTTGTTTCCAATGTTTATCAAGCTAAATTGATTAATTCCAGCACCACATTTAAAGCTATTTAGACTTCAACACCACTTCTATGTAAGTTTCAGAAGAGTTTATTACTTTTTTCCCCCACTATCTCAGACATGAGAGTAAAAACTTACCAATCAGGCTCTTTTCTAATTTCTAACAGATAAATGACTAAAGTGCAGAAGGAAAGAAAAGTGGTAGCAAGACAAACCGGATCTCAGCACAAGTGACTTATGTCAGTGTAATTCTGACAAGTTCTCCTGACGATGCTCATTTTGCAAGAGTTGTACCATAAGTGTATTGCAAAAAAAAAGAAAGAAAGGAAAAAAAAAAGGCTGGACAAGATGCAACTACTTACTCAACCAGGTAAGGCTGATCATTTTCATTCATAAAAACAGTACACAGCTGGGACACAACTGCCCTTCTTTAGAAGCTCTCAATATTTAATGGTAAATCTTTCCTTTTCATGAAGTGTAAAAGAATTCTGGATGTGTTAAAAACTGGTAGTATTCCATTTAAGATCACAGTAATTGACATTTCAGAAAACATTATGAGTCTGAATTGTTAACTGTATGTCTCATTTCATGGAAGAGGCACTAAAAACTATCTTGAAATCAGAGAACTGTCCTCCAAGGACTGCTATAAACAATTTCAGCAATAAAGCAATAGCAGCTTTTCAAATCACAAGAGCAGTTCTTTTACAATTAATAACTAGTTATGAAGTTACACTAAAACGTGACACAAATATACTCCTGCCTTTGTCCAAAAAGAAGAGAAATATACCATCATGCAATACAGATGTTTCACCAGTTTCAATATAGCACACACTAATCATGTGCCAAAGTGTCAAAAAAAATTGGGTCTAGGTAACCTGACACACTCCACTGCTCTTCATATTACTGAAAAAGTTTAAGGTATACAAATAGAGGACTTTCTGCACTTCCTTTTATTGTCAAGCAAAGCAAAGTTGGAGATGATGGAGTTTCACTAAAACTCACTTGGTAAAATGTTAATCTCTTAAGTTCATAGTTGTACTGATTCCTGAATTAAAGATGACTATTATTAACAGCAAAAAAATCCCATTTTATCTTTCTGTTTGGCTATTAGACCTTCCCACAGAACACCAAGGTAATGTTTTAATCTGGCCTGTATACAAACTGACAATGGAGAAAACAGTGGCAGTTAACAGCCAAAGACTGACAACGGCAGCTGAGTAACACAAATTTTCTGTTTTGTGTTTCCAAAGAACTCAATTATGCTGGATTACTGAATACTTAACTGCAGGGTGACCCAACAATCTGTAGCAGAATATCCTGGTTGGCACTTAAATGAACAAAACAGCTTAAATAAGGACCCAGTTCTGATGTGCAGAGTGCTGCAATTTATGTTGCTAACAGTCAAAAGTTTGCCCACAAGGATAGCACCATGTGGTACTTAAAAAAAAAATAACCCCCTTTAAATGCTCTAAGTGAAGGAGTCACTGGTGTTATAAAGGGAGACCAAAGAAGGCATATTTCAGATTTGTACCACCTATACGTAAGAACACTTTTAAAAACTTGAAACTTTTGGAAAGGCCTCATCCGCTAACCCCTAGAGAGGACAGATGCATTGCTTTCTGTGGAAACACTACAAATACTGACAGAACAGGGGAAAACTAGCACACACCTGAAGGAATTCAGTGGGGAAGGAAAATAAAAAGAGCACCCTTAAACCAAAACATGTTTGAATTTTTCTATTGAGTCCATATCACAAAAGAACTTCTGGTAGTATTTATTTTTACTGTTAAAAAAAAGTAGACAGAAGAAAGGGGTTCATTAAAATCATGCTTTTCTAGTTAAGTTGATATTCCCTCTGATAACATTTCTTCCTGCTTCTGACATAATGTAGTGTTACTTTATTACTACTGCTCCATTATAAATCAGATAGGTGATTGTCAGAAATGTGGCATTCACACTGATTTCTTTTACTGGCATGCAAGACTGCAATATTACACATCAACAGTGGAGAACTTTAAAATGTCATCAGCATATCACGTTCTTGTACACTAGTGTAGAATGGTCTCCCAAAGATGAAGGAATGTAGACCTGGTTTAATCTTCTCAGCCAAGGCCATTATTATGTTAAGATCGCCCTCTGCTGTTAGGTCAAGGTCTATCTTTAAGCTACGAAGAGACTTAAAAGGTTTTTTTCCTTTTTGCCTGCAAGAAAGGAAAAAAGGATTTTTGAAGTCTGGATAATGTAAAAGAGAACAAAGTTAGTTTCTAAGAGTCTGTTTTCTATTATCTGCTGACTTACGTGTCATCCTCTATGTATTTTATTAAAGTTAAGGCTTTTCTGTGAAGGACTAGCAGAAATTGTGCAAGGAAAGTACTCCTTAGAGACAAGCCTGGTTTCAGGTGAAAGATCTGTTAAAAATTACACCAGAAAATTAGTCGGACACAGAAATTCAAAAATCATTTTAAGAATGTGGAACATAAAGAAATGTTGCATGCACGTGTAACAAACAGGTTCCTAATATATCAAAGCAAACATATTACCAGTGGATTCATAGATATACCCAAAATACATTCTTAGTTCTCTAGCTGCTCAGATGCAGTAAATTAAGCTGTTTCACAATTCTATTAGGACTGAGTTATATTTTCCTTTTTCAGATTATTTGAAAAGAATCTCAGGTAGCTTTTCCAATGTTGTAATTCCAGACATTGTTGGATAGTAATAGAAAATGTGCATTGTTTTTCATACTTAATAAGTAGGACTTTCAGTATTATCCTAATATTCAAATTAAGTTTAAATATTTTCAAAGATCATCTGTGTTACCAACCAGACATTTTAAATGGTCATTGTTAGATGCCTTCTCCCTAGCTATGTAGAAAAAAAAAAAATCACAGCACCAATACGAAAAGGAGCTACCTGCTATTTGTGTTAAATTATGTATTATTAGAGCCCAAAGTACTGATTTTTAACTCTTGTTCTTTCTGCAAAAACAACCAATACCTGATCCAGGAAGGCTTTTACCAATGTATCTCGATGCAGGATATCTTGAAAGACATTTCTATAGCAATGAAAGCAAACAAACATGTGAGGTAATGCCATGAAGAGACACTAAACACTTCTGTACAAGAACAGCATTACTGCTTATGGTCTGGCAGAAAGCAAGTGAACTCAATTTTAGTGAATTATAATCCTGCCATTTTTAAAGGTAATACAGAATTTCTATGCCAAACTTTTTCATGTGAAATGAACCAAAACCAGGAAAGCCGTTGGGCCCTGTCAAATACACTTAGCTGTCGTATATTCCCATTTAAAACCAGGCAACAAAATGAACAAAACACTGTCAGAATTGTCACTGAAAATGAATTTCAGTAACATTTAATGCAGCAAGACTACTGACAGAACCAGTAAATTCCAAAAGAGCAGCAACTACCACAGTTGAAGTAGCTTCTTACAAGAAAAAGCCCCCATCCTGCACTTTAATTAGAAAGCTTTACACTACTATTCTCTCAACCCAAATCAAGTAACTTTGAGAGTTGTGAGAGTACGTACAAATCAGGTGTGAAACTCTCATCTGCGTGGATAATAGGATCCTGAGACATCTCTTCATCTGAATTAGCTCTCCAAAATGCTGTCAGCTCAGATCTCATATATCGTCGCTGGTTATAGATGTGTTCATGACAAGGTGGCATCTGCTTCACTGTATTGACATCTACATCTATATGTGTAGTAGGATATGGAGCATACATTACTTGACGGAAGGGCAACACAAAGCTTCCTGTTGCATCCTGTCATAGTGAAAAAAATTAGTCTCCTAGTTATTCTTTGGAAAAAGCAAAGCTATAGTGGAATCAAACAATACTAAAACATCATTCCTACAGTTTAAATGCCATTTGTTTAGACATATTTCATTGGAGAAAATTGGTGGCAGTAAGCTCAGTAAAATGTCCTACAATAATGGATGATTCCCTTAAGGTAATAGTGAGAAAACAGATATTGAGTTAACCTACCTATTACATTACATCATCACACAATCCGCTTCTTGATCCCATTAAGAATTCAGTATATTTATCTGACAAATTTAGACTAAATGTTCATTAGAGCAAGGAGCATTATTTTTCTATGTATCTTCGCTCATTGCTGCAGTCCTTTTAAAATACATGGAAACCATATGACTAATGGACTGCTCTTTTTTGGCTTTGATATAACACAAAAACTCAGTGCCTTTTGGGACCCGTCCTAGCCCCAAGTAGGCAAGAGTATTATTATTGTACCCCAGACTGTAGGAACAACTGGGAAAAATATTTGCACAAAAGAAATAGATGCCTCAGAGAAAAGAATAGCTTGGAATTTTAACATGCACATAGTTATGGGCATACTTATAGCTCTAGAAAGGAATGAAGGAAAGACAACACGTTTCTTTAGGCATGAATGTGTGCATTTGTGTGTGCATATCAGATATGCACACACATACACACACACACACACACACTGAAGAATGCTCTTAAGCTACTGGAGAATAAAACTTGCCTAATGAACTTACTTTGAGTAATCCTTGAACAAAAAGTCCCGACTCATACTTGAAAGAAGACTCATTTCTACATAGTCTGGAACATTTCCGTTCTGACGGCGTAAGAAAGAGACACAATGTTCTCACAATCTGCATTATAAAAACAGTTTTGTAAAGACAGGAAAACTTAAAGACTAAGGTGATCCTGAAAAACAATTTTTGACTAGAATGTACTAAGCATTTCAAATGCTAAATGGAAAAGTTCATCACACTTATTAGAGACCCAGAAAATGGGTAACATGACAGAACAGTGACACATTTAAATTATAAAGACATAAGCCGTATTACTCCAACTTCCTGTGGAGCAAAACTCCACACCTTTTGCCAAAGCTCACTTTTTAGCCAACTACATAGGACAAACCACTTTTGCTTCTGTTAGCTTTTCCTATTACTTAAAAATGAGTTACTATGATTACTTTCCTGGCCCATTTAAGCCTGTTATTTGCTGCATACTGAAACACTAGCTATTGTCTCCAATAAGGCAAAGTTAATTCTTTTTAAATAAGCATCCATGCTTATTATGTTTCCTCAACATTATTTCTGCAAGCTCTCCATTAAAAGCAAAAAAACCTATTTCATTATCCTTTTGCATACTCCTGTGCTACAGCTACAAATAATCTTCTTCAAATACTAACATATATTCCACTGTACTAATCTTACAGTCTTAACTTGTACTTTCTTCTCTGTCTGTAAGGTGTTTGGGAAGGATCCATCCTTGTGCAATATCTTTGTACACCACCTGACACAACGGCGTCCTAGTTTCTGACTTATGCTCTTTGCCACTTCAGCAAGATACAACAGGTGTTTTTTTGTTATATGGAAAGTTGAAGTATGCCATGAAGAAAGCAGTTTCTTTAGAACAGTTGTACCATGACAAAAGAGTACAATACTGATAAGGACTTGTGTAGGATTTATGAAATTTTGCCCTGGATATATCTTGAGACTCACGTTCTTCTAGACTTTTTTTTTCCCAAAACATATCAATACTTATTCTTATCAATAAATTTTTTTAAACACTCCTAACTAGTTAAGCCTTTAACATCTCCTCCTTCATGATAGAAAGTGTGCATCTTACATGCCTGAAGCAGTACTCACTAATTCCAGTTAGCAGATTTCAGCTAAGAATTGAGAATTTTCTTTTCTCCAATTCCCTATTGCTCATGATTAGAATGTCAGCTGTTATTGTTCATTTAATCAGAGGTGCTTTACTATCACTCTCAATACACACAAAACAATTCCTTTCTTTCTCATTTTTTAAAAACATAATGAAGTGCTTATTTCAAAACACAGGTTTACTGAAGAAGCCTTGCTTTTTTGTGAACCTTAAAAAAAAAAAGAATATATTGCAGTGTAGCTAATATATATAGTTACATAATGAACCTATAAAATATTCAACAGGTCTAGTATTTTTAATTTTTATTTTATGTTGCAACAGTACACACACAGATACATTTATACATGTATCAGAAAAGGGGATCAGTACCAAGGATTAAAATGAGAAGTCTTTCTAAAAGGAAGGTTTCAATCTTGCAAAATAAACTAGAACTCAATGATCAGTACATCATAATTAAAAACATGATCAGACAGAAAACCCCAATACAGAAAAGTATTTTCTATCAGTAAATGAAGTTATTTGACTATACTGCTTCTCCACATGTGTACTCCAGGAGCCTTGTCATGGTCTCAGAATATGAAAATATTGTTATTACATTGCCCAGAGCAACACTCACAGCAGTACCACTGTACTCATTAAATGCAATGGCACGCAACACCCGAAGCCTCTAGGATCACATGTTTTTATAACACCCTTCTTTCCATTCCCAGTTGCAGGGATATTCTGAATCAAATGGGCTTATTAGAGGACTAAACTGTGAGTGCAGAGAGGCAATTTATTTAGCGAATTCCATTTCCTCTTGAAAAAACATTTTTTCCATGATTTGTCTCTGCATAGTTTGACTGAAGATTAACTTTAGTGTATTTATTAGAAGAGATGGAATAACAGTCTAATTAAAAGCAAGTCAAAGGGAAATCCTTCTGAATGAAAGGCTGATATACTGCCTTATGCCATAAATAAGCTTTAAGAAATACTTCAGTGGACTGTAAACACAGATATATCTCTTCCAGGAACTGTTTTCAATTTATTTGAAACTAGCATTTATATATAATCCAAATACATTTTTATACACAGCTTTTTGAAAATTCTGAATAAGAAAAATATCCTCCTTTGACTTTTCCTTCAAACACTTTGTAAGCTTAAAATAAGCATCAAAAAATTCTCTGTATTTGCACAAAAATATTACAGGAAAAACTAAGCAGATAATTTCATATTGGTTCAAGTTAAGTATTTGGTAACAGATTTAGAAGAGAGTTAAAAAAAAAATTAACAAAATGAGGAAAGGGATGTCTACCACAAAAAGGTAATAATTTTACTGTTCTGAAATAAGAGCCTCTAAACATGACTTTTGGACCATAATGATGTATGTACATTTTACTCTTCTCTGTTAAGAGGTGAAGCTAGTGCTGCCCATTGTTTCTAGACCTGGAAGCTCCCTAGCATTATGCCTACTGATAAGTGTCAATTTTACACGTGCTCCAACAACTACGCTGAAATACTGCGTATTTTGTTGCTACAGGGCTCAGTTTCAGGGGTTTATATCCGTGCTTTGCATCTCTCTGGCTCTTCTGAAAAGTTGAGTCAAACTTAATTTAAGGATCTATCAATTAAACTGTACAGTTATTTACCAATTAGTTTCAAACAGGCTGAAGACAAAGAGTCAACACAAACACAGCTACGCAGACAAAAGTCTTGGAACTGATGGTAATAGTGTAAGATCCTAGTAAGCTTGCACATTCTGAGGTGTGTGTGTGACTACAGATGCATAACAGCTTTGAGGTTTCATGAAACATAAGCAATTCATGATGCAGAAGTATATTTATTCCCCAGAATAGCAAAATTATGCAGATACTCATTTCTTAAAGTACATGGACAACACCCACTGACATAGCTGAACTGCGCAAGTCACTTCAGAGTGGTTCAGTTTATATTTATAGCTAACAAATCTGATTTTAAAATTTCTGACCCATTCACTATTCATTATATCCAGTATGAATAAAATTAAATATATTGGTTTGCTTAAAGCTGCCAGAATACAATTGATAAGCCACTTTTCAAGCAGAATTATGAAGTGCTAGAGCAATCAACTGAAGTAAGATAACTAGACAATGATACTCCCTCTTTCTTCAACCTCAGGTATGTTCATAGGCAACCCTTGCTGCAAATGACACACTAACACTCTTAACAAACCAAACTTGAATGCTGATTTTTACAAAGTGCCTTACCTTATTAACTTTTTCTGCACTGCTTCCTACAACTACAGAACAACCACAGGTCTGCAGATGTGAACTAATTGCACTGCAAATTAAAACAGGTTAATACATTTATTCAGACTTTTCAAATATAACCATTATCATGAATCTACAAGAATTATTATGACCCCCAGTATAACTTTGGAATTTTAGCAATACCTACATTTCTGTAGGTTCAGCAATATCTACATTTTTAGTCTGATGCATAGAAAGACCAGCAGACAGAACCTCTAAACACCACTTACAGTGCTAACCAAAACTGTCTATTGCTACTAACTGTATTATAGCATCATTATAAAATAATTCATCTAAAATAACAGAAGGCTGATAATGAAGGGTTTGAAAACATCTTGAAAGATGACCTATTCCATAGTTGTCCTCGTTTTCTAAAACTGTGGGTCAGATACCAGTTTTGGGACACTTGGTAGGTGAACTGCCCTATGCTTGCTAACTACATGGGCAAGAGCACTTCATAGGCTTGAGCTTCTCCATATAAAATGGCACACTGGGAATTGGATGGTCTTGTCTTATGAGTTGCCAGCAGCACAGCTCTGATTTAGTTACTCCTAAGTTTGGAGGCTGCAACAAGTATACCTGTGCTAAACTTGTCTCTTAAGAACAGGTTAAGAGTTGTCTTCTGTTGAGGTTTCGTCATCACTCTACACAACTCTCTCAAACCAACACCTGCCTCACAGCTTCAAACGTCTAGCTATCCTTGTAATTAGAAAGCTTTTTCCAACATCTATGAATACATGGAAGTATCTGAACTGAAGGACTGATTGTATTGTGTTTAACCAGCTCTAATAAACCCCTCTAAACTGGTTAAAATCGTAATAGCTATGCTGAGACTCTCAAGTCCTACAGGTGGACTTTACAGTGGACCTACTACTATTTAACTTACCAAATATTTTTAAAATAGTTAGATTCAAGGCTATCTGCGTACAGATGAATTCGTCACTTTGTGCAATCCAATTTTTATTCAGTGAAGTTTAGAAATCCATACCAACACTATATTAGACTTGAGACCTGAACCCAGATGAGTTGATAAGCTCTGCTACCCTCTAAAAAGCAGTTTTAAATAGAACAGCACAGGAAGCTTAACTGAACCTTCATCCTTGAAGACGGAGTTCGTCAGATCATTCATTAGATCAGTTACATCACTTCTGTTTAATAACCCTGCCATTGCTTGCCCAACAGCTGTATAAAACTGTAGGACCTTGCTACTATTAGCAGTAATTTTAAGAAAGCTATAAAAGGAGGAAAGGGGTGTATACAAAAAAATCACATAACAAGGAAGTATGCAAAACACCACTCCAGATAACTGTAAAGATATACAACTAAAACATTTGCAATGACCCTGATATTTTGGGATTATTGTGCAATGCTGTACATCTGCAGTGCTGTTCATTTGGATGTTGTCAGCAGCATGTCAGAACAACAGGTATGTTCCAGCCAGGGTCCCTGACGTTTGGACACTTTAGACAAATGGCCAAGCTATCCTTCTTCCTGAAAATTTTATCCAGGCAAGAGAAGTAGCAGCAAGAAGTCTATTACCTGCTTCTGATAAAAAAGTAACTTATCATCATAGGATCAATGACTCTAGTTGCTTACAATAATTCATCCAACAATATTCACTACATTATTTCTTAAAGATTGCTAGCCTCACAGGACTAAAAACACAAACAGAACCCAAGTTCTCTATAAAACTAAATACTACATCATTGTGAAGAACTAGTAAATTTAACACATGAATTTGTGCAGTACTGAAAGAATATGTGATACTGTATAAACAGACTATAAATTCTTTGCAGCTAAGCACTACAGAAATTAATGTAGTTGTAGGGGAGATATTTTGAAAGGTAACAGATGATCTATTAAAATCCATGAAATATGCTTCCCACAGGAGACTAAGTTGCTCTGAGGTGCAACTATTTCTAGTTATACATTAAAAATAGGGAATAAAGCAAAAACACATAATATAATAATGAATGTCCTATATGCCGCACCTTCAGTGACTTTTATTCACAATAACACACCCAATATTTGGTATTTCAAAAAGATGCAAGACTTTGATTTGTATCAAAAAATAAAATATTTGGTACCTAAAGCAATAACTCTGTGACAATAAGCAGCGGCAGCTATTAGCTCAGGGCCATTCTTTTAAAAAGGAAACAACTTTTACAGCATTTTACACATAAAAATCTCAAAGAGTTGAATACATGTCATTTTCCCCCTCCTATAAAGAAAACTAATCTAAGACATACTCACATGCACACATATTTATAGATACACACACACACAAGTCTAAATCATTTTACGACAGCATAAATCAAAACTGAATTTCATACTTGAGGAGAAAGCCTTCATGGCAACTATCCCCAATGTCATCATCATTTAGCACTGTATCACTTATCTGAAATGCAATAAATATAAACAAAGGTTAGACAAGGATGTGCGACACCTTTTAAATAACTCATTTTGTTTTTAATTATAGGTATTGACTGTTTAGGATCTGCTCTGTTTGGAATCTGCTTAAACTAAGTTATAACACTGCCAGAAAACCAAAACGTTAAAAAGGCCTTCTGGCTTCAGCCAAAGGATATTGAAAGAACAAACTAAGTCACTGGATCATTAAACTTGTTTCTCCATCATGACAGTCAGACTGTGCCCAATTTATTTTTCTAATGCTTTATCCAGAATACCTTAAGTCAAATCACTTCCACTTCTTTCATGAGAACACTAAACCACACTGAAACAGGTATTAACATTAAACTGGTTACCTCTTCATTTATTTTGTTGTGTATGAACAGCCTTTCCCCCTCTCTTTTAAAAATGATATCATTGGTAGGTAATTTTGCTAAGTGCTGAGCAAAAATCCACTGCTAGTACTGTTATATTTACCAAACTAAAACTGTTACGTTAAACCATCCCATATACCATTAAGTAGAGCTTGATGTCAAACACCTAAACTGTACAAGAATTTGTGACAGCTCTGTAGGGTTTTTTTTCCTGTCAAAGAGAGCATCAAATGAGAATGGCAAAATCATTTTCTTATTCAGAAGGCAATAAACATAAGGACTTACATCTATTTCTTCTGAAACACTGTGTGATTTCATAGAGGAAAGGAGTTCCATTACAGGAATAACTTCTCCTGTCAGCATTGGAATGATGCTCTGGCCCTGTGGAATAAATAACGTTTGAAGTAAAAGCACATCATGCAGTACAGGAAGTTACCAGGGACAAACTTGCAATATTACAGGCAAAGCATCTTTAACTTTCTATTATTTGGAAGTGTGGTATGGGAGTTAATTGATACATAGACTTCTTCAACTTTGCTCATCAGCAATTGTGAACAGGAAACATGCAGTTCACTTTTTAACAAGACATGTAAAATGTATTTCCAGGGTCTTATGCTAATTCGCCAGATCAGTTTGATTGGCCCAGACAGGACATATTTGGAATGATACAATTCATACCGTATTATATGCAATTACTGTTAAGCTTACAGATTCAAACTATAATGTTTTAGCAGTGACAGGAAAACAGTACCAGGCTTATTAGTTATTAACATAGGAAATTATTTCTCTTGTTCTATCTTTCACACAAAACCGAAAATCACACTTTCATATTTATGTTTTCAGAAACTGAATTCTCTTCACAGTCTCATCCATCAAGTCTACAACCATACTCCAACATGACAGACTCTGTACACCTCTGTAACTTGAAAAGGTAATGACCTAGTGAAAAACTACCCTTGACAGGAGGAGAGCATAAATCTGTGGAAGCTACTACCTTTAGGGAACTTGAAGTTCAAATAAAAAACTTCCCTCTTCTGAATGGTAATATTCTTCACAGATTTCCCTTTTACACTTAAAGGGATGGAAAATATTTTCCTTCAATTTGTTCACAGCTTCCATCATCCTATCTTCAGTAAGTTTGCCTCATGTGCACGGCAGGTCATCAGCCAGTCCAAAGTATCTTCCTGGATCCCAGAAATGAGAAGCAGCACCAAGTTCTACAGTCACCAGATCCAGTCAAATATTTTTGTGATGGTGTGCCATATGCATCAACCAGATGGTCTTACCTGATCCTCCATTCTCTCCGTGCCTTCCAAGACAATCTTCTGGAAATGTTCTTGCCTCTCCTGAGCAAGAGAAGCAGTTAAATATAAAAGCTCTGGTATTTGTCTACACATGTATGCACACAACAGTCAAATGGCAAAATCTCTTCCCTGTAGAATCATGCTTCTTAGATTCAAATTTTGATGTTCAAGTCTTTTTCTTTTACAGAGTTGACATTAGTAGGAAGTGATGTCACTTTAAAGAGATCAATCCTCTCTGCTCTGCTCCCCACCAAACCTCTTATATGTTTGAGCAGGAGTAGCAGGAAAGGGAGAGTGGGACAACAATGACAACAGATTAATAGTTCCTTTGTTACAGACCAAGCAAATGACAGATGATCAGGAGATTAAGGTGCAGAATTCCACGTCGTGGACTTTTATTTTCAAACGGATAATGTACAGACTGATGGTTCCTGATGAAACAGGAGAAAATGAGGATAAGGAATTCCTCCAGGATAAGGAAAACTATTGGTTTGGGGAGGGGAGGAAAGACAGGATTATTTCCACATCTTGAGACACTGACAAGTCTTCAAAACATGCCCACTGTTTTAAAACCAAGTACAGGTGACATGAAACCTCAAAGTACATAAAACACACGCTGCGTAAGAGATTGGACTAGGCTCTCAAAACACTCATCAGCAGCTCAGTAGCAAACAACATTCAAAATGTAACTTACAACAGAATCCAGTTATTATTCATAATGAAAGCCTTAATCACTTGATCAATCACTACAAGATGCAAAAATAGAAGATGCTGCAAGAACTAATGGTATCTTTTGCTAGATGCTGAGAAGTTACTGCATTTTTTGTGGTTACTCTCCTCTGACTGAACTACTCGAAGTTCATCAAACTCAAGTGGGTGAAGAGCTTATCTAACCTCTTTGCAGTCGATGAATAAAAGGCAAGCTATAGTAAATTGCCCTCAAACGGTACTAAGACTTGTCTAACAATCTGAAAGTAGTGCCTATGAAAGACAACACAGATACTATGCAGATTCCTTCAGGGCACCTCCATTGTGACTTCAGCATCAGTGTCATAAGGCTTCCTTGACAATGAAGATCCTTTGCTTTAAAATAAATCAGTCTTCATGAAGATGAGGCTGAACACCGTAAGCCACTTCTTTTTAGAAATACAGCTGCTATGAATTATTAGACAAACAATTGGAACAAGAAATCTGAGTGAATAAAAGGGATTTATAAACACATATAGAAGACTTGTTTGGAGTCGCTTGTCTTTGCCAGTCTGAACACTGCTCCACATTTCTCCTAGTCCTGAGTTCAGGTTTCTTCTCTTCTAAAGTCTGGTTGGAACTGTTGTCCATCCCTAAATAGAACTCATGAGAACTGATAACCACAACAACCATTACAAATGCTGGAACAGATACACAGTTCCTTTGAGATAAGACTTCAACATCACTTTTTCTGGTGTAGCCATGCTTGCTGAACCATCAGAAACTGGAAACTGTAATATTTGGGCCTGTCTTAATACACTGCTCATGCCTAAATTTGATAACACTACTCATGCCTAAATTTTAATCTAAATTTTTAATATAATTTTCTCTCTTCTTGGTAAGGCTGAGGCTCTACAGATAAAGCTAGAAACACTTTTGACCTTCCACAAAAACCCAATATGAGAATGTCACTCTCTTGACTGACCAAGTTGGACTACCTACCTCAAGAACCACTGAAAAAGAATGAAGAACTTCACAACTAACTTCAGAGAATAGCACCAGAAAACACTTTCCATCATTGTCAATGCAACTCAAAGGCCATTTCTACTGCAGAAACAGATGGATGTGGATCAAGATTCAAAAAGAGGGAAGACAAACTGTAGTTAATGATGCACAACGCTTAATTCGACCATTCCACATTAGAAGTCTGTACAGAAAGCCCTAAATGACAGAGAAACTATGTAATTGTAAAACTAATGCACGAGCATTCCTTTATGTCAAAAGCACTAATGTCCAGAGAACAACTGACTTTTAGAAGACTAGATTAGGAATGAAACATTTATGTTTCTACTCTACTGAAAACAAATGTTTAAGTCCTACCTTTTCTTTGAAAAGCAAACATCAGAAGTAACAAGAGTGGATGTGAAACGGGACACAGCCATCTCCAAGCCATACAGCAAAAAACACTAGTCTTTGTTAGTGTAACAAAAAGGAAATTACAATTTAAAATGTAACAGCAAATTATTATTTTTGGAATCTTATTCAGATTAGAGTACCTCAAAATGAAGTTTAAAATATGTTGACTAGAGGTCTCAAAACAGAACAGAAGCAAAAACTTCATCAGGCAATCATACATCGCCACAGACATTACATCTGACATGCAATCTGCTTCTTTTAGACAATTTGAACTATATAGATTTTTTTTATTTTTATTATTGGAATGTTATTATTGGAATGTTTAAACAAAATACGTAATAATTTCCATTTAATCATGAAAAATCCATAATGAACCCAAAGGTGCAATTCTTCAAAAATAATTTAATACAGTTTCTTTTTTCACATTTCAAAAGCAGTAATATTTGGACTAAAGGAGATATATTTTCTTGATTCTCCAACAACTTAACACTCTGGCAAGTTGTCTTGCCAAACTGTTTGTTAATATCCTTTTTTGAGAATGTATACAGTAGTCACCGTATTATGAATGGTAACTTGAAATCATTCCAACAGTTTCCTTTTTTGGACACCATCAATGAAAATAATGATCTGAAACACTGTAATTTTACAATTCCACCTAATATAAATACTTTATTTAGCACAGTTAAAAGCAGTAATTTTCCTCAAACTCCGGGAGATTAAAAACACTGCACAGGACACCTGTTTTAACTAGATGAACTGGCGCATGCTCAATTAATCCTATATACAGCAATAAATCACATGGCTAAAAATCCACCTTTGAATTTGCTGACATAACTTGAAAACTTTTTACCTTCAAAATCCAGTACTTGTAGAGAGATCGGTTTCCTCATAGTTTTTGTGTTTGGGTTGCTACATAATCAGCATCACAAATCTTAATCTTTTGCTATTACTCAAGACAACTCAGATAACTGTTTTTTAGTAATGAACAACCAACCTACCTTATGCATCCATATTCTTCCTTTCCTTATAATATGTGTTAACCTATCCACACACACTCTGTGAAGAGGCAGGTAGAAGCCAAGTTCACTTTGTGGAAGTATAATTGACAGTCCATATGTGCTTCTGTCTCCATTCCAGTTTCCATCAAAGATTAATGACACAATGATTACTCTTTTCTCCGCCAAGACGAAAAACTTCACATCTATTGCACCGCTTTCTGCATTCCGAAGTATCTCTCCATTCAGGGTGTGATTAGCAAGAAAAGTTATTTCACCATCACTGAGAAGTACCTGTTCGGTCTTTGGGGCCCAGATGTGTCGCACTCTGGGGCCAAGAATATTGTCCCAGTAAGCAAAAGTGGCAGCTAATAAAGGTGACTCTCCATTCAAAGAGATCTCTGTTTTTGCAACTGCAGGAGACGGTGGTGGACAAAGAGCTGACATACCTGTTTCCTCTCTATCATATCACTAAAATGCTTACATTGCCTAAAAGACAAAGTTTTAGCAGAAAAAATAAAATTAGAACAGCATTATTATCTCATTTTCTTTTGCTTCCAAATCTGCCTTCAAGACATCCACAGCTCTGACTTCTACTCTTAGGATTTCATTCTAGCCTTCATGCAAGAAGGAAGTTTATATGCATACCTTCCACATAACAAAGTGGTATACTTTACAAATGTTAGTCAATCAAACCTCAAATATCCTTTACTCACTCTAAAAATATGATTATGATGAGCCTGCACAACATTCAACTAGTGTAAGAAAACTGACACATGATAAGCATCTCCTTTACTTTAAAGTGGCATGCATGCCCTGGCCATTTCCAACAACCCTACACCTTCCCAATTTTGATGGGGTTGCAGAAGATAACAGGAAGTTCCACCTTGCCCAAAAGGCATGTTAGAGTCACAGCAACAGTCACAGAACCCAGATATATTAAATCAGAGTTGTACCAAAAATCTCAACACAGAATAGAAAGATATAAACACTAAAATGCATTTATCTTAGCTTAACTTTGAGATACCAAAACTAAGTTTTTCTTTTTTTTTTTGGGGGGGGGGTGTTGTTTGTCTTTTTAATGTCTGCACCTAGACTACTCTACATTGCAGCAGAGGGGAAAAACGGACAAAAATCAAAGGAGAAGTAATACTCATCCTATTGACATAGTCGTATCTGGTCAGACCTCCAGCGTAGTTTTTTGTTTCATACATCTATGCATTTTAAGCTCCCCAGTAAAACTGTCCAACTGCTTTTCCTTAGAGCAGAAGAGCAAAGCATCTCCCTCTCTGTTTACTTCTCAGGCCTGATTTAACAATGTTAGGCCACTCTCCTATTGCGTATAACAGCCTGGGCTGGCAGAGGGGAAGCTGCGCACTAGACTTAAAATGCAACTTCACAGTTTTAGGAAAAGACGAAACAGAGACATCCCTGCGTCTTTACAGACACAGGCAAACAAGAAACTTCCTCTCATCACAGTTCTTCCAGAAAAACAAGCTGCTCAGAGCTAAGGCTGCTGGGGCACAAGACGCCCACCTGGAGATTAAACCACCACTATCCAAACCTGGAACCAGCGTATTTAGCGGTGTCCAGATCTGATTTTCACCTTGGAAATTACCCACCTCGCGGCAAACGGGTGGGAGACGAGCTACAGCACCTGGCTCCTTCGCTTGCTGTCCCTCAGAGAAATGGAACACAGACACCCGCTGGGGCTGAAAACAAAACCCGCCCGCCCGTCACTTCCGCCCCTCAGATGGGGGGGGGGGTGAGACCGGGGCCCCGCAGTAATCAACCCCCCCTCCCTTTCCCCCTCCCCCACGGCCCGCGCCACTCGCCTCACCTGCGCAACCGCACCAACGGACGCCCCCCCCCCCCCAGTGGCTCGCGCCACGTCGCGCATGCACCCACCACTTCCCCCGCCGGACCACACAACGGCCGGCCTCAGCACCGCTGCCGCGCATGCGCTTCCCCCCCGCCTGCTGGGCCGGAGCCGCCCAACTGCACAGCGATAGAGGGGGGATGGGAGGGCGTCTTTTGTTGCCGCTGTGCTAGCGGGCAGCGTGTCCTGTTGGGAGCTTGGGAGAGCAACTGAGCTGTGCGGGTTGCTTCGAGCAACCTGGGGGGAGGGCTGTTTTGGCTGATCCGGGGCGGCAGTGCGGAGGCAGCCTTTCCTCCTTCCTTTCTGGCGGCAGAGAAAAATGGCGGCATAAGGCGCGGCCTGTGCCGCAACGCCGCAGTGCCTGGGCGGGCGCTGCCGCGGCCAGGGAGCGGGGCTGGGGGGGGTTGGGGGGCGCGGCTCTCGGTGGTGAGAGTGGGCAGCCCCTGCCCTCCAGGCGGCGGGCGTGATCGCTGAGGGAGGAAGGCAGCGGTGAGACTGTTTGAAAGGGAGGTTGTGTCTCCTTTCGATACGCTAAAGGACTTACCGAAGCCGCAGTGAAGAAAAAGCCCTGCCCATCCCTATTCTTCCTTGCTCTATGACGCAGCCTTACCTATTGCCATGCTCTGTGAAAAGTAATATATAAACAAGTTCATGCTGTGGGAGTATACTGCTTAAATTTGTCTTGCCACACTGTCTTTCTAAAAAAACTTCAAAGAAAAATCCATGGCTGACATGACACGGAAATCAAGTGTTGCTCATGAGGGAAGCCAGAAGATGCCAGAAGATGTGTATAGCTGGGACTCAGTAGCTCTGTGCCAGTTGCATTGTTTTACTAAAAGTTTATTATTATTATTGTTGTTATCATCATCATCATCATCATCATCAAAACAGGAAGTTTATTATGCTAGAACTGCTTTAGTGTCCAAACAAACTGCATGCAAAACAGGATCCACTTTTTCAAACTACTTTCTGTTTTATAGGTATATGGTAAAAGCCTTTTCATCTTGTGACTTCAGTGGCCCAGTCTGGAAAAACCCACCCTAATCACTTAAGGGCCTTTATTTTATTTGCAGTCTAAACAGGATAAAGAAGCTTATGACACAAAGGCATACCCTATTCCTTCAAACTCTCTCAGCTCTGCTATACTCTGAGGGGTCCTGTCTTAACTTGACCAGGCTAATATAGGAAGTCTAACAGAGCACAACAGACCTGAATTGTGATTCTTGAGCTGTAACCTATCAATTTGACCACAAAAATCACCCTCTTCAAAAAGTGTTTAATTCCAGGCAATGAATTACAACATCTTGGGGTAAACAATCTCTTCCTATACCATGCAAAGAAGAAAATCAAAAAATGTAGTTTTCAGCCATCTGAGATTTGCCTTTCATATTACTTTTTTTAATGATGTTTAAAACATGCACTGAACATTTGGTACATCCCTTGTATCTGCCTATGGATTGTACTTTTAGTTTCTAAGAAGCAGACTTCCAATAAAAACAAATGACTATACAAAATTTATGCAACAATTATACAAGAACTTGAAGATACAGCAGAATTAATCTCTAGTTTTAAAAGTTGCTGCCATTTAGCTTGCTGAAGTCAAAATAAAGATTAGGCCTCAAACTCAGTGAATTTTCACTACTGTCTAAATGTAGACCTTTGAAGATTTTACAATTCTTCATGTTTCCTGCTAAAAACAAACTTATTAAAATGAAAAAAATATATTCTTCTTTTAGTTTACATTTGAATAGTGAGGATAAGTGAGGGTAAACCTCTATCTTTCAAGTAGCAGTAGATGCTAAGCTCTGTGTTATGAAGGGTGCATTGACACTAGGTAAATAATGGTGCAGGAGAAGTGGACTTCAGGGATGCGGAAGCGTGGTTTGTCTTCATTTTGTCATTGAATTGTCTTGAATACTTGTAAGCTTTGCACTAGAAGTTTGGTATTCCCACATCTCAGTTTTGCCATTAAAAACTGCTTTGAGAATTCTGGATGTAAAAGCAAATCACCGTATTTTATACAAAGAAATATTACCATAAACTACAAACCACTTCTTTTAGGTGGGTTGTTCTAGTTGTTATGATGGTATTATCAGCAGAGGGAAATTTCTGCCACACAGAAACTTCTAGCAACATTTATTTTTGTCTTTTGTATTTTTTCATCTTTAGCTTTTGATATTTTCTTCAGGCAGGTCAGAGAGTAAGAATCCCATTTCATACGATCTGAAAAGACTAATAATATTCCTGCAGGTGCACTTTGCAGAGACATCAGAGCACCAATAACAGGCTGCAGTGTAAGGATTTTTTTTCCCAGACAGAAAATACATCTGGTTACAAAGCCTAATGCTGCGTATCTACATAGAAATTAATTAGAAAGAATATGGAACACAAAGAAGAGAAAAATGAGCTAGGCTGTGAGCTCAAGTAAAGATACATTTCAATTTTATTTATTTACATTTGCAGTTGCTCTTCTCCTGATTGATGACATATTTTAAAATAAAAGGGTAGGTAAGCAAAAAGGAAGGGAATGAAACAACATATAGTGGAATTCAGTTTCTCAGCCTAGGGGAGAAAGACCACAGAAACACAGGGATAGAAGGAACCTGAGGTGTTATTTAGCTTCCCTGCTGCACTGGAACCATGCATGTGTTTTTTCAGTGCTCTTAGGCCAATACAAGTTTTCACCACTGCAGAAAATTGATTTTGGAAAAAACTAATTTCACAATAATAGAAACTCTTTTTCTGGCCAGATCAGAATGCAACAAAATTACTACACAAGGTAAAAGAGAGGGATTGGGAATGTTTGATTGGGGTATAAGGAGCAGGGTTCCATGGCAGTGCAGATTTCTTGAATCAGTTGTGAAATGACACTCTTGTTTTATGCACATACAAGCTATTTAAAGCCAGATTTAGATCTACAGAAAGCAAGTCTTGCCTTCCTCTATCCCCAGCTGTTCATTCTTACAAGAGGGAGAAGGTGGGACTTTCCTCAGTAGCTCTGGTTTATGCAACATAAGACGATAGTTTCACATCCATGTTAAGAACAGTGAAGTATGCTTTGAACTCTCACTGTCATGTTTATGAAATCTCTTTTGTTACTAGTATTAGCCTGTTCTTAGAAACATTGCATCTAATAGGTGCTAGGACCCATGCAAATCTAAGCTTGACCTGCAAGTATAAATTAATTTCACACAGAACTCCTAATATTGATTCTAGCTGCATCCCAGCAGTTGTTTGTGTCTGAGTAGTGCTTTCCCAGTCTGCTGTCATTATTGTGTTAATGTTTTACAGATCACTAAATGCGCAGACATGACAGTGTTAGGACCCATTGATTACTGTGACAGAGAGCATCCTGCTATTTTAGAACTTCTCAGTGCAAGTTAGCAATATTCACATGGAAATTAAAGGTCCAGAACTGGCTTGGAGAGCTACTGTATTTTATTGTAAGAGGACTCCCATGAGTCTTCTCTTTTTTCTTATCCTTTTAGACATGGAAAGGTTGATTTCATCCTTTAAACAAAAAGAAAAGTACCTATCTGTTCAAGTCCCAGTAACAATGAAAGCTTCACCAGCAGAAGATCAGTGTGAATGGATGCTGGAAGGCAGAATGTATATAGCTAAACAGCTTCCAGGCAACAAGTGGCTTGGAGCTTGGGCAACATTGGTCTTCCTGTGCCTAAGCTTCACACAACAGTAGTTCAGCTTCCTACAGGTTCTGTGGACAGACTGTGGACTTATGAAATAAGGACAATTAACTCTTGCTTGGCTGCTCAAATCACATTGTCAGTTTCTGTTAAGCTGCCACAAATTTTAGAAAAGGGAAAACAAATCTGAGTGTCTTTAAAGATGCTTAGCATCAATCAGAAGTATTTATAATAAAAGATTCTAAAGGTGATTTTATATTATTTATGACAGAGCACTGGCTGTGGGTGTGTTTTCCAAAGGTGTTTTGAAAACATAGGAAGACGATACCTGCCATGGTAAGTGCCAGAGTAGTTTTAACATTTGGCTTGACAAAAAGCAGGGATGTGAAATTCATGCACTACTGCTGGAGCATGAGTTAGAAATATCAAAGTTACAAAACTGAAGAAATAGAAAACCTACCACTGGGATATACCCAGCTCTGTTCTATTCAACAGCCACTTATGGGGCGTACTCTGTCAATAAGGTAATAAATTATGTTAAAGCAAGCATACAATAATGAACCAATGTGGAGTTTAGCCAGAGTGTGGAGATAAGGCATGTCACTTTCAATAAATAGGAACAGATAATGCACTGTGATTTGTATGTCTCTCAGATGTGCTTTGTAAAATCAGGATTCTCATATCAGTAAGGCCTTGGTTTGAGCAGACTGTTACTCACTGGATGTGGAGAGCAGTTCACTGTCTTTTTAAATGCAGTCATCTGTCACATCTGGCGTGGAGAATATTAGAGTACTTCACAGTGTTCGTAAGCAGTACTAGGTAGCTTATGAAAAGAGCACTGTCTCTGACTGAACATGAAATAGTAAATAAGTGCAGGCTTGAATTTATTTCAGTGTAGTCTTTAGCCCCCAAATCTTGCTAAAAGTAGCACAAGATCCTTCAGATTTATATTTTGCTTGAAAGGTAGTTCCCCAGACAGCTGTGCTCTCGTCTTATATCACCAATAATGCATAGAGAACATGCTAGGTACAGGTGTATATACACAACATATGACATATAACAGGTGCCATGGATGCGTGTCCAACCTTAAAACGATAGTATCTAGTTTCAATGATTCATATTACTGTGCTACATGTATTTCCTGATTTCTTTCCCTTGGTGGAGGAGGAGTGGGTTAGAGATCATTTAAGCAAACTTGACACCCACAAATCCATGGGACCTGATGGGATGCACCCACGAGTGCTGAGGGAGCTGGCAGATGTCATTGCTAAGCCACTCTCCATCATCTTTGAAAGGTCATGGAGGACAGGAGAGGTGCCTGAGGACTGGAAGAAAGCCAATGTCACCCCAGTCTTCAAAAAGGGCAAGAAGGAAGACTCGGGAAACTACAGGCCAGTCAGCCTCACCTCCATCCCTGGAAAGGGGATGGAGCAGCTCATCCTGGAGGCCATCTCTGAGCATGTGGAGGAAAAGAAGGTGATCAGGAGTAGTCAGCATGGCTTCCCCAAGGGGAAATCATGCTTAACCAACCTGATAGACTTCTATGATGGAATGACTGGCTGGGTAGATGAGGGGAGAGCAGTGGATGTTGTCTACCTAGACTTCAGCAAGGCTTTTGACACTGTCTCCCATAACATCCTCATAGACAAGCTCAGGAAGTGTGGGCTAGATGAGTGGACAGGGAGGTGGTTTGAGAACTGGCTGAATGGCAGAGCTCAGAGAGTTGTGATCAGTGGCACAGAGTCTAGCTGGAGGCCTGTAGCTAGCGGTGTCCCCCAGGGGTCAGTCCTGGGTCCAGTCCTGCTCAACTTCTTCATCAATGACCTGGATGAAGGAACAGATGCACCTTCTGCAAAAAACTGGCAAGAGTGGCTGATACACCAGAAGGCTGTGCTGCCATTCAGAGAGAGCTGGACAGGCTGGATAGCTGGGTGGAGAGGAACCTCATGAAGTTCAACAAAGGCAAGTGCAGGGTCCTGCACCTGGGGAGGAATAACCCCAGGCACCAGTACAGGTTGGGGGCTGACCTGCTGGAAAGCAGCTCTGCGGAGAAGGACCTGGGAGGGCTGGTGGACACCAAGTTAACCATGAGGCAGAATGTGCCCTTGTGGCCAAGAAGGCCAATGGTATCCTGGGGTGCATCAGGAAGAGTGTTGCCAGCAGGTGGAGGGAGGTGATTCTCCCCCTCTACTCAGCCCTGCTGAGGCCACATCTGGAGTACTGCGTCCAGTTCTGGGCTCCCCAGTACAAGAGGGATGTGGCACTACTGGAGCAAGTTCAGCGAAGGGCTACAAAGACGATTAGGGGACTGGAGCACCTCTCTTATGAGGAAAGGCTGAGAGAGCTGGGCCTGTTCAGCCTAGAGAAGAGAAGGCTGAGAGGAGATCTTATCAACGTGTACAAGTATCTGAAGGGAGGGTGTCGAGAGGATGGAGCCAGACTCTTTTCAGTGGTGCCGAGCGACAGGACGCGAGGCAACGGGCACAAACTGAAACACAGACGCTTCCATCTGAACATGAGGAAAAACTTTTTCCCTGTGAGGGTGACAGAGCACTGGAACAGGTTGCCCAGAGAGGTTGTGGAGTCTCCTTCTCTGGACATATTCAAAACACGCCTGGATGCAATCCTGTGCAATGTGCTCTAGGTGATCCTGCTTGAGCAGGGGGGTTGGACTAGATGATCTCCAGAGGTCCCTTCCAACCTCAGCGATTCTGTGATTCTGTGATTACTCACTGTGGCAGTGAAAGACAACCTTATCTTAGAACAACAGCGTGGGCATAGTTTAGCACTGTCTCGTTACACATATGATTATTTCTTCTGGAGAGAAGATTTGGTAGCATTCTGTGATACCAAAAAAATGGGTAGTAATTCATCAAATGTTGGTTTTAGTGGTAATTTGACCAGCTAAACTTGCAGATGTGTTATAAATGGTAAGTTTATGTCTGACAGAAGCTTCTGTCTACATAACCTATTAATTCATTTTTGTTAGAAATTTTAATTTCTACCTTATTTTCACATCCTACTTTCATGAGTGAGACAGTAAACATAGTGTATTCAGATAATGGGGTTTGTTTAAGAACTGGTGATGTTGGTGCTGTTACTTTACTTCATTATTTCACACATTCACTCTCTCACTCACTAAAGTCACATTCACTCAGTCTCACTTTCTGTCCCACTGGGTAGATTGCTGTTAGTCTAGGACAGTTGGCAAGAAGTTGTGTTGGTTTTGTGCTTTCCATCTGCTTGCAGTCTTGTGCGTTACCAGCCAGGCCCCAAGTGTCCCCAGGCTTTTGTAGGTGCATTTCCAAGGACTTTCCCCCATTTCCAGGAACTCTTATGATTTTACAGACCTGTTTTTCTTCATCTGAAAAGTCTATATGCAGAAACACAATGTGTGATCAGTCCCTAATTGCCAATTCTGACTCATGTATGGCATGTGTAATTCATTGGAGGATTCAGTATTTGTCACTTTTTTTTTGTCCAGGTGTTACTACACTTTACAACTGACCCAGACAGATTATAGCCAGCAACTAGCAGGCCTGTGCTTGAGAGTTCAGAAGGTTAAATTTTGAACAGTCATCCCTACCTCTGCAATAATCTGCTTCCTGTTGGTTAATCTAAAAGTTATTTCATGTTGACCACACTTAATCATAACAACTTTAAAAGGTCTAAAGAATACCAAATAGTCTAAACCACTTTGGAATTTCTTGTCTTATTGCTGAAAAATTTTATCCTTAGTCAATATTTCTTGCAATATGCTAATCCTTTTCCACTGCAGTCTTAAATTCCTATCAAGCATTTTAAAACTAAAAGTTACTTTTCTGTATGGCTTGATGCCAGTGTGATAGCATAATATTGCCTCATGTCTCAGTGCAAAGAACAGTTATATTTTTAGATGATGCAGAAAATATTCAGCAGTTTCAGATGAAGTTCTGAATTTCTAAAGGCCAGTTATTGCAAGTAGGTACCATGTTTTTAATGAAAAAGACACATCCAATGTAAGAAATGCATACATATGGGAAAGAAGGCTTTACAGTAGCTACAGATGCCGAAGAAAATATTCAGCAATAGAGAGATAAAGAAGAGAATATAGTATTCTATTTCCTGTTCACAAACAAGGTGAAACAACACTGAAAAAACGGTCTTCCTTCATTCTTTTTGCTTTGACAGAACTGTGGAACTTCAAGAGGGAGTTTTGACTGAATAAGTAGCATGGATTAATATCCAAAAATATCAGTGCAACCAGAGAACAACAAAAGTGGTGAATTAGAACTATGGATCTAAGAGCAGTCTTTTTCCCACCGTGTGTCAGGAATTGATCACTTTTCCTCCCACACTTAATATCAGGGAAAGTTGTCCAATAGGTGTCTGAAATTTTCAAGCAAATCATAATCTCTGTGCACCCTCATTGATGGTTTTAATAATTGTTTTCTTTCCAAGATGCAGGGCAAAGTAGCTGGTGTACTGGGCAAAACTGAGAAGTAGGAGATATTATAGCAGAAAAAATTATAGTTCAGACACTCATAAAGAAACTCATTCCATAGAAGTAATGAGTGTGTGTGGAATCATAATTACTGTCATAATGATGCCTAGAAATACTAAAAGAAGCTTTGAATTTGAGCTCAAGTGATGAGGAAAAGTCAAGACTTTTTCCTACCATTCTATCATTTTTTTCAGGATCTATTAATACATGGCATAGGCAGCAGACTCACATTGCAAGCAAGAATTAAAAGGACAGCATGTCCATCTGTTATTCTAAATTCAGACATCATGCAAGGTCAGAAATTCTGCTTTTTTTGTTTTTACAGAACTTGAAAGCAGTTTACCTGTTCAAAGACAGTAGATGTGTATAATCCATCAGTCATCATGGCTGCTGAAGCAAGATAAGAAGGGAATTGTCCTTTGCGTCTTTCCCTGTTCAACAATGCACTTTTTAGGAAACTTACTCAGCACAAGGCTAAATCTGCAGTCCTCATTCTAGCCAAACCCAAGAAAGTCACCTTTTCATATGTTTACAATGTTTCATCAGTAGATGTAACAATGGTGATAAGGAACAAGCTTATCTCTATTAAAATATATATTTGAGATCAGAATCTGTAGCAGGAGTTAACAGTCTTTGCAAATAACATGTCTCTCACTAATGAGTTTGAAACAGCTCTGTTGCTAAGCGGTACTTAATAGATACGGGTAAGTGACTGCTTGTTTCAGGGTCTGGGGAATTTGAATGCATTTTCTGTTATGCTGCACTGCAGCTAGAGAGGAAGGAATGATATCTTTTAACCTGTTGATTGCAGCATACTTTTCACGTAGGGGGAAAAAAAGAAAAAAAAAGTGATGGATTCTTTTCACTGGCAAGCACCAAAGCATTTCCAAGAGCTCTTATCTTTCAGAGCTGCTCAAAGACCCTTAAAATAAAAAGACACCTTTAAATTCTAGTATACTTTTTAAATATACAGAAATCAAGGCACTTACCTGGTCAAAGGCAAGTTCAGTAACATTGCAATTCTCAGTTTGAATTTGTGTTTGTAATCACAATGCAGATGTCTTGTGAGCTATGCAGCAGAACAGAATGCAGCAAAGAAATACCATCTCTGCCACAGTAGTTCATGTATGAACCAAATCCTTGGCACACACTGATGTCATTATGTAATGTGCACTTGGATTTTAGCAGCTCTTATACGCCTGAAATCTCTGTAGCAGGAAGGTCATTTAGAAGAAATGTTGCAGTTTCATTTGACGCTCTCTTTATTGTGTGGGAGGCAAGTGCCAGGCACTCTGGACAAGGAGCACTGTAATGTTATGTGAAGAGAAGATTTCCAGTCTGTGGTGGAGTAGGTAGGGTCCTACTGATATTTTGATTTTAAAAACTTTCAAGGCTGCCAGCAAAAAGGCAGTTGTGTTCCTTTAGCTATCACCAACTCCATTGGTGCTGTGTGCAAAGTGATTTTGAAGGGCTAGCATGGTTTCCAAAGGCTAGGTGTCAAACACCAGCATCCACTCCCTCTGGAATATTGTCCACAGCCTAAAGACGCATGCTAATGACCAAGTTTCATGCTTTCACAGAGAGATGAAATTTCATTTAGTGCTGAGACTTGTTTATTGCTAAACCTCTTCTGAAGATAAAAGTCCAGTTTCCAGAGCTATCAATCTAGCACCTTTCAGAATTTATGTTCAAAATAAAGACCAAAACAAATCTCATTATATTAGTGGACTTCAGCATATTTGACAGGGAATAGACAAACAGAGTTTATATTAGTTAATCAAAAATCTAATAATTTCTGCAGCACGGGAAAGTTTGTGAAGTTATTGAATAGATTAAGGTAGTTTCCTCTTGGCCTGTTTTCCAAGGTGGCCAGGAACAAGCTAGTAATGTTATTGGTCCAGAAACCTTTGCCTATCACTCAAAAGACTTTAGTTCTGTCTGTCGTACTTATGTTATGTTATTCAGAAAAATCTAACTGTTATAGTGGCTTTGGGAGATGGATGCTTACTGTCAGAACTCACCAATTCTTTGATACAGCCACTTACCAACTTCAGCTGTATTTGCCTATTGTGTCTTACTGTGAATATTCGACCTCTCATTGTGAGGAGTAGTATATCCTACAGTTAGTATTGACCTTAACCATTCAAATTCTGAAGATCCTCTTCTGTAAATACTATGGACATATTATGAGTAGGCTGATCAAATATTTTAATATAAAGCATGAATCCAATCTTGATATGTTTATCTGTGAAAACTATGTATGCCAACAAAGTTATTTTATTGATAGAAGAAACACTAAGAAATCAGAAAGGATGTGAAGGGTGCAAAACACAAATGAATAAGAGATGAAAGTGCACCATATTTTTATCTGCACTTTTTATGTGTTATGCTCTCTCAGAGGTTGTAGAGGAGGTCAGTCACACTAAGCTTACTGTCATCTTGCAGTGATTAATTTCAGTCATGACTAATCTCAGTCAAGAGCTGGTAATGACCCACTTGCATTTTCTTATTCAAATATTTCTGTTGAGTACTTTGTCAGTGTGCAAATGATATTAAATATTGTCCTCAACAGATGAAAACACTTCACTGTACAAAAGCAGCAACCTTAGTCTCCCAAGTAGGAGGAAGTTTTACATTGTGTGAAAGAGTCAAGAAGTTGAATAAACAAACAAGCAGAGTGGAGAAGTTGTGATCCAATCACAGAACATTTCCATGTCCAAAGAAATTAACATGGTTAGCTATAAACAGTGAACTGTTTGACAGAAAGTTCTCCCTAAATAACACAGCCTAAAACATAAGGGATCTGTCTGATTTGATGCACACACATTCAGTATTCACTCTATATTCCCCTTGCAACTCCATTTGCTTACTCTATTAAAAACATTGGTAATGGTGAAGTGTTAGAAATTATGATGTTACTTTGTCTTTTACTTCATGCTTGCTTGTTTTAAGGGTGATTTTAAATTAGCTACATGACAAGAGTGGCATTTTTTGTGTAGCGGAGGAGTGTGGTAATCTGAAAATTGAAGAAATGTGACATCTTAGCAATGTCTTATATGCCTCAGAGTATGTAGCATACATACTGGTTTGAGACCTACCAGCCCTGAGATCAGGGAAGGAAGAAGCACCTCTCAGGGCTTGGGGATAGCATGTTGTGTACTCTGGTGTGCAAAAAGATGTGGAAGAGTATGTGTTTGGATCCCCAGGGATTCAAATGAGTTATAATTACTGCCTAGATTGTACATCATGTACATCATGTTATACAGGGTTGTAGGAAAGAACAAAGGAAATTTTAACAAGCCAGTAGGGAAGAATCCTAGTCAGCCTCTAACTCCCACTAGTTCTTAGTACCACACAAAATGTGATGAGTCTCACAAGATCATAAGCTTTAGTTTCACAAACACCTACCAACTCTCAGAGAAATTAATAAATTCTCAGAGAAGGCGAATAAATGCTCAGAGAAGCTAAGTGTATTCCTAATGGCATTACATGTACTAATATATATTTTAGGAGTAGGAAAGTATCTGCAGTGTCAATGGAGCCTGAACTGGTGACAACTGAGATACTTTGGTTGGAGAGAAGGAGCAGTGCAATCAGCTTATAAACTCAAATGAACTCTCTTTTGCCTAGTATTGCATAATTGGTTTTAATCTGTACTCCACAGAAACTAGCTTGGGGTTCTTTTATAACACTGTTCTATTACAGTCTGCAAAATTACAAGGGTACTTTTCATTGAATTTTGAGTGCATTATTGAATATCTTAAGATATTACCAACTTTCTAATACCAAGTGGAGTATCATTTTATTTTTTATATATATTTTTAATTAAAATGATGAACAAAATCAACCATGTACAGAATTATAGATATTCTTAAACACTGTTCAGGTAAACACATTTATCAAAATTGTAAGCACAGCATTCAGGCAGAGAAGACTTTCAGTTACAGCATCAGCTGCAGAAATATTATACAATGGCAAATGATACAGAATAACAAGGTTATATCCTCCTGACATCAAACTATGATGTGACATAGATTGAAGAATATGCAAATCAAATGCTGTAGGCAGATGGACAGCACTGCTGATTAAATACAGGGCTACTGTAATCTAGTCACTACTATTTCCATTGGATATTTATGAGCAGAAGTTAAAGGGAAAAGTTTTCAGTGAAGTCCTACAGTGGAATGCAGAGAGGAGGTGAAATTTTACTTCTCGTTTTATCTGTGTCCATAAAGTGAAGGACAACAAGGTGCACATATCTCCTGTGGAACTACAGGACTCCTCAAGAATAAGCTCATGTAAAATTATAGATGATTAAAATGAGATACAGCCTGTGCTGGCAGCAGCAGAAGATTTGGTATTAGATACATAGGCATTGACATCTTAAAATGAGACAGATGGGCAGACAGGAGATTGGCTGTTACATTTTTTAGCAAGTCAGTAAGTCTTGTCAGCAAGTATTTGAGAGGCAATCAAATTGCAAAACAGTAGCATTCATAGGTGGGAATGATATCTCAGCTCTTTCAGGTGGACTAATGTGGAGACTGTCCAATTTACATCAGATAAGGACATACCCTGCAGACAACATTTCAGCAGTCAGATTAGACTGAAAAGCTGCATGCTCAGTTATCTGCAGTAGTTACAGCACAAGCTAACTCTTGTTGTTAAGATGCTCCAGTTATTAAAATGCTTCCACTGCTATTTGAGTAGCCTCTATTTAGCTATTTTCACAGAGAAAGAGGCCCACATCCTGTTGGCCATTTGGCTGTTGGACTCAGACGCAGTCGCCTCAGAGCAAGGAGGAATTAAAGTTTATAATCAAGGACTCTGGCACCCATACAAGATTATTGTTCACGTTTTTACTTTGGGGTCATCAAACTAAAAAGAGGGTAATGCTGCAACTAAATATATGTTTATATGTATCAGGGAATTAGAGATCATTGTGTTGGGAGTTTTTAGCAGCATGATAAAGCAGGCCAATTTTAAATGCAAAAAAGTCTGTACTTGACTTTTTCTTTAACAACTCAATTAATGAGTGAACTCATGTTCATACAATATATTAATCATCATCTCTACATATACAAAACTGTTTGTCCTTAACACTTATATCCCAAATTAGCTGTGAGAATACAGTACCACCGAGCTGATGCTGTGTAGTTAGGATGGGAGGCTGGGGTCCTTGGTGGTCTCAGTCATGGAGGCTGAGGCAGTCAGGCTTGAGAGCTCTTCAACAAGGGAAATCTGAACAGAATCGATCATTCCTGCTTTCTTCTCTGCCTTCTTTCCTCTTCCTGCCTGATGGTTATTATGCTCTTTACCTTTCCCTCAAAAGAGGGCTCTGATCCGCTCCTCTTAATGCTTATCCTGGTTTTGGTTTTGCCAGTTGTTCTTTTTTTGTATGTGGCAGGATGTCCTGCCTATTTGCAGTCCCTTGTGTTTATCTTGTCCTTTGTCTGGCAACCTTTTGTTCATTGGATGCTTCCAGTATACAAATATACACATCTTTGCCCCTTTGGTAGTCACATTGCTCAGACACTTATATAAAATGCTTATATTATATATTGTGTCTGGCTATGGTATCACACTGGTGCAAAATACTTATATGCCCCTATTGGTTTCATTGCTTTAGTACACTTAGATTTAGGTTCAAGGCAAGGTAATGTTACTTATACCCTGATTGTGATTGATTTTGATTGTGACACTCTTGATTTCTATGTATCACAAGCCTCTGCTTTGGTTACAGTAAACTTAATCTTCTTCTAAGTTAGCAGTAATACATATCCATCTATTTTGGCATAAGGAAAGCTAATTTGGTTTTACACTCTTGCCAGTTTCTACAGAATATAGCAGGGATTAAAGACAATGCTTCTGAAATAGTACCCCCAAACCCAGGTGTTCTTTTGTGCCTTGTGGCCAAATCCTGTTTTTTTTTGTGTTAAAAAGGTGTCTTGTTGAAGTGTGAGGATAGCAGGGAGGGCAGGTTGGTTAAAAGTTTGACATTGTTCTCATATGTTCCGCCCTTGGTTTTGACTGGAATACTTAAAGAAGACAAACACCTGGAAAATGACACATAAGCTATAAATACATGCAAAAGAGTGCCAGATTAGTTTTATGCAAATTCAGACTGACAATGACAAAGTCAGTTATGATAATGAAAGGAAAAATGGAAATACAAATGACATTCTGTGTTTTCAAAAAGTTCATGGGATTTAGTGCAACTCACTCATCTTTAGATAATGTTTGAAAATCCTATTTTACCTGGACAAATGGCCAGCTGAGATCATCCAGTTATTATACAGTTGCATCAGCTGTGTGCTTAATTTAGGGAAGATGTACATGCATGGCTTATTTATCTATCTATTTATTTATTCCTTTGTATTTTGACCAAGAGCATGGGACTGAAATGGTAGCATTCAGTGCCATTCCTCTACCGCATATATATTTTTAATACGAACTTATATATAACAATGAAAAACAAATCCCTTCTTTTCTGAAAAGACAGGAATCTAAAGAGAACTCAGTAGCTGTACATCTGGAAAATTCCTATCATGGAATCCATGATTCACTGTTCAAATGACTTGAAATGACTTAAGCTTTAATTTTAAGTAGTTATAAAACACTAACTTTACTTGTCTAATGTCATTTGAAAGAACTTAAAATGTTGAGCTCCCCTGAGTATGTAATTAGGCAGAATTAGTAACATCTGAAATTAAACATCGCCTTAAATGAAATATGTAACTGTAATCTTTTTGCATCTTAATAGAGAAAAAATGCATGGGTTCTTTCCAGAGTGATGTGACTCAAGGCAGTATCACAGCATGGTGCAGAGAAATAACCAGCTCCTCAGGATGTCAGTAAGAAAAATGTGTTTTGTTTCCCCAAAGACTAAACAAAGATATTAATAGATCTGACTAGAGATATAGAGAGAATACAGAAGCTGCTAGTATTATGCCATCTCTCGAGTATTATAGCAGAAAGATATGTGCCATACATATTCTGTATGAAGCTCCCTAGAGTAATAAAGGAAATAAAGGTAATAAAGGAAAACAAAATCTTCACTGTTATGTCATCAACCAAAAATAAAATAGATGCCAAAACATGTCATTAAGGGCCACATTATTGAAATGCAGTAGTGCAGTGCCCAGGCTGCACTGCTCATGTAATAACTCTCTTCCTCCTCTCACTCAAAGGAGGGAAAAATGTCTGTGTGACATTTTTGTAGTAATTGCATTGCTAAACAGATGGTAAGAAAACAAAACCCACATAAATCAAAGCTTTTAAAAAACAGAGATTTTGTGTCATAAAATAATACTTAATTCATGAAAAAAAAAGTCATACAATCCATTGAAGGACAAGCTTCAGGGACACTAACATCAAAATGTCACAGCATTGCCTGACTGACAAAATATTCACCATCAGCAATGAAACATATAAAATCCTCATGATACTCTCAATTGGAAGCTTCAGGAAAGAACAGAAAATAACTTGGGTGGGAAAGCAGAGAGTTTGAGAGCAAAAGTGGTGTCTGGAGGACCAAGATCACCATTATCCGAATGATTCCCCCTTCAGTTGACAGCACATTCAAATCAGAGAGCCAGTCAATCTGTCTTTAAGTGATCAAGATTCTTCTTTTACTCCCATCTTGTAGAAGTTCAGGTGAATTCAAAGCTTTCTTGGTTGAACAGAAATATGGTTCTTCAGTATTTTATAATCTTCACTTCTTAACTGCTTTCACATGCAGGTTGTGAGTTAGAAACTCCTTCAACTATTTATTTGCTAACCTATTTGACCTTTTTTCTTGAATTTGAAAAGTCTGTGCCTAGCTCTAAACTGCAGCAACCCAATCATGGGATGCAAACAAAAAACCAGCAACCCAAGATGTATTTCTATATTTTTCATCCTACCAGGCACACAGTGGCAGTACTACTTCCCCCAAAATCCCACATATATATGCTTTTTGCAAGCCTTTTAAACAGCAGATTTCATTCTGGCTAAGACCATTATTTGTACTGATTATATAAGGTTTAGCCAATGTGTGCCAAATGGTCATTTACAGAAGAACTGCAAGTGGATTGTAAAGATTCCATCAAAACAGTGCACCTAGTACTCTGCTGATATCAGGATGAAGCAGTGATATGAGTGCACTGGGAAGGTACCAAGATACATGCATACATACACACACAGTGAAACATATTCTTCAAAGCGTACACACTTTCCTCCAATGAGAGTTTTTCCTTTAAGGCTTCTTTCCTTTAACCTCTATGAGTATGGATATGGTCATATCATTTGGGAATAAAACTGATGCTTGCAGTAAAAAATATAGACTATAGAATAGTAGCTCCACTGAAAGGAGGAGTTTTGCCTGAATAAAGATTGTAGTAGGATTAAACTAATATTCAGGACTACACTGAGGTTATTGAGTTAGAAAAAAGAAATACTGAAACTGTCAAGTGAATATGTAAGGTAATCATAAATTCTGGAAAATACAGTTACCTCAGGAAAGCAAAGATTTTGAAAAAATGATGAAGAAACTTGTTGCAACTTCAGCATTTATTGGTTTCTTTAAGAAAAAAAGTCTAAATCAAGATCTACTTTCTCCATATTTGGGCATTTTCCTTTTGGTTCATTTTACTCACATACCATCTTCCTGTACCAATGACATCCAGCAAATTGTGCAAGGAAAAGAAAGAGTAAAAGAGGATGTAATGAAACAGTGCAATCACTGAAAAGTTTTGAAAAAAAAAAAGCTTGTGAGATTTCTTCTCAAATTTAAGAGACCTGAGAATTGAGTAAAATTAATGTAGCAAAAAATGCCTGTTTCTACAGGGAACCTATCACTACAACTCTAACAACCAATCCATGGTGAACGATTAAAAAAAAGTAAATTATGTATGTCAAAATGAAAACAGGTGTGAGTGGGTACAGTTATGCTCATTTTTAAAAAGGCTATTCTGTGGGAGGATTTTAATGAAACTAGTAATTTGGCCTTGCACATCACCTTTTTATGTAAGTTAGGCTTTCAATGCTGTGTTGAAGGGGTAGGATGCAATTCTTTATTACACCTTCCATGTTGCAGAGAAAAAGAGAAAGGGTATAGGATATAACTGACCCCATCCTTTTGCATAACCCATTTTTTGTGTTAGATTCTTGCCCTTATTTTTCTCCAGCATGTTTATGATCTATAACAACAAATAGCAGCAATTTTTTCTTGAAAGCCATTTAATACCTTTCCATTACTCTGTGCTGTGGTGCCTCTAACTCCTCAGAAGGTAACATAGTGCTATACTTGAGAAGGCTAGGGAGGCTGTAGTGGAAGAAGACATTTGTTCTGTCAGCCAGGAACCATGAGGTTATTGCTCATTCAGAAGTGGGAAGAGAGTGTGTGTGAAAGCTGTTCTGTGTATGTGTATGTGTATCTTCAGAGTGGAGACGGGATAGGGTTATGCTGCCATTATTTCTGCCTCCTGGAAAGGTGATCCTACTTCAAGCACCCCATTAATACCAAGTGAGCTCTAAGTGCTACCACTCTGGGAGCTTGGAGAACCCTCAACAGTGTCATTTTCTGACTGTGATGTGCCTTTTCATTAATAAATCTTCTGTCTCCTTACTTTATATAGCCCAATGGTTTCAGACTACTCAGTTGTAGATGGACTGCTCCAAATGAGAATCAGTGCAAGGGCTGAAAGCTTTCAGACTCAGTTGATGCCTTGGGATTTAAGAATGCTGTAAACCTACCTTATGCTTGTTACACATACTACCTATTATATGCCCCTTCTAAAAGGCATTCTTGTCAAGGAACATGGACCAACCTTTAAAGCTGCTCTTCTCTGAAGTCTTAGATACTGTCTCTTTTTAACACATTGCTGAACACTTTTAGTTTGGTGGTATTTCTTTTTAATCACCCAAAGTCCTACACTTAATCTAACTGGGAAAGAGGTAGCATTTCATAAAAAAAGCGAATGTTGGATGAAGCATTAAACTGTGAATTCTCAACCAGGACTAGACGGTTGTATGATCAGACAGGCTAAAATCTTCATTTTGTGTTTTTGTTTTTGTGAAGGTTATGTGTATCCTTCTTTCACTTCAAAGTTGTTGCAGCCTAGACCTACAGTTATGGAAGAGTGAAAATGGCAGCAAGTCCACTGACATTCACTTGCACCTCTGTACTCAAATAGAACATAGCCCAAGGCCTTAATGTAACAACATACCAGCCAATAAGCCATTTTTTATCAAGGCTTTGAGTGTAACAAGAGGTATGCAATCTTTCCCCTGCTCCTAGGGGTTTGGCTGCCTGTGCTCCAGGCCAACTCTGACATGACACAGCCGTGGGACCTGTGATCAAAGTGCTGGGAAAAGGCTGTATGAGAAAGGGTATTGAAAAGGACCTCCCCCTTTGTTCAGGAGCTAAATTTAAGCTCAGGTCCTCATCCCAGGCCTTGCTTGAACTATGATGCTTGTGTCCTGCATGGACCCCACTGATCTGCATCCTGTCTCTATCCTGTGGACTGACGTCCTGGCTTGCCCTTGGGCTTGCCTTGTAACTATAGACTCAATTGGTGACTGCTGGACACTGGGCTGGCCCTGGCCACTGTCATACTGCTCCTGTGCTCAAGTACAGTAGGCTGGCCCTTGCAAGGAGGTGGTTGCTGCTGAATGCCTTGCGGTGACTCTAGACCTCAACTCTCCTTTCTGACAGAGCAGCCACCTGGCAGCTCCTGACAGGAGAGCTGCCAGGATATATTTACAAAGACTAAATTAATGTTCCACTTGGAAGATTCTTCAGAAAGGGAAAATGTGCATAATCCCCTGTTAAGAAAGGACAGAAAAAACATCACTGAAGACATATTTCAGCTGACTATGAAACTGGAATAATACTTGGAGCATAAAGAAAATTATTAAGTTTAAGAACACTATGTATACCTATCTCAGTCTCAGCAATTGGTCCCTTTGTTATTATCGTTAAACTGAAAACAAGCAGTCAAGAAGATAAAATATATGTAATATTTTGTAATAATGAAGCTTAATACATGGTAGAAGGATCTGAAAACCTCAGTAAATTACTGTAGAAAAGTTTAATAATTTCCTATGTGGATTAAAGAAAAAAGGGATATTTTACTCATTTATATAACTGCATGTTATTTTTTGTATTTCCTTGTTCACTATGCAGTGAGGCATTGCTGAAGACATTGTAACAGTTGGGGGTTCAGCTCCATGCATACCTTTGGAAAAAAAAGCATTCCTTATCACTACCGAGTTACACTGGGAATCTGTCTATGGCAGGCTTATGTGCTCTCATCAGTGACCAACTTCCTGTATGGATCAAGATGAAATGTTCTGATCCAGAAAACAATATCAGGATACAAAGTGAGTATAGAGAGAGGACTAGTTCCATGAAGCGAGCTCTGAAGGCAGGTTAGGCTAACAAATCTGAAGAGCAGGAAGGACAGATGAAAGATTTTGGAAATATGCTTAAGCTCATGCAACAAGGCACAAGATCAAACTGATTAATTTTTGGTCATCAGACTAAGCCTATTTAAAAGCAAACCCCAAAGTAAAAAGGAACAGTTGAAAACTGGCTCTTAGTGTCTGGAATAATACTTCGTACCCTATCTGAACTGCTAGGAAAATGGCAGTTTTCCAAAGTCTGTTTGTGATAATGACCCAACAAAACTGACCCCCAAGATTTCTAAGTTCTGAGATTTAATATGACATGGGCCTAATGGAACCTGTACATCAGTACAGTGTTTCATTAAAAGTATAAAGAAGCTCCAAGGTAATTTTTAATCTATATGTAAATTAAGTATTATTATATCATCTGTAGCAAGAAACAGCAAAAAGATGAGAACAGGAGACATCTGCAGATAAACAGTACAAAAAGAAGACAAGTTCTTGTCCAATAATTAGTCAGACATTGATGGAGAAGGATTTGATCTGTTTTTAGGACAATTCCAAAGAGTCTGTTAACGGTTAAATGGTTTACTTCTTCAGCATGTATTGTTCTTTCTGAGCAGCATGGTACCATTTGTCTTCTCCGAGATACATATTATACACCTGTGGGTAAATCTACACTTCTGTTTGTAACTACTGTAAGTGTACCATTAACCAGGCTAACCCAAGAACTACCCTTGCCATCATTTCATGAAGCAGTGTACGTGGCACAATACTACCAGTCCCACAAGGAGCTAGAACACTGTTCTGCTCATGGCTTTGCTTCAGTGTAGTCCTGTCCAAATTACTCCATTGACTGAAGAAGTATAACACTCTGTGGCACCAGAAGTCAGCCAGACCTGTAGGTGCTATGTATGGTACCATATCTGTAAGGGCTGCTGCTTGGTTCAAATATAGGTGAAGCACCATGTGTTTCAAAATGCTACTGTGAATTAGGTAGTACTTTAAAAAGTATTTGGAAATCTTTGATCGGCTGGTGCTATTGTGGTAATGTCCAATTTGCAACCCATGATCGGGCTTCACCCCTTTTGCCTTTTGCTCATGCAAATACAACAATACAAAATTCTGTGGCAGTAGTTGCTCTCCAGAGATTTTTCCCTTAAAGTTTTTTATGCTCCAAAATCTAATATCGTGACTTTGAGAAGGAAACAGAACAAGGATATCTTCATACGTTTAGCAATAAAACCCAGAAAAAATGTTATAATTACATATCATATCCAATTTGTAACTTTGACTGTTTCGAACTTATTCTAACTTTTATAAGAACTTTCTGCTTGTGCCCCATCTGATTTCTTCTGGTTGTTTTTCTGCTTTTTTAAAAAATAAAACATTTTATTGCCCTTTTAAAGAAAGCAGAGAAAGAAACAATATCCTAAACCTTGAAGCCAGTGGGCTTCAAGAATAAACAAGTGCATTTTAGAACAGAACTCTTGGGGCTCTGGTGATACCATAAGCCTCTTCAATAATGCTTCGAGGATGACTCATGCCCTTTTCAAACTTTAGCATACTTTACCTTTTGGGAAGGTTTTAGCAGATGTACATGGAGGATGTATATTAAAATATATATCAACAGAATTTTCCAGTATTTGAAACAATCCCACATGCCTTTGTCATGAAATAAGCTTCAACAGAGGGCAAACAGACCATGGTGATCAATCATGCATGAGTTATGTAATACCCTTTGGCAGCAGTTGGATGTTCTTAAAAGGATCCTCAGGAGATCCTGTTCTTTGTATTTTCCAGCAGAGGAATCAGGTCCTGAAAGAGGCCAGGGAAAAGCTAATCCTGCAGTAACAGAGAAGTGGGGAGCAAGTCATTCCCATATTCTTAACCTCTTTATTGTAATGCATGTAATGTATGAGCACCCATCTCTATACCAGTAAAAGTCCAAGAAAGTAGGAAGGTTTTTTTCCCACTAGCTTCAGACAAGTTGCTCTTAATGGGGTTCTGAACAGGCAGATAACATAGTCTAGCTGTCTATTTGGCTTACTACTATCAGGAGTTCTTTGTTTCCTATGCCATCCCGGCCATCCCATCCTGTCCTCTCTCATCCCTTGTCTCTGAGAGCATCATTTGCGTCTGTTCTGGCCCAGTCATTGGTTTTCCATATTTCCTTTCCCATCCCTGCTAGCAGCTTCTGTTGAGGGTGTTATAAAATGTTACTCATTAGCATCTTCCTCCCCAGGCCCAGTTAAAAGAATCATCCATCAGAGATGTGCTCACTGCTCACTGCTTCCCTGATGCACTGATGTCCCACAAAGCCATGATGTCTTTCTGTTCCTGCTGAACACGTTTGGCTGTGCTTGTAGCCTTTACTTGTAGCTGTCACAGAAGAATGTCTGTCTGGACCCAGGAAACTTGGTCTGACAACCACAACAGAAACAGAGGAAAAAGAGCAAGCAGGGAAACCTTCAGTATCTTCCTGGCTTGCTACGTCAACCAGGAAAGGAAATGACAGAAGTACTAAAGGAGCTGGGTTCAAGGACATTAATCCTTTGTGTGGGACAATTATCACTGCTCTTTCTGTATTTACCAACCCACCTACTTGCAAGAGGGCAATGAACTCCCACCATACAATTGAAAGGGTGCTTGTTATGTTTGTCATGCACTCTGTGGACTGGCTCCCTCATCTCCCAACTGTGTGGTTATAATAACCACTACATGAAGTTTGGAGTGCTGTTGCAGCTTGTGCAGGAGGCAATCCAGCACAGCCTCACCCCCAGTTGATTCTGAGACTACTTCATGTTGTCACCTACTTGAAGACTATAGTCACTTGAGGTTGGTGTACTGATGTCACTTACATGTATGTGTTATTATGGAAATATCTGTTCTCTGCATCCAGGAAGAATGAGATAACATGGTAGCATTAAAGAGCAGTAACAGAGAAGCTGCTTAGACAGAAGGAAACTATTTCCAACTTATTGAAGCACTGGAATGGACTACCTTGGGAGGCTGGGGAATCTGCCACTGGAGGTCTGCAAGAACAGGTTAGATAAACACTTGTCAGGAATGACTCTGGTGTTCTTGCTTCAGCTTTGGAGCAAGGGAATAGACTAAATTAATTCCAGGTCCTGTTAAGTTCTGTGAGTTTACAAGTGTATTCCAGTGAGTAAAAGAAAAAGAGGCTCCACAATATTACAAGCTATGAAGTGTTCCCATTGGAAACACATCTAATTAGATTCTACCCCCACCTCCAACCAACCAACCAAAAATTGAAACAAAATGCTGGAAAAGGCCTAGAGAAGCAAAACTGTCCTAGTGAAGAAATCTTGTCACTTTTCAAAGGCATGTGACAGAATGTCTCATACAACTCCAGAAGAAACAACAAAATTTTCATCTAATAGGGCACAAATTTTAAACACTTGTCAAGTGAAATGATATGGTGGCATGCCTAGGAGACAAGTTAACAGTCTGCAAAAATGAAGACTATGGCAATGATGAATCTACCCAGGATTTTAATTTCTAACTGTGTTGCTTATTTTGTTCATTTGGAACTCCATTGCAATAGTGGAATTAGAAACCATCTGCTTAAAAATCATGCTTCTTCCCTGTTAAATTAATGGAGAATATCTCAGAGCAGGAGGAGAGAATGAAATTTCTGCAACACAGATCATTACAATCAAATGGCCCTGAAGGGAACCCAGAAACTTTTTAATGACATTAAAGTTCACAAGAAAGAAAGAAACAAAATTAGGGGTGGGAGGAATGAATCCACAAGAATAGAAATTTCAGTATTTCATGTCCAGAAAGAAAATGATGAATTGTTTGGCAAGTAGTATTGCCAAAGACTGCTACTTATAGTCTCTTCTATATTTGGCACAGATATGAGCATTGATTCATATTCTTTGAGTAATGCACCTCTTCTAAGAAGAACTGATCATTTGTTTTTTAAAAGGTTCAGGAGTTCTCAGAGATGCCTTAGGAAGATAAGCCTTCATGGAAGACTCCCTTCTCCACTCACAGCTCTGAGGTCATGACTGAAAAGTAATAATTTTTATAAGTATTTAATATTAGAAAGGGCAGCTTTATTACAGGGTGTTCAGTATCGACAGCTACCCATGCATACCAGAAGGGGTCACTGTTGAAAGCTAAATCATCTTGAAAACTGCAAATAAGTACAAGTATCTGAGTTTATACCTACACAGTAATAAAAATCCAAGTTACTGCTTTTCTCCACCTTACTAATGTATAACATCAAGTCCTGAAAGAACTCTAAAATGCGAAATCTTAAGTAAAACCTATGCTACTGATCTTAAGAGGAAAAAGTGTCTTTTAAAAGATTCAAAAAGGAAGAAATAAACCCTGCTCAAATCTGGAATGATTGTTTAATGATTAGATAATACTTGTACAGTCCTTATAAACCATAAAGCTATAAAAATGCTAAGTGGTAAGACATCCAGCACACACAGGCAACAGTCATCCAGCTTTTTGTATATAAATATAATAAAAAATACTAGACTGCAAAGTATTCGGATGGTTTTAGAAGATTATTCTCATATCTCCTATGGAATAGAGACACACGTTTTGAATTTGTGCCACAAGTATTTCTATAAGAGTTTATAAGGTAGTGAAGATGAAGATCTTTCAAGTGATGTACCATATCGAAAGCAGTTTTTTTGGAAACACTGTTTTGCTCATTTAAGTTTCCTTCAAGGGACCATAGATATTTGCTATCATTGACTTTGACAACAATCCACTGAGGATGACCAGCTCTTCAAAAATCAGTGGTCAAACAAAACTCCATTAAAAATTCAAGAATATCTTCAGAGAGTATGTGTTCAGACCCCTGAATTATCTTTTGACTGAACAGAGCATACCTTCGGGGAAGAGCCCAGTCAGACTTCATTTAAAACTTGATGATTGAAAATCCACCATAGGCAAGTAGGTTATCCATCTATGGGTACTTAATAAAATATGGCTGATTTTATGACATGTCAGTCTAACGGAATGAGCACCAAGTCAGCATTAGTCTAACAAAGGCCCAAGGCACTTTGCTGTGGGTGCTTCCCACCTGAGAGGGAAGAATGTATGAAGCACAGCAAGGAAAGGCTGTGATGGGCTCTGGCTGGAGAAGGAGTGCATTCAGTAGAGATGCTTCTTAGTTAGAGGTGGGAAAATGGGATGTTTGGACCGAAGAAGTCCCAGTTTGAAAGAACAGAGTGGCAGAAGCAGGAAAAAAGAGGCTTTGGAAGGACAAATGACTTTGAAGGAAAAGAGGAACATAAGCATGAGCTCTTGAAGGGAGAAAGGGGGGATAGTGAGATTTTCCTCATTTTATTTGTCTTTTTGACCAGACAAGCTCAAAGTTTAGGATGAAAGCTGTCTGTTCTTCCAAATAAAAAAACACAGCTATGTTGGTTACTGTTTAGCACCCTTGCATATTAGTGGTGGAATAGGGACGTTACTACTCACATCATCTGACATGGACACATCTCTCAAATATAGAACAAGAATGTTTACCAAGCGTGTCTGTTTTTACCGTATTATTTATTAATAATTTTGTCAATACCACCTACAAGTGGAATAGAACCTGTGACAGAAGTTGCCTTGTTCTGAATGTGATACAATTTTATAGTGATCTTTGCATACAGAGCCTGAATTTCAGAATTATGTCTGTCATCAGCATTCATTATAATTGAGGTAATCTGTGTTCATAAAGTAGCAAATGGTAGCCAGTGGTGCTAAAACACCAGATAACTTCTGGTTTTATCACCAGATTTTATTAGTAGTGTTAAATAAAAAAGATTCATATTTAAGTTTCCAGCTGGTATTTTTTGGTAATCTGTGTGACTAGGTTTGTGCTTGTGCATTGGTACTGGTTCCTTCTCTTGGCACATTTTAAGTTTCTACAGCAGCATGTGCTGCTGGCTTCATTACACAGGAGTGATCTATGACAAGCACATGTGTTTATGTACACAAACATTTCTAGAACCCTTGAACTGCCAGCAAATATACCATCTTGAGAACAGTCTGTTTCTCCAGTTCTCATGTTCTAGCTTAATTAATGCAGTTGTTTCAGATACAAACAGCTGGACAACATAACAAAATATTTTGGTACAGAATATTTCTGTTGCTGATTCCTTCTGATCTTAGGAAATTTTTGACACTGCATTTGAAATAATCCAATGCAAATAGAACAATTCTGGTTGTTAGCCTCAGTGTTATTTCTGGGAGTGACTGGGAGCACAAGAAACATTCTTCTGTGTAGCTCTACATGTGTTAAATTGGTCTGGCCTTATATCAGCTTGGCAAGAGGTATTTATTGTTTCCTTCTCTTTTCTGCCATGCTGCTGCAGGATGTGGTGCCAAACAAACAGATACCCACAGGAACAGATGAGCTCCCATGTTCCGGCATACATAAATAAAGTGTGGGCTGTGACTGTGGCATATTATGTGCCTGGTTGACATCACAAAGAAGCTATGATGAAAGACAAAACTCCTGTCATGGAGATACAGGAAATGCTAGGATTCCTTCCCTTTGAAGGACTGCTCTGAATCAAATGGATCTCTAGAGGAATACTTCTACCGTTCTGCAAAGCCATTAAAATGATTATGGTGTAGGAAAAGTTTCTTTCTTTGCATGCATTCTGTGTCAATATCACATATTTCAACAGAACTACAGAGCTATAGTCCAGCACATCTTCCTACTCCAACCCAAATAAAACTGCAGCATTCCCTGGTATTGATGGAAGGTACTGAATTTGTCTGCCTTCTTTGGCAGGCCTCCTGTGGGAAAAGCTTTTAGCAGGTCTGTGCTGGAAAGTACTCCTGCCATTTCTCCAAGTGAAACCAACTACACTCACAAAAGCAGATTTACTAGTTTAACTGCTTATACCTCAGAACTTTGCTAGTACAAAAAAAAAAAAAAAAAAAAAAGACAAAAAAGACAAAAAAAAGTTGAAAAAGGTTTTGCCTCTAGGCAGCATAAATTAAGACATTATATCCACCTAAGTTTATAATACAGACTTGTTTATTAAAACATGGCCATTCTAAAACATGTTTGGGACATGCTATTCAAATGGTCATCAAATTTGATCAAATCCATGCTAACTGCATCAGGCTATGAATACATCAGCATTGCATGTAGGCAGGTATGAGAAAAATTAATTGCTGTGATCTGCCACACCCTCCTGACAATGTAAAAGAAAATATTATTGTTTTTTTTCATTAGACCCTAAAGAGCTTTAGGGTTTTTTCAAAACAAGCCTTTTGCCTAGTTTTTGTCATCTTAGTGATCTAATCAGCAGATTTTTGGAGGATCTCTAAATTGTAAGTGCATTTATACCTACTTCAGCAAGTGTTGTAGGTGAAATGTCACCTTATTCCACAGATAGTTACTGGAGATTACCCAGTAAAACTCTAGGAAAGTGAGGTGCGGAGATAAGAGGTCTTCAGACCCACTCCAGTTCCTGAACTGTCTGTCTATACTTTTTTCTAATGATACAAATATACACTTTGGAACATATACAGATATAACGTCATATGTCCACACATGTCCACATATGTCCACACTGTGCCTTAGTAAACTCTGAATCTTTTCTCAGGAAACAGATTTTCACTTATATTTAAAATGAAGTTTTGATGTTTTCTTTGTTGCAGAAAAAATTCACCCCATCAGAAAATACTCAACATCACTGGAAGAAACATACACAAATTCAGTAACTATTCCTACCTGTGGGTAGAAAGAGATTTACTTTTCACTTTCACTGAAGATTTTATGTCAGTAAAGACATGCAAGAACTTTTTCTCCACCACCAAAAATTTGCTCTGTGAAATTACTCTTCTGTCATTTTATTGTTTTCTATTCATTCTCAAAAGTGAATTGCTGTTTTAACAAGTTTAATTAATTTCCTATGTATATTACTGAATAAGAGTGTACCAGGAGTCACCTTTTGGAAGGCAACATGCTATTGTTGCAGCCTTCACTGCAAACGTAGCACTGTGAAATTTCTGGAAACAGCTGCAGAGAGGGACTGTCTCAAAATAATAAAAAGTCAAATATTAAGAATGTCTTTTAACACATGTAGCTAAGTAGTATGCTTCTAGTTGGGTTTTCAGGTTTATTACAAAGGTGGCAACGTGAGAAGTTCTCAAGAGCAAAAAAAAAATTTTTTACTCATAGTCCTGCCATACCTGTAGTTTGTACATTCAGAGAGATCAAACACATTTAAATGGTTAATAAAGAGCTGAGTGTCAGCCAGCTGTATGCTTAAACCATCAAGATCTCCTTGTCACAGAACAGCCAAACATCTGCTCACCTAAGATACACAGAGAACTCTTTTCTTTTCTAGGTAATAACTAGCTGAAGAATTCCATGATAAAGAATTAGTGCTTATTCTGCCAGAATGCCTGTAATTATCTATGCAAGCCATCAGATGTACATGAATAATTTTAGGCAATGCCTAGTATCTGTGGTTGTTATGGCTAAATCAAGGCTATAATTTTTGCTTTTTTCCTTCACAGTGCTCTATTATTTCAACAAAGAAGCACTTTAATAAAATATAGGAGACTTTCATGAATGACCCTTGATCATGCAAAATTCTTCTTAATGCATCCCATATAAAACTCAAGATGAAAAATTCTACAGAAGCTTATGAGGTGCTTAAGTGACCATCCACACTGATGACTTTGACCCATGCATATACAGGGGATGAATCTTACTCTGGACTAGGGAGTTCACCATGCTAACAGACACCAAAAACTAGCCTACTCTTCTCAGGAAGCCCACCTGTTTGTAAAGAGTGTCCTGAGACAGAAAAGGGAGGTATGTAAATATTCTTGGTTTTCTTTGTTCTCTACCAGCATGAAATAGAGCAAAGCCCATAAAACCTGTGGTGTGCTATGTTCAGTGACAACTCATTCCTTTTGAGTGGCACCCATGTGGTGCATCCTATTGTTGTAAGAGTGGGCAGGAAGAACAGAGGAAAAAAGTGTGAGCGTATGAAAATGAAAATAAATTCTCTACATCTCCTTTCACCAAAGGTAAAACAAAATAGGGTGGGGCAGATGAATGAAGGTACCAACATTATATTTTATAACAGTGGTTTTACCTGCCTCATCTGCCAGTTTGATAAAAGGCAGAGAAGTAGAGATGTTAAGCCAGGCTGTGTGAAATTTAGGGTATCCACCTCCAATAACAGTCCTTCTAAAAAGGATAGCAACATGATCTATTTGTGAGTGGAAGAGTTAAGGACAAATCCTAACTAATCATAGACCTGACAAGACGGGGTGGAAATAGAAGACATCAGAAAGTTGCTGAGGAAAGGGTGGTAGAAGACATAAAAGAGAGTTACTTGGTGTGGGTTCAGTGCTTGTGTCACATTCTAAAAGGTATTTGGGGAGTTATCACATGCTGAATAAATGAATATCCCAACACTTTAGAGGAGACAGGCCTCATTTAATACAACAGCAGTACAGAAAGAACTAGAAAGGGGTGAATGGCAGAAAAGAAGCAAAACTTCTGCTTTTTAATGAAAATCTGACAAATATCCATCATGGGATAGAGTCCAAACACTTATCATATCAACATGAAGTATTTACGGCTTTAATCCAGTTGTGTGTCAACCCATTTTCCATCAACAGTCCTCTCTCACATTGTAGTAAGGAAACTGCATCTTATTGTCAAAAGGGCAGGTCTAGCTTTCCACGCATTCCTATCACTTCTGTTGTGTTGGGTCTGGGGAATACATAGACATATGTTCAACTTCAGCAGACCTGACCTGATAGAAAACAAACCCACCAAGAATAACTAACATATATTTACAAAATGAAACATTTTCCAGTCAGCTTGCTGAGCCAGCTCACTTTGCAGTTGCATGATTAGGAGAAACAATGCAAGGGAGACAGAGAAAACATGTGGCTGGAGGAGTAAGACTGCATCCAATTTCAACAGCCACTCAAAGTTATCCTGGATTGTCTATACAATAAAACTGAACATACACCAGTGATGAACTGCCACAGCAGGTTGGACACAGTGGACCATCAGCCTTTACCAGGGATTTCATTCCTACACAAATCCTCTTGTTGCTTAGAGTTCTGCACCGGGTTTTCCTGGACTGTTCTGACCACCTAAGAAAGAGGTGTTTCACAGTTTCATATTCTTTATGGCATCATTGCTATCAGATATGTTTTTTATTCTATTAACCAGTATCAAGATTTCTACCATTGCTACTAAATAAAACATATGTTCACATGCACATATGGACATTATTTTCTTACCTACCTCATTAGTTACGGTGGTAAGAGCAAATTAGGCATACCTGATGCTATGCTATATGCTGTAATCATCTACTATAATTAGTTTCAGGAGTTTCCAGCATTGTTATTTCATTCATCACAGCACTGTTTCAAAACTGGAAAAAGCAAGATACTTATTTTTTTATTTAGTAAAAGATCTATGCTTGTTATGCTGTAAATAGCTCAACACAATTGCATATCTTAACTGCAACTTTTCCCCAAGCTGCTGTGAAAGCAATAAATAAGTACATTATTTGAGTTGCCCAAAGCTGGTTTTATGCTTTAGACACATGTTCTGTTCAGATAGGGCCCTTTCTGTGCATACTATAATATCACAGAGAAATTCAGTTTGGAAGGGATCCCTGGAAGTCTCCAGTTCAACCTATCACTCAAAGCAAGGCTAGCTTCAAAGTTAGATCAGGTTGCTCGCAAATATTGCTGGAATATTTTAGGATAGCATGACAGGGATAGCACGCTACCATTTGAAGAACTGTAGAGCCCTGCTATGGGGATTTGATGGGCATATCCTGCAAGTGTTCTGTGTGTGCAGGTATTGGATAACATAGGGAAGAGTGCTCAGATATGATTAAGCAAACTGAATGTCTGGCTTATGAAAAAAAGATAAAATTGTGGATATAATTAGCAAAATTACTGGAAGGACATAAATATGTAAATGACAAAGAGGAAAGAGAATTTAATATGAGATATGACAATATGAAATGAGATGAATTTTTAAGAAAGAAATAGACAATCTTTTGTCTAAAGAAGCAATAGCTACTAAGGCTAATGAAATTATAAGGTTGTACTCTAGAGTGGTCTCATGACAAGGGCAATGTGAAAAACAAATCAATGGGGATTTTGGGGACAGACCAACTGTCATTATTGCCATGCAGATGTCAACAGCATCTGTATGAAGGAGAAAGAAAAACAGTAGGGTGCTGAGTGTCAAAGCTTTTCATGTGGTTATACTGGGAACGCATCACACAGTGTAAAATAGTCCTGTATGTTCAGAAGCATGCATTAGGTGAGCTCAAGTCCCCTTATTATCTTCCATGATTTCATCATAGTAGTACAAAAATGAAGAGAAGGAAGAATGCAAAGGGAAAGAATATGTAAAACACAAAACCAAACAATTTCCGTCAGGGTGAGATTTTTGCATGGACACGGCCAAGACTACAAGATTGCTTCTTTTGTGTCATATAACAGAGCTACACCTCAAGGACAGGTTTCAGTTTTCATCTTGATATTAGACTGTGGCATGTATGAAATTGCATGTGACTTCAGATGTTCTGAGACCAGGTATGTAGAAAGAACCAAAAGGAGGAGATGGGGTAGAAGTATCCCATAAAATGTTCTTTTTGGTTTACAGCTTTTATTTTACTCAACCCCCCCAAATAATAAAAGTTTTACAGCATTAGTATGGACTAATTCAGTATTATTACTAATTCATTAGTATGGACTAATTAGTATGACTAATTCAGCTACTAAAATGAAACAAGTACATGAAACGGTTATTTACCTAATACTTTGCACCAAAAGATTCTACTGGAAGTGTTTTTATGCTTGTTCAAAGATGAACAGATCTCAGCTGAACACCTTTAGGAGATGTCAGAAATGTAATAAGGTTAATACATGTCAGACAGGAGACTTACCAAAGTGCTGAGACAGACATCTAGGCAGGTGGTATCTTGCTGAAGCCTGTGTTGGAGGCTGATATTACTGAAAGTATTGAAGCTGATGTTAGAAGACACTGGAGACTATGTTGATTTATAACAGATACAAGATTTGTGGAATCACAGTACCTCCTGAAGAAAAAAAGTTAAGAAGAAAAATAGCTAAAAACATGGAAAAACAGGTTCTTACACTGTTTGACTTTGAGCTGGTGTCCTTCCAGATCCTTCCTACAAGTCTAACATAGTGGTCAAATATAGCAAAAACTGCAAAAATATTCAAATTAATGGATTGTAGTTTTGGAACATGGTAGGATTAAGAATCTGTTCTCCCATCTTTTATTCACATTGTCATTCCCCGAAGTGCATATTTGAATTTACTTATGCCAAACCTGAGAGACAGTAGGAAACAGACTTGAAAGTAGCACTGCCACTTAAATGTCAGACTCCTGAGCAACAAGTTCAGGAAGTGTTTGTAGACAAGGTTCTCATAGGCCTGACTGATACAGGTTATTAGAAAAGTAATTCAGTGGCAGTTCACTGAAATAATAAAACAGACTACATTGTTCAAACTTCGTCCCTAATCAAACTCCATTGGTTTCAGAAGCATAAAAAGATATTATATGTTCTCAGAAAACACAACCCATTCTGCATATTACCCAAGTAATTGGAAACAAATGTTAGATATTTGGGCAAATAAAGGAAAAGATTTTGCATATGGCAGAGTAATTGTGATAAAAGGGGTCAGGTTTGTCTTTGAGATGGAAAAGGAAAATTTGCCCAGGATTATTGAGTATAAAAATATCATAAACTTGTTAGGAGGCTATAGTTTCAGAAGAGCAGCTTTAATTATTCTTGCACAGTTCATCTTAGTTCTGTATAAACATACATTTTCACAACCCAGCTAAAATGTCTTCTCAAAGTAGCAGTTCCCAGTAACCCGCAATCACACAGCATCCAGCCAGGAATCCCCAAATGTCCATTTATGTTCATGCTAGCCACAAGGAAACAATATACTGAAGGATTATCAAAGCTTACTCTCCTGAAGCTTCTCTGTTCAAAAATGAAATTCCTGTTGTGAAAACATGTGAGAGAATTTTAGATCAGGAAGACTCAGAGACCATAGTGCCTTGTGCTAGAAAGATACAAACAGTTGTGCATCCTGTTCTCATGCTGCCACAGTGCTGCTGGGCAGGCAGTGGCCAGTGCTGGGGTCGGTGTGCATGTCTAACACCCCATTCAGGGCTGTGCCTGGAGGCGACTCAGTGCCCTGGCCCAGGAGCGAAACACTCTCTGTGTGCCTGGGAGAGCAGCTACCCAGACTGAGTCCTCACATAATGGTGTGTGCAGTGTGTTATGTCTTGATCCTTCCCCAGCAGAAGGCAGGTGGGGCAGTTAGGCGGTGGCTTTGAATTTCTCCTGCCCATTCACACTGTGGCCTAATAAAGTGTAATCCCAACTCTGCCCACCTCCAGAAGAAAAAGCAGCAGCAAGGCAGGAACTGTCAGGCAAACAGCCTCTTTCCATAGCACACTGTTCAAACTATTGCAGCTCCTGGATTAGTGTGGTTACACCAGCACACCTTGTGATAACTCTGCAAACACAGTTTACCATTGCTTACTCCTCCTGCTTTTCTGGCAGTCTGTTTAGTCTCCTGGCTTTCTCTCATTTGTCATTCTGCTAAAATGTTGGTTTAAAAATTTACACTGACAGATAAATGACCTATTCCAATCTCTCAGGATTGCTATGCATTTTTTAATTTCATTTTTTTTTTGAACACCAAATTTTAAAACTCTGCAGGACTTCAGAGACCTAAATATAGGAAAAAGAAGATGACAATATATGAGGAAACTGCTCATGTGTAGAGCATGCCTGTATTCATAAGCACAATGTAGTTGTGTGTGGTATCTGTCTACACTGCACTTGGTGGCTGCAAAAGACAGTTCTACTGACAACTCAAGAGTGTCCCATTGCATGTGGGATGCTTGACTGCCATCCTGTATCTAGAAGCACTTCTCTGCTTTGTTCTCTTGAAGTACTTTCATGCTTACCTTTTCAGTACTTGCTCAGAGCTTAAACTTTACAGGACTTCTGATGGGTATTTTGATAAAGGCATACTTAACAAAAGAGCTCTTTGACTTGAATAATCATATCAGAGACTCTTTTTCTGATAAAAATGCAGTCTTATACCTAAGCCTTTTCAGCTTAGGCTTTCTGTTTTAGTTACTTTCACAAATTCACCTTCTTGTCATACAACACCTTAAGGTCCCATCCATTTTATTCTATACTTGCTGACAGGGGCTGGTCTCCTCATTTCAGCATCCCTCTTCAGAAATGCAATTGTCTTTAAGTATTACTTTAAGTACTTCAGGTCATTTAATTGCGGCAAATCGAGCTCTCCTGAAGGTGACAGCTCTGCAAATTCAGAGTTCTGATCAGTTCACATAAATTGCTTTCAAATGTAACTTCCACTGACATTACAAAATCTTCTGTTAAAACTTTTTTCCATTTTCAGACTATCATTTTGTTTCCGAACATAGATTTGCTTCTTTTGTGTTCCAGTGACAATTTTCAACTTCCATTTTTTTCCACATTGCCTCTTCTTGCAAACTGCTCTACTATATTTCTGATCATTATAAGCAGACTTCTGTTTCTTCCTCCCCAGTTCAACCCTGCTAAATGATATGGCCTTTTATAATTCCTTTTCCAAAGCTTCTGGCACTATCTGGAAAGATGAAATGTGCTGTTCTCTCCAGATCCTTTGCTCTGGAGTTTGTTAACGCAGGCCAGTACTGACTGGAATGAAATGCCATCACTCCTTTCATCCAGCAGGGCTTTGCAAGGAGGAGAGCTCTATATCACATCCAAAATTATGACAAAAATCATCTGTCAGAGAACTTGAGGAACATAACCCAGCATGGCACAAAGCTTGAGCAGTGTAAAACAGCAACTGAGAGGAAATCCAGCATGGATATTACTGTTGCACATGGACTCATTCTGTCTTGCCTACTGGCCATTGAGGTAGCGAGATGCTGCTGTCCCTGAAGAAGGTAGCACTGCAGTCAATCACAGCTCTCAGCTGCACCCTGTTAGGTGCTTTGCTGTTCTTCATACCCGGCTGGCTTGTTCCACCTGTTCAGGCAAAGCAAAGGCAAAGAGGCAAGGCAACACTGTTTCTGAAGACAGGGCAGCAGCAACCTTCTGCTGAAAGGGGGTCATCACAGTCAGGGCTCTCTCCTCTTTCAACTCCTCCTTCACAGAGCAGGCTCCTACAGGCCAGCAGAAGATTCAAGAGTGACAAGCAAAACAGCTACTGCTTCAAATATGGAGGAGAAGAACTAAAACCCAGGATTTTTCTTTTGAAAAATGGTATTAAATTTTCCTCCTTCTTTTTTTGCTCCTCTCTTACCTCAGTTTGTGGGCTACAGGTTTCCTTCTCCTCCAGGCTCCTTTTTTCTGAACTCAAGCGCAGGTCCAAAGCTGTGGCAACAATTGGATGCTAGAAGAGCAGCAATTAGTATCATGGCAGGCATATGCACATGAGGTAAAGTAGTAACAGCAACAGCAGGGTAGCAAGATAAACAGTTTCTGTTGTCCTGCAATATTTCTCCCTCCCTTTCTATACTATTTCAAATTTAAATATTTAAATTTGCTCTGAGATTTTTATTCTTTCCAATATTTAGTTGCACATTCATAGGTATGATTTTTTTCTTTTTTTCTTTTTTTCTTTTTTTCTTTTTTTTTTTTCTCTGGTGCTTGCAGTTGGATGGGTAATAGCGAGAGGGATGTACTTATGTAAATGTCATGATCAGCAAGCCAGGCTGTATGAAACCAAACTTATTCTTATCCTTGTGCATGAAAGATCTCAGTACAACAGGAGGCCCTTGGGGAGTTGTGACCCAGGGATGATGCATTCAAAATCTTTGTAGAGAAGGACCTGGGGGTCCTGGTAGACAACAGTTTGAACATGGGTCAGCAATGCACCCTTGCGGCAAAGAAGGCCAATGGTATCCTGGGCTGCATTAGGTGGAACATTGCCAGCAGGTTGAGGGAGGTGATCCTCCCCCTCTGCTCAGCTCTGGTAAGGCCACACCTGGAGTGCTGTGTCCAGTATGGGGCTCCCTAGTACAAGAGAGACATGTACCTGCTACAGCAAGTCCAGTGAAGGGCCCTGAAGATGATTAAGGGACCGGAGCAACTCTCATTTGAGGAGAGGTTGAGAGAGCTGGGCCTGTTCAGCTTGGAGAAGAGAAGACTCGGGGGGGGTTTCTTATCCATGTGAAGTAATACCCGATGGGAGGAAGTCAGGAGGACAGGGTCAGACTCTTCTTGGTGGTGCACAGTGACAGGGCGAGAGGCAATGGGCACAAACTGAAACACAGAAAATTCCAGTTGAACATAAGAAAACACTTCTTTACTGTGCGGGTGACTGAGCACTGGAACAGGTTGTCCAGAGAGGTTGTGGAGTCTCCATCCTTGGGGATATTCCAGACCTGAGTGGACACAGTCCTTGACAACGTGCTCTAGCTGACTGTGCTTGAGCAGGTGGTTGGGCCAGGTGATCTGGAGTCCCTTCCAACCCCAGCTATTCTGTGATTCTGTGAAAATGCTGCAGCCATAGGAGAAATGCAGTTACATTAGAAAACTTCCCAGTAAAGTTTTGGAGCCCAAATTGCAATTGTTTTCTTAAAAGAAGGTTATTTTTGTTTCTGCTTTCCCAAATCCCTCTGAAGACTGTTTTTCATGCCCCCCCCCATACCCTGCCCTCTTGTATAGCTTTGACCCTTCAACTCTTATAACTTGCAACCTGAGTCTGTATCTCCTCTTTCAGTGGAAGAGATACAATATACATTTTGCTATATACCAGAGAATAAGGGCTGCAAATTTCTCTTGCAACCAAGAACATTATTAATAATGGGAGCAGTAAAAAACCTGAAAAGGTTACTGTAGCTAGTGTGTTTCAAAAGCCCTGGCAAAATAATAAACAAATCAAAGCACAGCACTATTAGCAAATGTGCCAAGTCAACTTTCTAAATAATTTTCAGTATCAGATGCAACTGATATGGGGAAAAAATGGAAAGGAATGCTAATTAGTAGTTAAGTGGGGCTGCTGGGATGCAAAACTCAGGAGGGACCATCTGCAGCAGAGTAGGGGAGAACTAATCTTTTCATTACAGAATCTGGTGTCTATTCAGGCAACTCAATCCAAGCAACATAGGAACAATAGAAGAGAACTGAGAAGTGAAGGCTGCTCTCTGCTATGTTTCTGCTTATTTTTAAGTTTTGAGATGAATAATACATGATACCATTCTATAAAAATACTCATTAAGCAGCAGAGTGTACCAGGATACAGACCAGGTCAGTAACCATAGCTTCAGCTTCTTGGGCTGATTATCAGAGATGCTGAGCACAGCCAGCTCTTGTTGATGCCTCATGGATTTGCATGTGCTTGGCAGAAGTTGAAGAGAAAAGAATAAGAATAATTCATATTGTCTTATTTAATCACAGCACCTAAAGTGATGATCTCTACAAAACATGTAATTCTGTAAAATAAAATAAAAAACAAACTAACATAATCCAGTAACTTTTGTGCCCCTTTTGCTACAGACTGTGTGTGAAAGTAGTCAAGAAGTTTAGCAGACGTGCAAGTGGTAAAGTACAAGGGTAAAGTACAAGGGTAAAGTAGAGTTTCAGTGGGAGAAATTGGACAGGGTTGCCCCTGTCTGCTCATTTACACATGCAATTGTCAGATTTGCAAACATGGTATACGTATATGCTGAATTTAGTGCATAATGGGGCCCACAGCTTTTCTAAATTGGAATATGACAACAGTAGAGATAATCACACAAATGTGGTCTCCAGCTTCTTTGGAGTATCTTGAGCACAAAATTATTCATTTCAGTGGAGATACGCCTGATGTGGGTCATGGTAGCCAAATATGGGGAGCAACCAGGCCATTTCGTAATGATATCTAGCATATGAATCAATAGGATTCTCTCCTTTGTCATGTTTTGCACGGTACATCTAACCTTGGATGTGAACTATGCTATTATTTTAAACAACATCTAAAGGAAAACTGCCCAAGTAATAGTGAGTAATAGTTACCACAAAAACACCCACTCCCTGAAATGTGTGTACTCATGAAATGCAAGATGACTTGTAGAAGGGGGTACTGTAAAGCAATATTATTTGTGTTTTGTAGTAGAACCTGATTCACTAATGCAAAACAACAGCACCATCCACAAGGGAATAAGAGCTTGTGTGCATATGAATAGGAAGTGCTATACAATTGCAGAAGCACCTGTGCTAAATGTGCTTGTGCTGCTTCCCTAGGAAAATCTGCATGTTCAACAGCCCTGAAACTTCTCATATCTGTATTAAGCTCAATATAAAAGCATATTGTAATAATGTAGGCTTACCCCCCCCCCATTAATGGCATAACTATAAAACCTTGGTTTTTACTTCAGTTTTGTGGGTTTTTTTGATGCTGCCTGCAGTCTTAAGGCATCTTTTATTTCTTGGATCATAAAGAGATCTCCTTCTACATAAAGAGACATTTTTTTTCATCGTAACAATCACAGCATCATGCCATGGTGAAAGGAAGGTGATCTTTGACACTGGCAAGGGCCTGATGTTCTCTTGATGTAAGCTAGTATATCTGGATTCGTCAGCTGAAACTAGATGATTTTCAGCAGCTGAGGATCTAGCTTTCTTGTAGGGGTATTTGTTGAAAGCCAGTCCAAAGCATGTCAGAACAATGGGGATCCTGAACTTTCTTCTTTGGATAAAAGAGATATTTGCGAGCTTCTGGAAAACTACATGCCAGAATGAGTAATACTGAAGAGCAGTTACCAGAAGCCCCCAAGCCAAAAGACTTTTCATTAGGGGTCTGACATCTTCCAGACACTCATGCATCATTATAGAAACACAGACATTTTCATCTCAAGTGATGCTTAGCCCTATCAATTAGCTCAGCATATCCACACACACACAAAGACTAGGTTGCAGATTTCTCTGTAACTGTACAGACACAGCCTAGTTGGATGCAAAATTAATGCAAGGCAGAGTGTCCTTTATGGGTCACTGTCTGACCTAGGCTATATTATAAATCTCCCACTGGCTGCAAATGTAGTTCTATTTAGCAAGGGAGATTGCTATAGGGATGATCATTTTGAAAAGCAAGGCTTCAATTCCTAAAAACTGCTGACCTGTGTCTGTTCTGTTTCTATCAAAGAAGGACTCTTCTCAAAATGTACAGAAAATGCAGAGGTAGATTTGCTGTCATAACTGTACTACAAATCAGTTTAACAGACCACAGGCATCTGCATTCCCTCCTTTTTTGCCCTCCTTCCTCCTCCAAGATGCTGTACCTTGAATGTTTTTCTTTCATTTTATATACAGCAGGGACTCTAAGAAGACCTTATTTTTTGATTTAATGAAAACACACAATATGAAAGAGCATTATCTCTATAGTCCTAACCACAGGGTCAAACAAATTAGAGAGCGAAAAGATCAGATCATTAAGGTCACCCCACGGGCAGAGCAGAGTGTAATCTCTTATGATGGACACAGGGGTTTCCAAATGGCTATTTTGCAGAATTTTATACAAGCAAAAGGCAGGAAAGCAGGATTTTCCAATTGATCCATGCACATGTCTGCAATAGTTTTCAGTGTCATGGTGCAGGTGTCCACTCTGGAGTGAGCGGTGGAGCAGTTCTGGATCAGATGGGGGCTCAGCCATTACTGGTCATGGCTCCCATATCTAATCAAGAGGGAGATTCTCTTGTATGCTCTGGAGACTGAGAGAAAGACAAAGATTATAAAGCTGTCCTTATTAAGCTGTCCTGTGGCCATGAGGTTTTCCCTATTTTCCCTACGAGTTGGGGCAGGTCACTTGTTCTGTATGTATATACCTCAGTTTCTCAACTTTAAATGTCACTGCCATACCCCCTGGGAGATGTTATGAAGATATATGTCAAATATCAAAAGCTGCACAGATGTTCCATAGTTATACTGTAGATCATGGACACTGGCATTCTACCATGCTAACTCTGAAAATTTGTCATTGGACTCGCAGGGTTACCACTGAAGCAACACTTCCATTCATTTTAGAAAACGTATTATAACACAATAATCTGAGTTCACCGCATCCTTCTCTCAGTAGCCAATGCTAACCACTGTTATTTTTCAAGACTGTGGACAAAAGGGAGTAACAGAATGAACAAACATTAAATAGCTGTCTATATCAATATTAGATGCTGTTAGAAAGTATTCTGAAAGTAATTAACATCCCTAGAAAAAAAAAAGCTAAAAATGGGTCATCACATTAAACAAATTGAACAGCAAGTCAAATCTTTATTTAGCATCAACTTTATGAACTTTCCTGCTATCCAAAGCCAAATCTTCCAGAAGGATATCACCTTCCACGAGAATTCAGGACAGAACTTCAGTTTAGATTTTCACTTTGCAACTGGGAGAGACCAAAAAAACACTTGACTGGCTCATCTGCTCTGACAGCAGTCTGGCCTGCCCTTACAGAAAATATACCCTGTAAAAGCACCTCTTTTTCTTCCTTCTCTTCCAAGGGGTAAGTCAAATACACAGCTTGTTACAAGGGATAGAGGGGCAACATATTGCTGAGATAACAGGAAAACTATAATGGCCTTCCATTTACAGCAAAGCGTGGTGAGGACAACACAGTTTATTTGACAGTTTTTCCACCTTCACATCTATTAGAAGAAAACTGTGAACTGTGACGGAATGTGAACTGTAGGCACAAATAACCAAACCATATTCTGTTCAGCAAGTAAAGGCAGACAAGCTTTTTTTGTGGAAGATTTAAAAGAGAAGAAACTACATCTCATGTTCTTCTATGACCTCTTTACTTTGATACATTGGAGAGCAGACTCAGAAGGGTGCTTGCAAAAAAGGCAAAGGCCAGACAATCTGTGATCCCATCGTTTGTGAGATTTTTGACCTTGTTTTATCTTCCAGGTCAAAGTGCCATAAGTTTGTTTTACACGTGCTTGTGCTCATGGGTATATACACCCTAGGCTTCTAAGGCTCCACAAAACTTGACTTCCCAGACTTTCCCAATGCCCTGTGCCCAGATGTGTTCTATTATCACTTTACATTCTGTATGTGCCATATGGAGTAGTTACCTCTGACTTAGTTGCACATCACTGATGAGAATTAAAATATACACAATCCTATTTCCCTCCTTCCCACTTTCTGAATTTTTAAGTGTAATTTCTTTGGAATGTGTTTATAAGGAGCTGGCGAGATAAAATTAAATCTTGGTCTCTAATATGTGTGCATTTCTGAGGCATTTATTGGCATCTACCCATTAAGTAAGACTTCTAACTACACCTTCCAAATTTTGAAGAAAAGCTTCCTAATAAATTCTGCAAGCAAAATCTAAAATCTCACTTATTGTTAGAAGGGAGTTCCTAGCCAATGAGTAATAACTTTGCAGCCTCTCCTGGAACAGCTCTCCTCTCTGAACCAGTGACTCACACTACAGCTCTTTTAAAGATACACTTTATATCAGAGACCTACATAAGTCTGTACACTGCTGACTGATGAATCCACCTGTATTTGGCTCAAATATTATTCCTTTTCTGTCACTTCTAAAAGGCAGAATGATACTGAGAAATTCTCATATCATTACTTGATGAATGCAGCAGCCTTATAGTAAAATTAACAATGACTGAGAAGTCATTCTGAGTCTGAAAGATTAGTGTTTTTTCCAACTATATCTGTCGGAAAGCAACAAATACTCTCAGGCATACCCTGCCTTTTGCAAATATATGCAGTTCTGACAAATGGTAATATATGCTGGACACTAAATTCATTATGTATTCTTTAATTCTAATTAAAACAGTATGTTATTTTGCACATGTACATCCAAAAACCAGTATTATTTCAGAACACTAGGAGGAAATAATGTGATAGGGGTGTTGAGAAAAAAAGAGGAAGAAATATGTAAAAAAGATAAAAAAAATTTTCATCATTTTAGTGGCCAGTGACAGGGAAGGTCATGTTGCTGATGGGTTTGATAGGGAGACAAACATATCTGCTCACTTCCAAGATCTTGTTAGATGTATTAGTAACTACCTTTGACCTTGTGATGAATTTTGGGTTTTGAAAAGAAAGAGACAATTGGAAATTTCCAAAGAGAAAAATATAAATTTATTGAGAGAAGATGTAATGAAAACCAGTTATAGAATGATTTTCCAAAATAGCTTTACTTTTTGAAGATGATTTTTTGAAAACCAAAACAGTGAAGAAAAACTACAAAACTAAGACTGTGAGGAGCCCAGGAAGTGTAATAGCTTCCAGTATGCAGACTGGGTCATGTTTTGACCTGGGGTGAAAAAGGGTTGAGTTTGCCCTTGAGACATCCATTTTCAAAACTTCCAGCAACATGATTTAGTCACTGGATAATAAAATGCTGCAGATTCTAGTTGCTGAACTTTCACTGAGGATATCTATTACCTGCTTTTTCGGTATGTTGCATTTTTTGCAAGAGCTTAAGGGATCTCATTGCTTTGTCAAATCAAAGTCCTTTTTATTCTATGAGCCAAAGGGAGTGTATAATATGTATGCATATAGATATACCCCCACCCCCACAAACCCTCACAAATGACATAACAAGGTAAGTCTGTCACAAGTCCCTGTTACACTTACAACTTGGGACTTCAGCTCCAGAGCAGCTTTCCAGCAACACTATCAAGCAGCACTTAGGGCTAGCAGAGGAAACAGTCCCTTATTCCCTAAGTAATTGTCACACAACTAAGTGTTATCTGATATAGAACTTCAGAAGGTATGAGAAAATAAAACTTGCCAACTTTTAAAGAGAGGACATACCCTCACTGAAGCTTTTATTTTTTGTGGGGGAGGGAGCTAAAAAATACTCCTCACAGAGGCTGTATGGTCAGGCTTACAGAACATTCTGTTTAAAGAAATGCTGATTCATTTCCATTATCTGTCAGGGTTATTATATCCAGGGACTGGTTTATGACACAGCTGGCACCAATGCTCACAACCACATACAATGCATCAACACAATGGCTGTATCATTTTGACTGGCCTTTGCTTGAATTATAGTAATGTCTACTGGCACTGTCTTGTTACAGGAGGCTTGTGTTAGCAATTCTACTGCATAAACCTACTTGTGTAGCAGATTATAATAACTCAGTCATAAACATTTTTCTGGGGTTGAATTATTATTATGTTAAAGAAGTTTCTTGACCCTAGGTTTTCCAAAGCAGAGTCTCAGAAACAGTATCACAAACTGATTTACTGTAAATGGTACAGCGGCAAATAACAGCTCGAGCTGGGTGCCTCCAGAGAGGGACCTCATTTGATCAAATCCCTGAGTAATTTACACCCTTCCAGCCTAGTATCCACCCCATAGTTCTGAACCCATCACAATATTAGAGTTCGGGGTCTTCCAGCTCCCGGTTGGTCCTTTCCGTATTTTCCAGGCATGTTCTTTACTTCTTATCTCATTTCTGTGTAGTTGTTGATGGCTCTTTTACTCCCTTATCTTGTCCCTGGGAACCAGTCTTTGTGGTTACTTCTTTCTTGCATAGTTGTCTGGCTCTTCTACTTCCTTATCTTGTCCTCCAAAATCAATCCTGTGGTTCCTTTGTTTCTTTCTTCTGTGTCCTAGGTTAAAGTCCATCTCCCTACTGGTGCTCATTAATGCTAAACTGCTTATTTCTCTCCACAGTCCCCCTCCTCTCCCCCCCCCCCCCTTATGTTTCCGACTTCAACAGGCTCTGGGGCCTTCTTTTACTTAACTAGGTAAAAGTTCAACATATCTAGGTGAAAGTTCACAGCTTGCGGCCTAAGGCTTCAGCAAATTTAGCTACTAATGCTAAGCAAGTTATGCTAAGCGATTAATTCTAGACAGCTTCAGTCCAATATTCTTTAACAATTAGTAGAAGTAATAATAATAATACCTTGCATTTATATTGTGTTTTTCAACCACAAGAATCCCCAAGCACTTCAGTGAATGCACAGAGTCTCATAACTTTAACAATATCCCAACATAAGTACTTTTCAAGGAAAAACAAAACAGTCACTCTGAACTAGCATTGAAGAGATTTTTCATGGGGGTAGAGACATGTTTAACACTTTCTCATGAGCAAGCAGACAAGCACATTTATCTGTCTACCCATGCCTCCATGATTATATATAAATATACAATGAGACCCAGACTGCATACAATGAATTCCTAATCATGAATACATCTTAATTTCAACTTCTTATGTTACTATTTAAAAATTACAGTCTGTGATGCATTAAGGTTTATAAGCTTAGGAAAACCTGCAGTCCTGACAGTTACCATCTCATGCAAGTGAAAATCAAATTGCTTTGAGATTAAACAGGAAATATTCATTTGCCTGCCCAGACAGATATTCAAGGGAGAAACTTGCAAAAACAGTTTAACCCAATCTGTCTGAGGAAGCAGAAGACTTCAGGATCAACCAGCATTTACTGTTTTGCTATGAACCCTCTTAAAGAAGCCAGGAGTAGAATTTATCCCCAACACAGCCTGTATGTACATTGTTGGACTTATGCCATTAATATAAATTCAGTTACTTTTACAAGACTGAAGGACTGAAAGTCTCAGACAAAAAGCTGACTATCTGGGAAAGCTGTCATCCTTTGAATACAATGGAAAATGTTTGGGAAGCATAAGCACTTAACCACCAATAAGCATGGCACGAGAAGACAAGACTGGCAGCAGATAAGGTTTTGTCAGGGAGGGTTTGTCTACAACATGTTATTGCATGGCTTTTCCAAGAATAGGGTCTCAGCTTCTTCAGGCATGACAATATGCCCAGAATCTACAATAGCACAAAGCCAATCAAATGATCACAGTTGTTCATCCTCCTGCAGCAATCTGGGATCTGGAGCAGAGAAATATCCAATGAGGCTCTCCTTTCCTGCCCAGGAAGTAGAGCTCTAACAGTGAAGGCTCTGACCAAGTATTGATCTGCAGGGACCTACTATAATTCTCCTTTTTGAAATGTCAACCTATTAAACTGTGCAACAGACATTCAGAAATTCATTTTAATTTACTAGAGAATAAAATCCGAGAAGTTAAGGACACGCTTTTCTAACACATGAATGTGCAATAGGGATCCTGGTTTTTAAGTGCCTAATGAAAGCAGATTGACTTTGAAAACATGCTGTCATTGCAGCTGCAGCATATTGAATTCATACCTGTGATGAAGATGTGGCTTTGCACAACAAACCTTTGACACATGTTTGGTCCTAATTAGACCTCTGAATGATCCAAGGTTTTCCCTTGAGAATTTAGGAGCTGCATCCTCTTTCTGCTGGAGTGGTATACTCAGCCAAATTTGTCAGAGAAAGTGCTTCATCCCAGCAGTACTCCTTTGAGATTCAAGACAGGCATCCCATCTATAAAGAATCCTTATGGCAGATACCGTGGTGAGGAACACCCTCACAATAAGGAAAATACAGATCCAAATTTTAAATGTTCAGCTTCATCTCAAATAATAGCCATTCTGGAGAAGGAAACTGAATGATAGAACTATTTTAAATTTAGCCCTAAAAGAAGATCACAGGGCTAATGTTCTTTTAATTATTAAAAAAGTAATGTGAGAAGAATAAGAAGATAGAATTGATATCCTAGCTATAGTTTGACCTGACTTCTTGATGCTGAAAATCTCTTGGTAAAATTTTATGGCTGACAACAGACAAGAGATTAAACATGACAACCATAATGAACCCTTCTGGTTTTCAGCTGTATTGTCTTATTTAAAAAATGTATACAATACCATTGACTTCAGCAGCCAGTGCACAAATGTGATGCACATGCAAAAATTCTTTGCTGCATTACAGTCTACATTCAAACACACTATTAAGGTCAGATTCAATCACTTTCTGCTCCAAAATCCTGCATGGTTTCAAATTCAAACTAAAATCATTCATAGCAGAATAATCAGATGAAAGGTGGGAAGCAAAGACATTTCATAGTGCAGCTGTCACATACACGTATCATAGTCATTGATATTGGCTTGATAGACCTTTCTGAACACACAACAATTAGGAGGAAAAAGAAAATCTTCATAAACCCTAAGGCGAAGTCCAAAGTTATGATATTCTACAGCATGAACAGAATCATGTAGCTAAAGGAGAAATATTGTTCTGCAGCTGTTTGGTTATGGGCAGCATCTCTGCCTGTACTGACATTTCTTGTCTTTGGATTTTTTTTTTTTCAAACCACAGTCAGAGTAACTTTAGTTTACAAACAGTATACGTGTTATAATAATGAATACCGCAGTCATGCTGGGGATGACATTTTATTGCAGCAGATATTCTGTTCCTGTTATGAACAGCCAGAAGTTCTTACATCTTGGCTAGCTCTCCAGACTTTTAGAAATCCCCAAACAGCTAGCTCACACAACTTAATACAGTCTCTGTAAGGAATGATTGTCTTCCCCATTCTTTATTCTCCCAGGTATCCCCTATTACTCTGGTACCCAGCTGTCCGTTTTCAGATATAATTTTTAAACCCATTCACATTCCCACAAATTAGAGCAGGAAGCAGTGGAAATCTCAAGGGAACTGCTGCCCTCAGCATTTCAGATCAAACTTGATATTGATAACCCCCACCCTGTCAGAAGCCAGTATTCTCCTTTATGGTATAACATTTTTGAGACAGTACACCATACAAATACACAATTTTATTTCATATTCTTATGTCAGTTGTTATTAAAATCCAGGGGTTCTGAAAACAAGACAAAACAAGGAAGTCTAGACCTCAGGAAGGCATGCTCTTTCAGAGCAAAGCTCTTTCTGAGCTCAGTGTTGCAAAATCAGAGTTTAAACAGTAGACTATTAGGAGACCAGTTTTAAAGGTATTTAGGCAAATGAGAAATGCAGAGGGGCACTTAATTTCTACTGAAAGTCCGTGGGCCTAATTTTATTAGTCATTGAATATGCAGAAATACTTAAATTCCTTTATGTTTGGCCAGAGAGGACAAGAAGATAGATCAAACATTGGCAACGTAGCTTTTTTTTTTCCTTTCTTGGGATCCTAAGATATGTTAATTTTTGGCCATCTCTTTTGTATTAGTATATTTTCCCAGGTTCACAGCAGTAGCCCCTTGTATCTTAGGAAAGATGTTTTCTTTAGGATCCAAAATACAGTAAGTGTCTTTAAAATAGAAACGTTTCTGAAATCTTTTACACCAGAATTTTGATAAATGTAAACTGAATTTTGGGTCTCTTTTCTAAGCGGGTTTCATCTGATAATCCAAAATTATGCCATAAACAAACATTCACTTAGCACAATTTTATCCAACAAAACTGGCCTGAGTTCCACACTGGGCTCATTTAAAACATCTATTTCAGTGAAATATTAGCTGCCTGTTTGAAAGTAATGCTCAGAGACTTACCAACAGAGGGCAAGAAAGCTTATTATACGCTCTCTGCCAACCTAAGACATTACTGTTTCCTCAAGGCATACGTTAGTATCACAGGGCCACCACCACCTTTCAGTCCCTGTGCATTGGTCCAGTCATTCAGATTAATGAACTTGTCTTGCTGAGTATTATGATGCTTCTGCCATCTTATCACCAGCACACAGTTGGTGGCAAATAATCTAGTTATTATTTGCACATCTGCTAAGTAACACTATGTTAAAACACTGCATGCACAATTACGTTCAATTATATTAAATGAATCTATTTCACAAACTGATTCTCCAGGGCTTGTGCCTCTCTAGTTACAGAAAGTTTAGTGCAGGGTAGCAGATGTTATTGTATTTTTTTTTTAAATCAGATCATAATTTTAGAATGTCAGACACACAACATTAATTTCATAGCAAATATTCATTTTAGGGAAATAAATAAAAGCCAAAATAAATAAAAGCCCAAATTTTTGGCTTTTAAAGATGTCATTTGAGTTGCACCAAATTTGGCATGCCAGCATCTATTCTTTGGAATCGTATATTCTAGCAGGTCATTTTTTTCAGACTGCGGACATGAAAGAAATGTTTCTAGTTTTGTTTATGAGTCATTCCAAAAGTTATTCACAACAGGTCATATACGTGCTTCCCTTCTCCTCCTCCCTCTCTAATGTTATCTTATCTGTTTCTCCTTTTTTCTCTGCGTGGAGCTTTTCCATATCACAGTTTGCACTCAGGCATCTTCTTTTGCCTCAAATCTGACTACACATTAACACCAACTATGGGACTGTAGACTCAGTAGAGCACCTTCTTTGTAAGATGACAAACACTTTCTTTTCCATCTTCCCCACAGCCCTTACCCCCAACATGTATATGCAATCCTGGCTGTTCACATTGTGTTAGCAGTCATGCCAACACAATATGCAGCATTAAGGCCAGAAGAATTTTCATCCATGAATGCAGAGTCTTGGCTGTGATATATGAAAAATAGTGTGCTAGTGCTTACAGCCTAATTGAATAGTGATCTGTTATTCCTTTAGGGCTTAATCCTACAAGGTGTTTAACACTCCTGCCTCATCAATTGCTATACACACAGAGCAACGTATTTCACATGATTAAATTTTGTTATAATATCTACAAAAAGCTGTTATTGCTACCCAGTCTGATGTACTTATAATTTTTGTCACAACTGTGGGGTATTTACCCCTGGTATTCCTTCTGAATCACAGATAGAAAGGTGTGGTAATACTGAAGCTTGTATTCAAGTCCATTTAAAGGAAAACTTGGAATGGACCTGTTTATATCTGTACTCGCACCTGATACTGCAAAAACATATTTGTGAATAGTATGCCTATATGGAAGCAAGAGGCTTTTTTCTGGAAAATATTGTCTCTTTTGAGTAAGTGTGCATTATACCTATTACATAGCATAGTGAAGATTTGTGGCTTTCCCCAGCTTACGTAATTAGTTATAACCTCAGTTTGAAGGAGACAGTGCTTTTAATGCTCTTAAACTTTACTCTGGTATCTGGAGACTTGTGGTCAAGCTGCTCTGTTAGAACGCATTCTGAGTTTTATCTTATATTAGTGATAGGAGTATAGTGACTTTAATGATGTATATTATTCTGTCAGTGGTGCAGTTTCTCAAAAAATCCTGACCCTCAACTGCTAGCTGATGGCTAAAAATTTCAGCATTAGGTAATGGACTATATGTGGCTGACCAGTAAAGCGCTACAAGGGAAGAAGGCTCAGAGGAGATGGGCAAGGGCCATGTGCCTACGAAGCTCAGGGAATAATGTAGGTTGTGACTGATCACAGCTGTTGCAATGAAAGCTGAATTTATCTCAACACAAAGAGGACCAGAGGGTGGCCTTTGTTTTAGATGAACAGATATGCCAATTGAGTGGATCAAGTGGTGGCGTAAATGTTTCTCCCTGAGTTCATCACAGGAGTGTGAATGTCTCCCTGAGTTAGTGAGGCCAGCGTGGCAGGGCGGGGCGGGGTTGTTGTTGGTGGAGCATAGATGTGGCTCAACCGTGATGAGAGTATGAAAACTGAAGAACTAGCCAAAGGATGTTGAAGAGAGCCATGGGGTTGAGCTGGCTTCAACCCACATATTTCTTCCTGGTAAATGGGCACACCCACCATCATGACAATGAGCATATTCCAGAGACTGGTGATGGGAATCACATTTGTATTGTGCTTCCAACGTATATGACAATTGCTGTATTTTCCTGAGTGTAACTTACCTTTGTATTGTGATTTCAGTATATTGCTATATCACTCTGCTAAATCCAAAATTGTAACGTCAAGTATCTTCAGATAAGTAAATTCTGATATTAAATATTACCCCCTCCATCTGTGGAATATCTGAAGGAAGCTGGTCAGAGAATATTGGACTCTGACACCATATGGGACTAAGACACTTCTCCAAAGAAGCACTCCTCAGCCCCAACAGTAAAATCTTTTCTTTCCACCACTAATTCTGTCTGAAGTAGCTTTCTATTTCTTGAGAGAAGTGGCTACTTAGGCTAGCATAGCACTCTGTTTTGTTTTTGGATCATTCGTTTCTTTGCTGGGCAGAAGTCTGCATTAAGATAAAATTTCCCACTATGCTCCATTTGGCCAAGGGTGCTAGCACCTCCGGGACTCTAGAATGCCCAGACAGAAAGCCAGAGATTCTCTGCAAGACTGGGAGACCATTGGAGATAACAGAAAAGACATCCAAGTAAGACCCTCTTTAGTCCACGGAGGGTCAAAAGTAGATGAGGAAATAAAAAATACAGACCTTCCCTCTCCCTGCAAAAATTAAGCAATGACCTAGTGATCAGTAAAGGCCAAAGTCACAGGAGGTGAAAAATGGAGTGCTCTTATTGTTCTAAAGGAAACGCTCCATTTCACAACTGAAATACTGCAGATAGGGAAGATGGCAATAGTAAATTTAAAATTCAGAAGTTACCAAGGGTAGATTGATCTTATTCCATAAATGTCCTTAGAAAAAAGGCTTTTTTGACAGCACTGGTGCCTGCTAGGGATTATAAACTATAATATGACCTTGCCAGATACTTTCTGTCACATACCTCTTCCCCACACCTCACCAAAAAAAGTGAGGTAATAAAGTAAGAGGAAATTTCATGCATGAGGATCCTGGCCACTGAGACTAAACATGTGGGAAATAAACTAGAACTCCCAAGACTTTTTTTCACCCATTTTCTAATAGTTTTATTCCAGTTTTCCCCAACTCTGTCATTTACCATGGAAATGTTTTTCAGAGAGAAGAGGTCAATTTTTATTTTCCTTAATTAACAACATGCAAGGGGGTGAACTGGCTAAAATAATATCAAAATTAGCCTTAGCCGAAGGGCAAATGAGGATGTTGGAACTGAGGATTGATTGGAGAAATCTCTCCATGATAAAACAAGGTCCTGTGTCCTCATCCTGCTCAGCCATCCCTAGTCCAGAGTCCACCAGGCAACAGCAGCTTCAGGGCTCTTTTGTGTTTCTGTATGATAAATAATGTCAACCAATCTCAGGTCTGGGGCATGCCAAGATAAAACATACTGCCTTTATTTTCCCTTGTACTTGTACCTAATACATGTCAATTGGTTCAGAGGTGCTAAACAATGAATTAAAAAAGGGAAGAGAAAGAACATGCACTCTTATAAATTTCAGTGGTGTGGAGTGGCTATACTCCTTTCTGAGGATCTGGTGTCCAGGGGAATGAACCAGTGCAACAGCTCTCCCCACTGCCTAGCTTTCTGCTGTGGGTCTGTTTGAGGCATGTCTCATTACCTGTAAGTCCCTGAACCACTTCTTTTGTGAAGGAATTTCCAAAGGGCAATACAAATAGATACTATGGTCCCCTGTAAAGCTATTTGTCCTTTTAATCATGCTAGGTCCTGCTCCCACAGGACCATCCTCTTCCATAACTGCCTGCAACCACTGAAAAAATAGACATTCCTCCCTTTCTACACTTAATGCAAACCAGGCTGTATCTTTTACAGAACTCTTTCCACACCTCTGAATTTCAAGATAAAAAGCCAGTAGTCTACAGATGGAGATCAAGCCTCTGACTCTGCACTGTAAATTAATACATTTATCTTTCTCACTCAGGAAGGCAGCAAGCAGAAATATACATTTGAGTAAGGAGACTAGCTTGCTCTGTACCTTAAGAACAGTTGCTAGGGACAGGGAAGACAGCTGCTGGAGGAGACCACTGACCTAGATTAGTTGTAATGGTAAATGATAGCATCTTCTTTTCCTCCCAGACTTTACAAGCACCAGTCTGAGCTTAAAGCTGACTTGCTAGTCTGTTAAAAATAGCAAAGACCAGTAACCCCAAGATCTCCATTGTTCCATGTTCCATTTTTGATGAGAGTTGTGCTCTTAAGCAATAAAATTCTTGAAATATGAGTAGCTGTCTAAGTCTTCAGAAGCAAGGTTTTTATGTAAGATTTTCATGAAGGTAAACAAATATTTGGAGCCTTGGACTGCTCCTGTTAAAGTACTAATTAGCCCCAGGATTCATTTAAGAGAGGAAAGGAAAGATATTTAAGTTGTCACCAGCCCTGTTTTTACAGTGTGGGAGGACACTGTACTCCTCATCTAGTTCTTTAATCTGAAAAGGCAGTTTCGGTAATTTAGCTGCTGATTGATATACCTGCCTTCATCTCAGAGACCTGTTTTTCCAGCAGCCACAGAGCAAAATCAACTAAGTAATCAGGAACAGTGGCAGAACTGAACTGATCTCTTGAGGGAGCAGAGTAGAGCAAGGGGGCGCTGTGGTGGGGTGATGAAACACCACAGGTCCTGAGAGAAGACACATCATTTCAGGTGGTGATTTGGGGATGGGCACTTCATGTTGTAGAGCTAATATGAATCCAGTGTGCAGGATGGGAACTCAGTTTGCCTAGGCTGGCATCCAGGCAAATGCTGTGGGTACAGAATTTCAAGGTGAATGCAAAACTTTTTTTTCTTTTTTAATATCCTTAAACTTAGTGTAACTGAAGAGATGTATGAAAGAGAACAACAGAGAGAGAATTAATCTACAGTCTGCGTGTGATTCTGCCAGCTTGCATCAGATTGTAGCAGTTTATGCTGGGAGGAACAAGTTCTTTTTCTGTGTGAGCACAGCACAGATTTCCCTCTGCAAAGGAAGAATTCTTTAAAGTGGATCATTGCTGGAAAGAAAAATCAAGAAAACTGGATTCAAACAGCACAATACACAACAACAACCATGACTAGCTCCCTCACTTGAAACCATTATGGAGAAAATTTACCTTATGAGAATGCACAAAAGACTTGAGATTCTTCCTGCTCATACGAGAAACTGTACCAAGCTTTGCTGACCTATTGCTCAATACAGCCTTGGGCATTGTCATAATGAAGCAGGAAGCTGAATACATTTATGCTTCATGGAACAATGCAGGAAATAACAAAAACAAAAACTCTGAATTTCTCTGCTGAAACACAGTGCCAATATTGCTTTAACTAAATTCTACCTACTGCACATGGGCATTCAGCAGAGACTATCTGTATGAAGTTTAGTTGTTTTCATCTAAGATCACTCATTAATAACCACTGATTAGTAGGCCCAGATATTTCTTTCAGCTTTGTGACCTGTTTACATATGAGCAGGTGTCCATGATATTCTTTTCCTCTGGTGCTTTGCAGAAATGAATCACTCTTCTGCCTGCAGGAAAACTCCCCTTGTGTTAGATGAATTTTGTGTGCAACACAGTGCAAACAGAAGCCAGCCATATGTCTGTGTTACCATGGATGATTCCCTGGTGTGCAAATAAGGCCATTTCAGCCAAGAAATCACACTTTAGAATTAACCACAAAGACACACTAAGCCTGTGAAAATACTTTGACTTTGCAAAGTGCAGTCATGCTTCCATACCTCTGTGTTCCCTAGGAAGGGTTCCAGTCTACTAATGCTTCCAAACAACTTTCCCTTCCTGTCTCTAGCTATGGACTTGTGCAGTGCAATGCATAGCCCAGTTGATCACTGTGAAGTTCAGAGTAATCACAATATAGAAACCTGGAATGAATTGCAGATCTGGCCCCCCACTTTGTATTTGAAGCTTTCAAGAAAAGTGGAAGAGAAAAAAATAAATGTGAGGGGAGACAGCCACAAGGGAAAGTATGAAAGAAATGAGTGCATAGAAAGGAAAACAGAACAAAACAAAAAGCTCCAACTGTGCCAAGTGGAAGGGCAGGAAAAAGAAAAGCCTGCAGTGAGAGGAAGCAGCAAGAGAAAGAGACTCAACTGTTCTGAAGAGATGCTGATGGTGGACAAAAAGAAATGGAAGGGCAACAAGCCTTCGTGCATTCTCCTGAAATCATACTAATCCTCCTGTGCAGGGAACTAATGCATGCCTTCCCCTAAGTGCTTAGCTCGTCCTTCAGACTTATGAGCCTCAGCCTGCTGCATAGTGGCTGAAGTGCTCACAACAACAGTGGGCAGCGTATGCCCTGAAATTGGGGTGGAGGTGAAGACTGTGTGGCAAATTGCATTTCCTGGGTGAGAGAAGTACTGTCCCCAGGCCAGGGCACTACAGCTGCAAGAGGCTCTGTCCCCACATGAATGGTGGTGCTGCTCTGGCAGGTCCCATGACAGCCACCAGCTGTTTGTGCAGCACAGAGATGGGAAAGTTGCATTTCAAATGCACAGTAAAGATAGATACACTACGGATGGCTGAGTGCAGATCTGCGAGAGAGAACAGCAAGGTACTGTGCAGTCAGAAACCCACTCTACATAGCAAGAGCTTGGCTTGGGTGACCTTGGGATCTGAGAGATACATGACAAGAACAAAAATTAGAAGGGGGAGGGTGAAAGAACCACCCCTATGCCTGCCTGTGTAGTGACATAACTCTATAAAATGCAGAAGTAGAATGTGCAGAATAAGGAATAGTACAGACACATATCTTAGCCCATGAAAACAATTGGTTTAACATGATCTAAAGATTCCATGAAATCACTTGCAACATTAATTCACTTTGTGATCCTCTTTTTATACCCAGGAGAGAAAACATTCCCCCTGCCACACACACTGACTCACTCCCCTTTCTCCAAGAGATTTAAAATTTCACAGGGCAGCACAGGTTATTGTACCAAGAGATTAACTAGAAAAGAAAATTATAGCAGCACATCCCTACCATTAGAATTAAGATGGTGTCAGCATTTCTATTATAAACTCTTATTTTCAGAGGTTTTATAGGGTTGACAGAGCCATAAAAATTCACTGTAACTTGATCTACGGGGCTTTGCCCTGAGAGTAAGAGGTCCCTATTTTTCATTGTCTCTCTTCCTAGTTACTATTGAGAGCCTTTTGGGGCCTTTTTTTTAAAAAAAAACAGAAAAAAATACAACTTGTGTTCCCAATTTGCAAAAAAGTGACTGACATACTAATGATTTAAAATGCTTCATGCACTGAGCATGTCCTCTTTCAAAATTAAAAGGTCATAAAGCTTTGGAGTGCCTTAGCCTAATGATCTTAAACAACTATTGGATTAATAGAGTATAGTAATAGCTTTTAATGAGTCCTGGGTGTATGATTCACACTAAAAGGAAGCTTCATGATAGAAGGTACTGTCTACAAAGACTTATTAAATTCTCTTTAACAGACCTACTTCTTATTGGTCAAGAGGCAGAGAAGTAGTTTACCTCTCTTCTGTATCTCCATTCTTCTAAACATGCAACAAAGTGGAATGATCAACAATATGAGACTGTGGTGGACAGAAGGACAACTTTCTGCAGGGTTTCTGAAAGACATCAGGATCATATATGACCTCCTCCTGATTCTGGGACCCCCAGCAGCTGGATTAGGGTGGAAGGGAAATTTTGTCCTAGGATCCTGGAGCTAGAGAGAAGCCTGGGAGTACGATGCCAGTGCATGGTTTGCCTGTATGGTTGCAGCATGAATAACAGTGAGTTGTGCGAAGTATGGCAATTGACAGGTCAAATCCCAAGAAAGCCTTAGACAAAAGCTGTGAGTTAGATTCTCAGCTGCTGTCTGCTGGTGCAATTTTTCTGATTTTCATGCCAGTGAAAGCCCAATGAGGGAGCTTTTGCTGAAGTGCTTGTCCACCTTGGTGGGGTGTTGGTAGATGGGTTCTGTATGCATGTGTGATATTTTAAAAACAAAACTGCATAGAGTTGCCTCTGCTTGCACAGAAGGTAGCTGGCATGTTTTCCCCTTTGACTTTTCTACCAAAATCAGGTCACTTCTGGGGCAATTTTTTGTTCTAATGAAACCAAGATATAGCCCCAAGCTGAAGAACTGCTTTAGCAGGTGTCCAAGGAACTCCAGGGACTGATCTTCCATCCCTTGCTTCAGTTTGTGCTGTGGGATTCTGTCTTCTCCTGAACCACGTTTGCAGCTTCCTGCACAAGGGAATGTCTGGACAGCTCCCAGGTAGGGCTGATAATTTCATATGATTGCCCAGCACTAAACAACTGAGCCATAAAGAAACAGACTGCCAGAGGCAGATAATTCTTTCCAGTCCAAGGGAAACAAGTCTCCATTAATATCTCTCTATTTCTTGTTCTAATTTTAAGCAAACATGCATATGCATAAGCACCCCACTGACTTCTGCTTAAAATTAGGGATATACATATCTAAAGGTTATTTAGGCTGTAAATTCATCCAACACAGGAGACTAGTGCCAAATCATTCACTTAATTTGCTTCAAAAGTACCATATGATCACCTGTATATTTAAGGATACACATTTTCAAGATTTCTTAGCATAATTAGATGAATTTTACTGTGAATAGGCATTGACAAACAGTTTGCTGGGTAAACACCAAAGACACACAATCTGAATCCTAGTCCAAAAAGTACAGTTACACGGTATGCTGTATGGTAAACTGATCTCATAAATCACCTCATTGCATTGGTGCTTAAGTGTCAATGTGTTGTTTTTAAAGTGGGACATTAAGAAAAGACAGAAGAGGAAACAGATTTCCCGGCACAGATGTCTTTTAAAAGTACTGGTGTGTTTGTATTGCTTGTTACTAGTGTATGAAATTGTTCCTGCTGAAGTCCAAGATAATATGAGGAACAAGAAATCCAAGTCTGGGAGGAGGGATACTAAAGCTGTGCTCTAGTCTCTGTCTTGCAGTTCAGCTAGGCATCCAAAAAATATTGTGTAAGACATCACCTTCAAAAAACCTCTGTAATTCTCTAATACAACTAACCAGAGCAATCCTTCAACCAAAAAACTTTGCACAGGTAAGAAGGCTAGAGCGGTGCAGAAGGAAAGGCCACTGGCAAGTATTGCTGAGTTTCAGTTATCCCCATATTATTATTACACCAGATGATAAAAGGCTATTAGTGCCTTACATGGAAGAAAAGAGGGGGAGAAATGCTATCACTAGTAAAACCTCTATTTATTTCAAAAGAGTTAAAATATATTGTGTTACCTAGAAAGACTCCAGAGCATATCACAGTTCTCACAAATCTGTCACTGGGATGGCTCTACAGATTTCTGGGAACCAAAGGAAAGTTACTGTGGTCCACTGAGTCCTCTCTTAATTAACTGCTCAGCTGCCTGCTTCTGTTCATCAGCACAAGACCCTTTCACTATATATTACATGTACTTATATATATCAGCAGGGAGCATTACTTGCTGAAGGATTGTTATTGTACCAATTTATGAAGCTTACTCTGCCTCTGATATTTAAGTTAGCAAGCTAAAACTATTTATCCAAGTGGGACTCTGTACAGAACACCCTTTTGCTATTAAAACAAATCCCATTTATGTAAGTTCTTAAATCCTTTATGACCTCATTAAATATAATATTTCTATCTTTTAAGAACAGTTGACCATCAACCAGAAAATTACAGTCTCTTTTTGCCATATCAAGCATGCTGATTACTAGAACTTCACACCCTGTAAATGCTTTCAGTCTTAAAAAATGCCAGTGCCAACAGGGCATTTACAGTACATCTTACTGCAATACAGTTGCATAGCAACAGGTAAGAGCTTTCCACATTCCCAGGGAAGTGTGTCATAACCTCCGACACACTGTGAGTTTCTAGGCATCCACTGAGCATGCATTCAGGCATTTACTACAGCTGTTAAACTGCCAAGAAATAAAGACCTCTTGCAATAAAGGCTTTCTTCTGGCCTTCAGTCTGTGCTGTTTTACTTCATGTTTGCCATGGACTGAAAGCAAAGAGATGGTTAGTTACCTTAGTTCATCTAAAGCTTGATAGTTCAAACAGAATGGTAAGTGGTTGTGTGCCTGTGTCATTAGAATAAATGCCTGTAAATAGGCTGGATCTTGGAGACATGATGGCATAACCATGTTGGCATATTAGAACTAGCATTAATCTGATCAGAAAAGTGACAGCAGTAGCAATGACAGGGCATGAAGCACTTCAGCATCAGAGAGATGCTGACAAACAAGCCCTTGAGCCACCCAGCAAAGTTAGGCAGCTATCTTGTGTCACTGTGCCTTCACTCCTGCTGTCACTTGCTTTCACTTTCAGCATAAAAGTATTCCTACTAGAGCTGTGAATCACAGAGACATATTGCACTTTCAATGAGTGTAATAGTTCAAGTCATATTTAAGAGGGCCATGCTTAGGCATGCTAAAAGATGTGGATATATCCACCTTCATGAAATGTCCAACATTATAACAACTCCTGCCTCTAATAAAGCTGTGAAACAGAGGTTGAGGTGATTGGGCTTTTTTTCTTTAAGGATTTCATATAGTGATTCCATTTATATTTAATATCACAATTATTGTGGATTTAAATTAACACTGTGTTACTTAAACATAACATTGCCTTCCTCCACTATGCTAGATTCACAGTTTCATTTCTTATTGTATATGCATAGTCTTTTTTATTTAAAAGCTAATACATGATTGTGCTTTAATAGTTTTCGAAAGAAGAAATGTAATTACAATTGGTATGCCTCCTCATTAACTTGTTTGTACAGCAGAATATGTCACCTCTTAGGTGTAACTCCGTAATAGTTTTCTCCATGAACTGAAGAGAGAGATAAATCCTTGGGAGAGAAAGAGAGAGAGAAAGTGAGGGAGAAACTTGCACACAGCTCCAATTTCAGTCTGAGTTTCAGGAAGGGATTAGCCTTTAATGCCCAAAGACAAAAATGCAGTACCAGACCTGCTGTTAGAGTTTCTTAGTTCCCTGGCATTCAGACATTTGCTTTCTGGTGTGCCTAGAAACTTCCAAGCTGTGATAGTTTCAGATCTCTCCCCTCATCTCAGCTCACAAGGGCTGGAACAGGGGAGCAGAGTGGTGCTTTAACAGGGGTTAGCTAAAGCTCCAGTTAGTAAGATGAAACATGCATTTTACTGCTTCAATATGTTTATATTGCAGTGTAGATCACCCACTCCTGAGAAGGCTTTAAACCACCTTTCTCACAAGTGGGGACATGGAGTGCTACAGAGCTGCAGAATCTGCCTGGCAAGAAATGCAAATTAGGACCCCTGAGCCTTTGACTCCAGGATCTCTGGGGCAGCAGGACAATAGGGGATTTCCCTTTCTTCTGCTAAAGATGCCTGTGGCAAGCAAATACATATGTTTTCTCACTGTTTTTTCTCTTGCCTTTCAACAGACAGGACCATAAGAGTAGAATGAAGCAGTGCTACCGGCAACTGCATGAACTTTCCTAAATATGAAACAATCTCGATGATAAAAGAAGCGGAATAGTATGCACTGTTAATAGCTCTCCTCTTTTTGGAGTGAATGTTCAAGCATCTGCTGTGAATACCAACTAGCTAGAGCTAGAAGAAGGGTTCAGTACAGAATTTTCTATACTTTATACTGAGTCCTTAGGCCCCTAAAGCAGGGACTGTGGCAAAGATAGGCAGTTTGGGACACTCTTATGACTTTGAAGCAATAAATATATCAAACAAGTAAATAAGCACTTTCACTCCTAGGGGCCTTAGGAAACAAATAACTCATCCCCAAACCACCATTTTTCTAGGAGCAATGCACAGGCCAAACATACTTACATCCTGCTGCTTTTGAGTGTCTGTCCAGGAAGACTTTTGAAGCTGCTGTAAGTGGCTTGAATGCAGGAGGTTAGGGATACTAAACAAGGTTTTGCCTAAAATCTGTTTGTAAAAGAAAAATTCCCTTTCTGAGCTGTGACTTTGTACCTCAAGTTTAAGTTAACACATACTGTATATACCAATGGGGAACAGTGTAGCTTGAAGAAGCTGTTAAGTCAGTGCCAACAGTTTTCTTTGACATGTAACTCTGTGCTAGATTTGGCTACATTTTACATAACATGGATCAAGATCAGGTGTGAATTCCAGATTTTCAAACTGAACAGGTAAGGAGCACTCTAACTCCAAATCTGGTAATTATAATGGAAAAGAATCAGAATCAGTCAGGTGGAACATTTCCTCAGATGTACAAGGTTAAAGAGGTATGCTCACCTGTGTTTATCTGTGAAAAACTTACACACTGAACTGTAATGAAAATACAATTTTTACTTCTCTGTAAGGCTGCTTTGTCACTTTGCACCAAACCTAGAAACAGGGCCTAGACTTCCTGTCTTCGGTTGCTTCGGTTTTGTCATGACTGCTCTTGACTCTAAATTTGGTGGTTTTTTTTAGTGGGGAAGGAAGAACATGTTTGTTATTTTTATCAGAACTGATATAGCATACATGAAAAAAACTGTAACATCAAGGTATACCAAAACCCTTCTTTCCTGATGTGTTTGCAGCTCACATCGTCATGAAGTTACTGTTTTACAACTGAAGTTTCATGTACACTTACGCATTTTACAAACTAGCAAACCATTGCATATCAATTAATGTATATCTGCTGAAAGCAGAGCTGCACCTGACTTAAGAAGGTGTTCCGCTAACTTTAACAAACACTTTAGAAGTCTGAAAAGAACAATAACAGTTACCCTCTGAAAGTATACTTTGCTTGGCTGAATCTAGCCTTAAATGTACCTTCAGTAACCTCTTTTCAAGTACTTAAATTTAGGAAGTTAATGAGGATAGGCTAATTAGCATAAATGAAAAAGTCTGAGCTAACAACAGCAGTAAATGACCTCTAAAGCTTAAAGTGAGGGTGAAAAATGAAACTTTATTTTGTGTAGGAGACTATATATGGATTTAGCAGCTTAACTTTAAGTAGCTGAGTTTTAGAGTTTTGTCCTTAGACTACAATGGCAAAAGATGAGCAGTTTCTCCTTGGAAACCTGAAAGTACATGATTATTGCAAAATTCAATGGGTCTGCATTAGCTTTTTCTCCTTTTCTCTGTTGATTCAGCATCTCAAAAACACTTCTTATTGTTATGGTAACAGATACACAAATTGACATATGGCAGTCACTCACCAGTATAAATTCTGCAAGAACTTTATGTTATCAAAGAAAACAGTTTAAGCAATCCAAAAAGGCAGTAACCAGAAGGTTTTCCTACAGAATTAAAAACTACCTTAGGCATACTTTTAAAAGAGATATTCTCCTCTCACTAAAAGGTCAAAACAGGCAATAGCCTGAATGACTGGTAACAAATACTTTTAAGGAAAGCCAACTATTCCTGTGTCATTTTCTTAATTCAAGGTTCTTTGGGGCAGTCTTTTAATCGTACTAATTTATGTTTGTTAGCTAGTTTAAATGTGTGTTGTTTTGTGAACTGGATAATTTTTGGCTCTCCCATGATCCTTTTATGTCTAACACTCATGAAAGATTTCAGCATATGAACTTGCAGAGCACCTCTGATGAACCAGTTGCTGTTACAAGTTAAAATATTTGTTTATGATGAAAGGAAATCCTTTTTGTTATAAAAAATATTATATGGAAAGCATCTCTTCTTGGCTTGGGGTTTCGGTTGAGTAACCAAAAAAGAATGTCCCATTGATGGGAGTTTGGCATCATACTGAGGCAGAGGGCGGTAATATTTACTACCTGTAAAGGTACTCTTTATCCACAATCTCACATTTGTAGCCACTGCGTTTTTGTGGCTTTTGCAAGCTGTAGTCCATGGTGTCTTGTTTTTTCTGTGAAGAAACTTAAGTCACTTTGGCTTCTTGCCCTCCATCTGGAGTGCTATTACTGAAAAAGAGAGAAATTTAATCTGTTTGTTCCTACTATTTTGTCCTTGAGTCTTTATGTATAGCAGTTACAAATCTCTGCAACACTGATGTTGACTAGAACAGTAATTTCATGCAAGAACCTATATGTGGTCAGGGATGAGTCCTGTCTCACCTCATCTCAAGGTTGCTGTGTATGGATTTTCTCTCTTGTCCCACTTAAGCTGTTCTGATTTCTTAAGTATCTAATTTGTACCTGAACTGTAGGAGAAGCTAAGGTGCCTGTCTTGGCACTGCGGATATTTAGGGGTTAAACTCACTGCTAAGTTCCTCTGAGAAACATGTTCTGTAGTGTTTATGTTCCAAAAGAGACAAATCTGAAAAACAGAGGATGCACAAAGAAGCCTTTTGAGGAGTGCTGCTGGAAAATGTTTTGAATTTCCTGACATAAACTACACAGTCCTTTCTATTTGCTACCACTATTTTTTTTCCCCAAATATGTAAGAAAAAAAATGTAGCTGACTGTTTTCAGGATATGCTGTTTTCAGGCTATGACAGTAATGCCATACTTTTAGTTAGCGCTGAATTGTGTATAGCTTATTTTTCATTTACAACCTATGCACATTTGTCTTTTTATTAAAGACACAAAACTCTTTGTATTACACAGAAAAGAAATGATTTGTTCTGGTGACAGAGGAAATGTAGATTTTTATTTAAAATTGTTTCCAGTCCACTTTCTGAAATTAATATTGAAATGCTGAAGAATCCCCAGATTCCTTACAGTTAGTCTTAATAAAAGAAGTATTCTACTTCTGTAGGGTTTTTACACTAATAATTAAGACAGATGCACTAGTAAATCCACCTAGAAGAAACACTTGCCAATAGTTTAATATTATCTATTCTGAAACTTTCAGTTCAATCCAATTAATATTGCTGTGTGACAGTGGAGGACCTTCAGCTGACGCTTTTGAAATCCATCAAAAGGTATAATAAATACCTGCATCCATTTTTTTGTTTAAACCAAGTCCATCTTTCTGAAATGAAGGAGGATAGGAACTTTGCCACTCATAAAAAGCCAGGTTTTTGCATTTAGGTTGGCAATCCTGCTATCATTCATTGCATATAATTGTTTTCTTAATTGGATCTCTTCAAAAATCTGATCAGTACGAAGTTCAGAAACCTCTTGCTAGTGAGACGAGTACAGTATAATCTCCACATCAATGTGTTTGTCTTTTCCAGGTGGTATCAGAATTCCAATAGTGAACTCAGTGAGACACTTCTATCAAAGGATAAGAAAGAAAAGAATGTGATGGCTCATTTTGTGCAGCATTTTTCATGCTTAAAGGAGACCAGTCCCACTTTATTTGCATTACAGTGAAATTTTATTAATCTAGTCTAGAGGTTTTCAAAGTTTTTTCAGTCTTCCAGTGGAGAAGATGTACATCCCTGTATAGCAAACTCAGGCTGATTTGCAGTGAGCTGGATTTCCTTAGTTACTTTTTGAGAGTCCCTCGGTCTGTTGTCCTCCTTATGTAAGAGGTATGCAGGTTGAAATCCATTAATTTGGCGTATAGATAAAGAAGCTAGGATATCTGATTAGAAACACAGGAAGGAAGGAGAATGGTCTAACAGCTAAAACATTTCCTTCAGATTCATTTTCTGCTGCATGACTGTACCTGAGTAAGAGCCAAATTTCAGAGCATATGTGGATATATGAGCGTATGTGGGTACTGCAAAGAAATTAAGAAACCTTAATACTTTGAAAAATTGTCCGTTTGTGTAGTTGCATTTTCTGTGTGGAATAACTCATCCCTTTTTCAAAGAAAGAAGGAAAAAGATAAGCAGAATATGAATATAAATATATAAAAATTCATGGAAGTTACAATGATAGGTTTCAGTTAATGTGTGTTATAAACTTACTTATGTACCTTGCTTGCCATCAAGTGAGATCTGCCAGTGGAAAGTACTGACTCTTGTGTCGAGCCGTTATTTGGTCACACAGTCACTTGGGAGACATCTTGATAAGCTTTGCTACTTCTCCAACGAGTTGGTTATCTTAATTAATATTAAAATACATGTAAACTCCATGGGATTGTGTAAAATAATGCTAAAACATATTGTGTTTAAAACAGTGAGTTAGACTTCATATGTTTTCAGTTTCCTGTATGTTTATCAAACAAATGACATTTCCAATTTAAGTAATTATGAAAGCTGTATGGATATTTTGTGACTACACAGTGCTTATATTTTGTGATATAATTGCTTAGCTTGATTCAGAAAGCAGCACTGAGTGGCAATTGTTGTTAGACTGTTAAAGTATAGATACTTCTAATAGTGTAGATGTGCTTATAGATTGCGGTAATTTTGAAACGTTATCATGATGGACCCTCATTCATCATCTAGCCACTCAGTTGCCTGGACACAAACAAAGGTGCTGAAAGATGACAACAAAATTGATGTTGTTCTGGAGCAAGGATGGGGTCAGAGGAAAAAATGTCTGAGGAAGACCAGTGCAGGATAAAATGTTTTATATGACATCCTGGCTCCAAGGTAAATATTAGAAAATGGCCTCGAATAAATGAGCATCATTTTCCTAATCAGAATGAGCCTTCTTTATGTGTAGCATTTGTGTGTATCCATTATTATGATTTATAACAGATTTCTCTTTCCTGCTGCACTCCGATGTCAGCAGGAAATTGCTCATGTGCTGTTCTATCATTTTATCTCCATCCTTTAGCATAGTGGAAAAGTGGCATCATGCAGAATCAGTGAATGAAGGTTTTGAGGAAAGTCTCTCTGCTAAGCTAAGAAACAGGCACGTAAATGGACAGTTACTGGCAACCCAATTTGGGGTATGTCAATACCTTGGAAAATGTGCTCTCACAGAATCACAGAATCACAGAATCGCTGAGGTTGGAAGGGACCTCTGGAGATCATCTAGTCCAACCCCCCTGCTCAAGCAGGGTCACCTACAGTGTGTTGCACAGGATCGTGTCCAGGTGGGTTTTGAATATCTCCAGAGAAGGAGACTCCACAACCTCTTGGGGCAACCTGTTCCAGTGCTCTGTCACCCTCACAGGGAAAAAGTTTTTCCTCATGTTCAGATGGAAGTGTTTGTGTTTCAGTTTGTGCCCGTTGCCTCGCGTCCTGTCACTGGGCACCACTGAAAAGAGACTGGTCCCATCCTCTCGACACCCTCCCTTCAGATATTTGTACACGTTGATAAGATCTCCTCTCAGCCTTCTCTTCTCCAGGCTAAACAGGCCCAGCTCTCTCAGCCTTTCCTCATAAGAGAGATGCTCCAGTCCCCTAATCGTCTTTGTAGCCCTTCACTGAACTTGCTCCAGTAGTGCCACATCCCTCTTGTACTGGGGAGCCCAGAACTGGACGCAGTACTCCAGATGGGGCCTCACCAGGGCTGAGTAGAGGGGGAGAATCACCTCCCTCCACCTGCTGGCAACACTCTTCCTGATGCACCCCAGGATACCATTGGCCTTCTTGGCCACAAGGGCACATTCTGCCTCATGGTCAACTTGGTGTCCACCAGCCCTCCCAGGTCCTTCTCCGCAGAGCTGCTTTCCAGCAGGTCAGCCCCCAACCTGTACTGGTGCATGGGGTTATTCCTCCCCAGGTGCAGGACCCTGCACTTGCCTTTGTTGAACTTCATGAGGTTCCTCTCCACCCAGCTATCCAGCCTGTCCAGCTCTCTCTGAATGGCAGCACAGCCTTCTGGTGTATCAGTCACTCTTGCCAGTTTTTTGCAGAAGGTGCATCTGTTCCTTCATCCAGGTCATTGATGAAGAAGTTGAGCAGGACTGGACCCAGTACTGACCCCTGGGAGACACCACCAGCTACAGGCCTCCAGCTAGACTCTGTGCCACTGATCACAACTCTCTGAGCTCTGCCATTCAGCCAGTTCTCAATCCACCTCACTGTCCACTCATCTAGCCCACACTTCCTGAGCTTGTCTATGAGGATGTTATGGGAGACAGTGTCAAAAGCCTTGCTGAAGTCAAGGGAGACAACATCCACTGCTCTCCCCTCATCTACCCAGCCAGTCATTCCCTCATAGAAGTCTATCAGGTTGGTTAAGCATGATTTCCCCTTGGGGAAGCCATGCTGACTACTCCTGATCACCTTCTTTTCCTCCACATGCTCAGAGATGGCCTCCAGGATGAGCTGCTCCATCCCCTTTCCAGGGATGGAGGTGAGGCTGACTGACCTGTAGTTTCCCGAGTCTTCCTTCTTGCCCTTTTTGAAGACTGGGGTGACATTGGCTTTCTTCCAGTCCTCAGGCACCTCTCCTGTTCTCCATGACTTTTCAAAGAAGATGGAGAGTGGCCTAGCAATGACATCTGCCGGCTCCCTCAGCACTCGTGAGTGCATCCCATTGGGGCCCATGGATTTGTGGGTGTCAGTTTTGCCTAAATGATTTCCAGTTTTCCCTTTTCTCCTGCCACTCACTGACCCAAGAGTCACTTGAAAACCATCTCCTCTCCAAGGAAAGCCCTACCGCATAAAGAACGCAGAGTTTTTTGCTGTACTTAGTGTGAGTTATTTGACTATGTCATGTCCTCGATTCCTAATCTTGAAGTCAAAGGTTAATCTGAAATTTACTTCAGAGAGAGATTTGGATTTTCTCTTACAATCAACAGATCTTTAGGAGCTTATTAGTGCTAATTGCATAGTCATTTTATTACTTTTATAGCTATCATTTTGCTCAGTAAATGTAATGATGTTGATATCTAAAAAGACACATTTTTTTACAAACATCTCATACTAATAATAAATTTTAGGAAGACAAGTATACCAGGTTGAATTATGCATTCCGTGTTCTACACAGCGGATTAGCAATGGTGGGAATGAATACAGTTTACATATTAAATAAAATTACCAAAATTTGTGGGTCAAAAATTATCGATCACAGAGGAAAAAGTAGTCTTGTGTCCCAAGTTTTTTTTGTGAATTTATCTATGGGAGCTGTGCTACCAAAGTAAGCATTAAGGAAACATGAACTAAGCCCCAGGAGCTGTGTTCTTCCAAGTCCATCTTATGTCAGTTCTGAAGAGTGGTTACTGCTTCTGTGACTATTTTAATAACTGTATACTAGTTCCAAATAGCCAGAGGACCAAACTAGGAAACTCCATCAAGGTTATGACTGGGGGCTGATATGGACTCTTCTCTCTCACAAACAGACTCATCTGTTTCTTATTCTCATATTGTTTCTTCATTTGATTTGGAAAAATCGAACAATCTCAAAACTCCAGTGCTATCTCATTACCTAAACAGAACTGAGAGAAATAGGCTCATGTCAGCTCATCCTGCAGGGGCCAGTTGCAGCAGTAACACCTTCCCCTGTTGGCATTAGGATCTTATAACCAATTTACAGAGCATGGAATCAGTCTCATAGGAGGGGAAATGGGTTTTCACTCTAGGAAAAGAATGAAAGGAGGGCACATGAGGAGAACAAAGTACAGAAAATAATGAATAGAGGAAGATGGTTTAGTTAAGAGCTGATGCTCCTCCTTCCTTCTAACACAGAATAAGAGAATATTTTATGATATTTAACTATGGAAATTGCAAAATGATCTGAAAAGAGTTATCTTTCCTTTACTATGACATTTTCATTTACTATGGCTGTGGAACTCACTGCCCAAGTAGTTATTAAGGATTAGAACATATCAAGGTTAAAAAAATTCTAAAACCTTAAGGCTTGATCTATTGTGGCAAATCTCATGTAATACACATTTAATAATGCTCCTCTCTGCTCAGTCTTTCATTTGGGTTGCCCTAAAACGGCAGGAAATAGGGCCTTCTTATGAGCATTTGGTACTAGATTTTGTTTTGTCTCCTGAGATATTTATGAACTTTATTTCTGGAGAAGAATTGTTTCCTTACTGCAGACTGAAGCTAGCTTTTCCTTGTCCCTGAAACATACCACAGAATTTGTAAAATCTTGTAGGTCTTCTGTGGGTCTTCATGTACTTGAAGTTTGCCATTTACACAGAATTTGTTACAGAAGGATATACATTTTTAACTAATGATCCATTTTGAACTCACTGACAAGCATTTTCTTCCTCTGTCATGGACTTAAAATAAAACTACTTGGAGAAAGGATTAAATGGCATTTTAATCTTATAATGCAAACCAGGTTTGTTTGCTCTGAGTGCATACAGAGAGGCAGTAATGTCATGATAGAATCTGAAATTCAGTTCAGAATTTCACTACATTCCTTTCGAGAGACTTAAAATAAATGCACTGAATAGAAAATAACACACATGGGAGGATTCCCTGGTAGAATTGTGTAAAGCTGGAAAAAAAATGAAATCTTAAGGGAAAGTTGTAGTTGAAGCATAGTCTCTCCACCAAATATTTGGAAACTAGAAATCTGAAATATAAGCAGTGATACCATCTTCTTCCCCAAACCCTTCAACAAAGAGAGAAGATGTCTTTAGGGCAGCAGGATCAATGAGTCCTCTTTTCCCATGAATTTAGGTCACTATGCATCTTCCATTTCCCTAGACCACCATCCCATGTTCCATGAGATCCAGGCAGATCTTCCTGTACCTTCAAGTCCCACTCCTGATCTGCTCCTTTCCACTGCTTAATATCCTCAGATCCATTTCATCTCATATCCCTTGAACTGCCAGCTGTGAAGGTGAAGAATGTGTCAGTGCTGGTTTGGAGCTACGTGCATGCTGGAAGATCACTGTGGTAAACTGAAACTGCAGCTTATGTTGCAGACAAGGCACTTTTATTTTCTTTCTCCACATAGCTACCTATTTTCTCAATATCTGTAGGAACTTTTTCTCTAGGACTTTTTCACCCCTTAGCTGATTAAAAACCACATGATAGTGGTTCATAAATTTTCAAGGAACTGACAGACTAATTGCACTGGCTTTATCTCTATAGGAAAGTAGGCCGAAATACGGAAAATGGGAATTGAAGGATCAGAAATTACCAGGATTGGCCAAAAATGAAATCTTGGGAGACCCTTGGGAGACCCATATGCTATATATTACATAATTGCTTTTTTAACTTTATCTATTTTCCCCTTCAGATGTCTGATTGTCTTAATCACTGTTTTCTGCAACTTTTCTTATTTGAACAGATCTTTTCTGAATGCAAATAATCTGAATTAGATGCAGTATACCAGGGTGTGATTTGGTATATTGGCTTGAATATTGCACTCCATCTACTGGAATTACCTTCTCTCCTTTCATTACTGCTTAAAAGCATATTCACCACTGACTGTGAACTAGATTGCAGGAGAAGATTAAACAACATGTAGGCTTTATAATGGAATGATCTCTTGTCTTGATAGTGGAGTCATCACTGGTATAGTCCTGGTACATTAAAGCCAACATTATTCTGTACATATATAGCAATCCAGCATCTGCTCAAATTAGGCAAAGACAGTGACAAGGGTAATCTCCGTCACAAAATATCAAAAGCTACCAAAATAATAAATTTAAATGCAACTCAAGAGCATTTGGCAGCTTACTGTTTCCTCTTATAATGCACGTGCTATATGCAAGGTGAGGAAAAGCTTCCATCTCATTTTTAGGTAAGGGAAAGATGTGTAGAGACATAAAAAGATTGACCTAACCTTAGTCGTCAAGTTCAACTCTGTAGGAAGGAACTGTTCTGCTCCAGTCCATTGCATAATCACATTGGTCTCCTTTTCCGTTTTAATATTTACACCAATTCAAAATAGAGACTACACTTGCAAAAATCTTGACCACTGATGAAGCAGAACAGCATGCTATTTGTAATGTTCTCTTCTCTTCTTTATGGAAAAAAAGAATTTGCAGATAGCTACTTTCTCAACAAAAACTACAGGTTAAGGATAAATGCTGTGAGAAAAGAATATTTTAAGGGATTTGTTTTTCAGTTAATACATCTTATCAATATTTTTATGAGTGGTTTTGAAAAATCAGATTCTTCTTTTGCATCTCATTCTGTTGAAGTCAAAATTTAGTTTTACCACACAAAACTGGCTGACTCTTTTGTAATTTTTTTCAGAGCAGACAAAGAGTCTTTTTGTTTAAATAAGTGAATTCCATTTGTAAAAGGAAAAAAAAGGTAAAATAGCACAACAAGATAGATGACTAGACATTTGTTGCATAAAATATTAATGATACAAAATCTAACTTTGTCAGCTGCTTGAAAAGCCACTTGATCAGATCCATATTAAAATAAATGATCACAGACTAGAGTTTTAAATATAGCTAGTTTGCCTTGCTCACTCTAAGCTAGAACAGAGTCTGAATTTCCTTGAGAATCACTGATGACTTGTCTGGTAAATTTTGACTCTACTGTTTATCATAGTGCTCAAGACTGAAAAAAATATAATGGGAGAGCTCTGTCAAGGCCAGAACTGCTGAACTCTAGGCAACATTAATTTGCAAGCATGGGTTTTGCTATTCAGAAATACTGTCCATGTAACAGTCATTATTTTTGTTCAGACACAGTGATGGATGAAACAAGGACTACGTAATAATCCAGAGGCAGCTCAAAATCTGCATTACTTCTGCATGTGGTGAAAATCACAGTATGACCTCTTAAATTTATGTCAGCACTTTTTTCCCCCTAGACCTATTAACCTCCCTCAGCTTTTCACTCTACTCTGTGTGGAAATAACCTGCTGTAGAAAAAACCCAGCTTTCTTAAGGGGTTTTCTTTTCTTCCCTCAGTTGTTTGGGATTTTAATCAATGGTCAATCATAAAAGTGTGAACAAGAAATTCTCTTTATACTTCTGTGCGTGAACTTACACCTGAAAGGATGCAGTGATCAGCTAAGCCTTGCAACATCCATCAGTTTGTCCTGAAGAGAACACTTTCAAGTCCCCATGAGTTAATTTACCTGCATTGGGGCACTGACATTCAGAAGAGAATAGAAGAAGAAGGAAAACAAAGACACCTTTGTGGGTAGGAAATTATATATACTACAGTTTTTCTTAGTGTAAGAAGCTTGTGGGGGAAGGGAAAGAAATATCACACCCATAAGTAGCACTGCTGAAGCAGTCAGTGAAGTGTAGCATAGGTAAGATTTCAGCTAAATCAGCACCAGAGTGCAAAATAGACTTCAATATTCTGATGCTCTTTTCTAGATGGTTTTAAAAGTTAACTCAGGGAAGAAATAATCCTCTCTTTTGTTGGTAAAGGACATATATGATTTATTTCTTTTTTAGAAACGTCCTGAGGACTCTTTACTCCATTTAATGTTTGAGACACTCAGTTTCATTACATTAGTGAAAGCCTGGGGTTTAATACACTCTCTACCCAGCTGAGTATACACCACTTTTCCCACTCCTGGGCATCTTCACTGTTCATCTTCTGGAGGGGTGCAAAAAGAAGTTCTTAACTATACAACCCCCCAAAAAACAAAACAATGACATTCCTGGTATTTAGGTACTGGAACAATCTTTCAGTAACCTTAAAAGGAACAGGACTCTGATTATCAGTGCTCTTATTGAGTTGTAAACTCTATCTCTTTTATCCATACAAAATATTTCAAAGTTATAGGGCAGTATCAGTCATGGTGGCTGGCTTAGCAACACAGTTAATGCTTCATGAATTTCACTTAAATTCAGCTGGTGATCTTCCCATTTTCTAGTATGAACACAGACAGAGTCACCTTACTGCCAGTGGTACTTCTGACTGCCTCCCACACTTTTTCTCTTGTGTCTAGATGGAAAGGCTGTTTCTTCCTAGTTAACAAGGACAGAGTCCAAGCAGTGCAGCCCATTGAAGCACACTGCTTTCTGGGATGCATCAACAGCACACTTCTGTGACCCACACAAAGATGCTTTTGTTATCTTCTGTATCCTCTGCACAGCACTTCTCACCGTTTCATCCTCAGAAACCATGTAAACTTGTCCAAGCATGGATTCTCCTTGTAAATATTACTTACACTCCACCATTGCATTGCATGCATAGTTCATTTTCCTCACTGTCACGTTTCTAAAAAGCAGAAATTGAGATATCAGTCCCTGTTCAAGCTTCCTGGTAAAAACATTCTACAGACACCAAAGGGCAAATCCAGAAACTGAATTTGTTTTGTGCATAACAGGTTTTCCTGCTTCATCATATTAAAGAAGAGAGTCACTAGGGGAGACAGATTCATGGATCCAGAAGTACAATTGGGTATATGTTAGGTTTTGTGATTAAAGCTCATCTCTGCAAGCACAAAGGAGCACGAAGACAAAACAGCAGGTGTGAGAACCCACATTACCTACTCAGAGAATGGACACCCTGTCCAGCTCCTCCAGGGCTGTCCCAATAGAGCACCAGCCCCATGGTCTGGGTGTGAAACCCAGCAAGATGAGTCATGGCAGTGGCTCTCTGGAGCACCTTTTGGACTCGGGGGGGGGGGGGGGGGGCGGGGTGTGTCACTGCCTGGGGTGCAGGACACATAGTGGGATGCAGTGGGGGAACTTTTGGGGATTGCACAAAGCTTATTATGGGATGTTTATGGCAGGAACCAAAGGCAGTGAAAGGGAAGGATCTAGGTGGTGTGAGGAGGAACAAATGTGTGAAATGAAGGGGATAAAAAGGGCTGGTCATCTGCAAATGGGTGCGCTTGTCTGGCCTTGCCCTGTGCCTGATCACCACAGTCTGTCCTGTCTCTTATTAAATTCCTTTCTAACTATTTTCTTGGCAGAGGGTCTCTCTGTTCTGTGTGCATGTGTGTGTGGAGGTCTGCGTGCCAGCAACTGGAGGCAGAGCAGGGGGCAGAGGGCCTGTGTTTGTTGGTGGCAGCAATGGGAGTGAGTGTGGGTATGCAAGTCAGAATGCAATCACTAGTGAACATCAAACTGGACCAGCCAGTGAACAGGTGAGGTGACCTGGGAGTCAGGAGTGTGTGTGTATCTAAGGGCAAGATGCCAAAGGAATTGGCTAGTAGAGGGACTGGGGTTCCCTGCTTGTCGGAGTGGGGGGACGGGCCTGGAGTAACGATGAGTCTCAATGTGAGTATGGTCGTTCTCCCTTTATTAGAGCTTACACAGAGTATATATAGACAAGCAATAAGCATGCGATAGCAATAGCTGTATGATTGGTTTACAGCTTCTGTCCACGCGCCTAAAGCGGATATATGATTGGTGCAAAGTTGCTGTTCACGTGGAGGGGCTTGTCGGCCCCCTCCTTGACTTGTTTACCACTACTTGCCTTCCCCTTTTGTAATGGTCTAGGAATGTTCAAGGACAGTTCACATAGCCGTGGGATCCTCCCTCCATCGTGAAGACAGGATTGCTCACTTCTAAGAGATCATGCCCCTTTTCACTTAACCATTCTTCCACAATTCCCCCTTCTTGTTTTTGAGCAATCCAGGCTTGGTTCACTACTTTCAGCAGAGCTTTCTTAATACAGCTTAATACTACACATAAACATAAACATACAACTATAAGGATTAGTAGAATGCGTAAGCCTTCAGTAAGCAACCCTATTAGCCACTGTGGCAGATCTCCAAACAGGTTAGTTAACCATTCGCCTAATAGCCCATGGTTCTGACGGATTTTACTTGCATGCTCCTTCAACCATTGCAATTGTTTGTGAAGGGATTCACTATGATCAGACAAATTCATGCAGCACATACCTTCAAAATCCTCACAACCATGACCTTGAGCTAATAACAAAAAATCAATTGCAGCCCTATTTTGCAGAATAGCATGTCGCAGGCTACCTTGGTCCGCTAATAGGCTCTCTATTACCTCAGTAGTGACGTTAGCTTGCTTCTCTGCCCAGCAAGCCAAGCGTCCTATTTGGTTTAAGGTGTTGCCTGCTGCTGCCCCAGGCACGAAGAAGGACAAAAACACTCTTTCAGTAGGACTGCGTAGGGTAACCTTATCATTACAATTTGGTGAAAGCCCTGTGGCCGCCCGTTTACTACGTGTGGCGGTCCTGTGCCCTGTTATATTTCTCCACCAATTTTTGTCGGGTGCCAGCAGTGTCAATTTGCCAATGGACCACCCATTACGTTTTTTGGAATTCCCTGCCAGGCCCTGTCACCACATATCAAAAAGACGTCTGGTGGCAAGGCCTTTTTTTTTTTTTTTTGGGTACCATTGTTCCAAATTGGGTGCCCCCCTTTTGCCTCAGCTCCAAGGGCTCCCAACCCTTGGCGGCTTGTTGTAAAATTTTCCAGTTATGTGGTTCCCATTTCCCCTGACCATTCTGTTGTAGCACGGGGAACGCCAGGGCTGTGGGGCCCTCGGACCTCGCAACAGGCTTCCATTGTCCTTCTATTATAGCGTCCTTAATAATACCACCCCAGCGGGACTCCCTTGGAAGTCCGGCGAGGGGATTTATTAAGCAGGGAGGTACTCCTCCCTCTTTCTCTTGCGCCTGCAGCTCCACTTTTTTCAGGCGTTCCGACAGCTCCTGTAGCACTCTTACGGTTTCTTCTGGTGACGGCGGTACTTTATTTCTGGTGCCAGGCGTGTTGTCCCCCGAAGACTCGCTGGACGAAAGCAGTGGGGGGTACTCTGATGGAGTCTGGCGTGAGCGGGTGGTCTCGTTGAAGGAGGGTAGAGGCGGCCGCTGAGGTGGCACAGGCAGCGGCAACGGTGGATACAGGGGATTGTTGCTAGGCAACGGCAGGGGAGGAGCACTAGGAGGGGGTCGGCATTCCTTTCCGCCCAAGTCTATGAGGTCAGCAAGGGGCGTGGCCACCGCCCCTCTTTGAGCTTCCTCCGGGTGCACTTCCGCGTTTGCCTCAGAGCTCGGACCAGCTGGCTCTGAGGAAACTTTCGCTTTCTGGAATGCAGCGGTGACGGCGCTGACGATGCCTCCCCCTCAGAGTTCTCCCGCACCCTTTGCAGTGCCTCCCCGACAGACCGGCTCATTGCCGTTAAAGTCTCTAGTTACGGTGTTCCAAAGTGCGTGAACAGCTTTTATTGCCTTTTCCTCCTTCTCGCCTCCCTCAATTGTCTTCTGCCACATTGTCTCTCCGAAATCTCGCCGTTCCGATACGGAAAATAGCATATGGGTGTCGGAAAAATGACCCCATTTTTGCCCTAGCTTAATCAATCGGTGCAACTGCTTTACCGGGGCGTCAATCCCTCTCTTAGAGAGTATCCCGGCGAGCAAGGTGGCAGCAGCATCAGCCTCCATTGCTGCTTCCTGAGAGGCGGGGAGCGACCCCGAAGACCAGTGTCTGGTTGGCTAGCGGCGTACAACCAGCACTCCTCTCAGCCGTACAATCACCACTCCCGTCCTCCCGCTGCTTACTGCAGTCTTGGAGCTCTTATCAGTAGTCATGGAAGTTAACCATCCTCTGCTACCAGATGTCGGAGTGGGGGGACGGGCCCGGAGTAACGATGAGTCTCAATATGAGTATGGTCGTTCTCCCTTTATTAGAGCTTACACAGAGTATATATAGACAAGCAATAAGCATGTGCTAGCAATAGCTGTATGATTGGTTTACAGCTTCTGTCCACGCACCTAAAGCGGATATATGATTGGTGCTAGGTTGCTGTTCACGTAGAGGGGCTTGTCGGCCCCCTCCTTGACTTGTTTACCACTACTTGCCTTCCCCTTTTGTAATGGTCTAGGAATGTTCAAGGACAGTTCACATAGCTGTGGGATCCTCCCTCCATCGTGAAGACAGGATTGCTCACTTCTAAGAGATCATGCCCCTTTTCACTTAACCATTCTTCCACACCTGCTTATTATTATTGTTACTGGTCCTAGCCAACTGCGTGCTCAGCATTGCTACGTGTTGGATTTGGGGGGCATGGAGCTGTGGCAGCTTCCCCACGCTGGTTGACTGGGTTCGGCCTCCTTACCTAACAATAGTCATTCTAGAGGATAATGATAGATATGCCACACAATAAAAAGGAAGCATGTAATCAAATTGCAAAGGGTGTAAGTAGGAGTGAGGTTGTTAGCAGCACTTGATCTCAGCTAATGTATGTCCAGGCAGCCTTGGAATATTATTAATCAGGCCACCTATGCAAAAGGAAGACCTTCATCTCTGTCAGGCAGTTGTCCCTGGACAGCTTGTAAGTGCCTTGCAGTTTCTAGGCAATCACTCACAATCTAGCCCTGATCATTATCTCAAATACTTGATAAATAAAAGAATGATTGATTAAAACAGTGAAAAATCCCATCACTCATTGCATTGGCTCATTAGACATTTCGTGTCTAATTCTTGCACCCACTTCTGACCTTTAAGCCTCTCTATTAAATGTCACTTGCTCTTGTTAGCATTTATAATGTTGAATTTTTGCATGGCTTTTTTTTGTCATCATTTTTCTTAGGCTAGTAATGTATTTTCCAAAATCACAAGGGAAGGGGTCTTCTCTGTAGGCGGCCATCATTCATTCTGCTGTTGTTTAATATACCTGAGGTTTTTTGAATGACCAGTACTTAGTCTAACAGTTAAGTGGGTGATGCTATTTTCTCAATCATAAAAGCTCTTTCATCTGGGAGAGGAAGAGTAAGATATATGCTGCTAAGCATCTAAATTGAACCTGGAACTAAGAAACAGTTAATATAAACACAGTTGCTCTGCTTACAGGGGCAGAATATTACTGTAACTTCAGGTTGGTCTACCATTAGGTTGTCTGCTGTATTTTGCACTTTTTCCATAATTTATTCCAATTATGTAAAAAAGGGGTATTTTCCTGAATACAGCTGCAGTCTTCTTCACAGGATGCATGCGTGTGCATTTGTGTAGACAGTTCCTTTCTAGCTCAAAACAAACAGGAATTGCTCCACAGATTGCTGCCCTTTCAGTCCTTCTCTAGGGCCATTGTTATATCATCTAATAAATCTGGGATTAGATGCCTAATATTGGATTAAAAATGCTGTGGCCACAGGATGTGAAATGAACATGAACAAATACATATTGTGACTTCAGACATCTTGCAAAAAATATGCTTTTGAGGAGAGGGAAAAGGTAACTTTGTCCCAGCAGGCTTTATGTGAGATCAGGTATTCTTAGTCTGAAATACTCCATAATTAAAACTAGCATGAGTACTGCATCTATCATTGGCTTGGATTTATCCATAAAACATTTGTACCACCAACTGAGTCAACACCATAACAGCTCCACCAGCTCCAGCCTTACAATTATCTAACTGGCATTCATTCTTAGACCAGATTGGTAGCACAAGACTGTTTTATATACACTCGTACCAAAAAAGCAAATCAACACTGGTCAAGAAGAACACATCCAACAGCACAGCGATCATATTTTTCCAATACAGAACCAAATCATCATCTGCAGGAAATTATGGCCATTCTTTCTTGTTCAGAATAGTAGCTTAATGGGAAACATCCACAGGCAAGCTGCAATGTGGGTCAAATCCTCCAGTGTACAGGTCAGCAGAGTCCTGACCCACGCATCTCTACCAAAATGAGCTTACTAGCCTAGAGTCTGGAAGAAAAACCTCCAAACTATTAATGATGACATGGTGGGGACAATAAAAAGAACAAACGAGTGGAACAGAAGACATAGTAGAAATTTAGTTTGTCTTTTTGTTACTGAGCTGTTTGTTCACTCACAAACAGACCTGTAATAGAAAGGTGAATAGGTTACTGCACTTGGTTTTTCTCCAGCTATTCTGGTTAGGTGAGTCATCTGCTCTGCAGCATCTGCTCTGTAGGAAATGAAATAAAATACCAAGTGCTGATAAAAGCAATGAAACTTGCTATTTTTATGATGTAATTCCTTAATATATATGATGTATTTAATATTGCTAACATTTAAGCTTTTGCACAATCATATTGTGATTGATTTAGTTATTGTGTCTATGGAACTACAGTTATATATACATATATATATATATGTAATAGTAATAGCTACGGACACCAGTGATTCATATAATAAATATTTCAATGTATTGTGCAATGCAGACATGTATTCAGCTCAATCTTTATCCATGCTGTTTTTGTAGGCTCAGCTTACATTTTTTAGGTAGTCAGTTTGCCATTATTGGTCCTTTACAGATAACAGTATGAAATTCCTATGAACATGTGTTCTAGCACTGAGGTCACCTAATGTACTTAAGGTTAAGCAAAACCTTTGTCTTTAAAGACTCAGATCTAAACCATGTTTTTGTGCTTAAATGGGCTGAAATTATATGCTCGAATAACTGTAGGTGAAAAATAAGGCATTAAAGAACTGTCTTTTAAAAATACAATGTTTACAACAAAAACTATGGGAGAAGTTGTAAGGGAAAAAGAATTACCATGACAAAAATGACACATTTTATACAGTAATTATTTCAGAGTATGAAAAGCCTCATAATTAGCTGTGACTTTTAGCACTGAAACTTTTTGTAAAGACAAATGAAATACAATTATCAGGAAAAAAACCACCTGAGATCTGAAGATGGAAAGTAGAAGAATTTTAGCTGAAGTTTAACTTGTTTGGAATAAAATCTGCTAGCAAAATTGCTGATGTTTCACAACTGAGTATTTTCAAATTTCATTGTGTATGTTTTCATATGAGTCTCTGTAGATGTACAGTGCCAAGTTTGGACTGCACAGAAAGACTAGTCACATGAAGAAGTAATTTGTTGGACTGAGGTCTGCACGGTCCAAAAATCATCAGTCTACATTAATCTTGGAACCATGTTTGGGCACTGTAGAACAAACCTCCTTTGGTTCCCACTCAGCACCAAGCACTAATTATCCATGAATAGGGCTTGTGATTGCAGAATAGGAAAGGAAGTGGTGATGTGAGGAACCATGTCCCAAACCCTCCCAACTTAAAGCACCAGAATTGCTGAAGTTTGCAGGATGAGATAACGCAAGTGAGTTATAGTCTATAATCTTATTGCTGGGGTCGGAGAAATCTAAATTAAGCTGCCCCAGAAAATGACAGGTTCATGTTTCATAACTCTTTAAGTAATTAACATATCAATATCAGCTGGAGACAGCATTACATAACCAAATGAATATTCTTTCAGAACAGAACAGATAGAATTGAATCTTCATTGTTTTTACTAAACTAATATATACATGTAAACTTTAAGGACATGTTTTGGAAAGCTTGGCTTTTTTCCAGTGGTATCAGTTCTAATAAAACATTTTGTCTTTGATGGAAAATCTCCTCACAGAGAATCACACATTATTGAATTGGGCTTGGGACCCATTTCCAAATCTCTATTATGTATTACTGCAACTTTAAAGATCAATTCTCTTTTCTTTTTTTTCTGTTAAAGCATTACATTTTTATGATTCTGTTATTGGTATCAGCAGATGGTAAAGTGAGGTTTGTTGCCTGCCAGGGGCTCGTGTACGAGATGTCATGGAAAGACTGCCAAGGCTTGTCCACACTTTGGACTATTACCCACTGTTGCTCTTCCATGTGGGCACTAATGACACCAGGGGCAAACTGGAGACCATCAAACAGGATTTCAGAGCTCTGGGGATGGTGGTCAAGGGTCTGGGAGCCCAGGTCATCTTCTCCTCAATCCTGCCAGTGAGGGGGATGGATGAGAGGAGGAGGAGATGGACTTTCCAAGTTAACGACTGGCTGTGCTGCTGGTGTTGGCAACACGGTTTTGGTTTCTACGACCATGGGACACTGTTTGAAGATCAACAGCTGATGGGGAGAGGTGGGATCCACCTCACTAAGTGGGGCCCGTGTGTCTATGCCAACAGGTTGGCCAGCTTGGTAAGGAGGGCTTTAAACTTGGAAAGAGGAGATAGTGACCAGGTAGCTGGCAAAAGACCGCTCAAGTCGGGATGCCTCCAGCAGGTGAATGCAGCCAGGGAAGCGTGCATGGGATGTGGCTATGGAGGACCCTCTTTTACCCCTCCTGGGAAACCTGCATGCTCCATCACCTCTCTGAAATGCCTGTACACCAATGCATGCAGCATGGGGAATAAACAGGAAGAACTAGAAATCTGTGTGCGGTTGCAGGGCCATGATCTCATTGCCATTACAGAGACATGGTGGGATAGCTCGCATGACTGGAGTGCTGTCATGGATGGCTACATGCTTTTTAGGAAAGACAGGCCAGGAAAGCGAGGTGGTGGAGTTGCTCTTTATGTGAGAGAGCAACTGGAATATATGGAGCTCTGCCTAGGGGTGGATGAAGAGCAAGTTGAGAGCATATGGGTAAGGATTAAAGGGCAGGCTAGCATGGGGGACACTGTGGTGGGTGTTTGCTACAGGCCACCTGATCAGGAAGAAGAAATAGATGAGGCCTTCTACAGACAACTGGAAGCAGTCTTATGTTCACAGGCCCTGGTTCTCATGGGGGATTTCAGCCACCCTGATATCTGTTGGAAACACAACACAGCTAAGCACAAACAGTCTTGGAGGTTCCTGCAGAGCATTGATGACAACTTCTTGACACAGGTGGTGGAGGAGCCAACAAGGAGAGGAGTGCTGCTGCACCTTGTACTAACAAACAAAGAAGGGCTGGTTGGAGATGTGAAGGTCAGGGGCAGCCTTGGCTGCAGTGACCATGAGATGGTGGAGTTGAGGATCCTGCGAGGAGGAAGCAGGGCACTGAGTAGGATCGCAACCCTGGACTTCAGGAGAGCAAACTTTGGCCTCTTCAGGGAGCTACTTGGAGGAATCCCATGGGTTACAGCCCTAGAAGGAAGTGGGGTTCAAGAGAGCTGGTTAATATTCAAGCATCACTTCCTCCAAGCTCAAGAGCGGTGCATCCCTATGAATAGGAAGTCAAGCAAAGGAGGTAGGAGACCTGCATGGATGAGCAAGGAGCTCCTGGCAAAACTCAACCAGAAGGAGGAAGTATACAGAAAGTGGAGAGGGGGACAGGCCACTTGGGAGGAATATAGGAACGTTGTCAGAGTATGCAGGGATGCGACAAGGAAGGACAAGGCCCATTTGGAGTTAAATCTGTCAAAGGATGCCAAGGACAACAAGAAGGGCTTCTTCAAATACATCAGTAGCAAAAGGAAGACTAGGGAAAATGTGGGCCTGCTGCTGAGTGGGGTGGGTGCCCTGGTGACGAAGGATGCAGAGAAGGCAAGGTTACTGAATGTCTTCTTTGCTTCAGTCTTTACTGCTCAGGCCAGCCCTCAGGAACCCCAGACCCTGGAGGCAAGAGAGAAAGTCTGGAGAGAGGAAGACTTTCCCTTGGTGGAGGAGGATTGGGTTAGAGATCATTTAAGCAAACTTGACACCCACAAATCCATGGGCCCCAATGGGATGAACTTATGAGTGCTGAGGGAGCTGGTGGACATTATTGCTAAGCCACTCTCCATCATCTTTGAAAGGTCATGGAGAACAGGAGAGGTGCCTGAGGACTGGAAGAAAGCCAAAGTCACCCCAGTCTTCAAAAAGGGCAAGAAGGAAGACTCGGGAAACTACAGGTCAGTCAGCCTCACTCCATCCCTGGAAAGGGGATGGAGCAGCTCATCCTGGAGGCCATCTCTGAGCATGTGGAGGAAAAGAAGGTGATCAGGAGTAGTCAGCATGGCTTCCCCAAGGGGAAATCATGCTTAACCAACCTGATAGACTTCTATGAGGGAATGACTGGCTGGGTAGATGAGGGGAGAGCAGTGGATGTTGTCTCCCTTGACTTCAGCAAGGCTTTTGACACTGTCTCCCATAACATCCTCATAGACAAGCTCAGGAAGTGTGGGCTAGATGAGTGGACAGAGAGGTGGATTGAGAACTGGCTGAATGGCAGAGCTCAGAGGGTTGTGATCAGTGGCACAGAGTCTAGCTGGAGGCCTGTAGCTAGTGGTGTCTCCCAGGGGTCAGTACTGGGTCCAGTCCTGCTCAACTTCTTCATCAATGACCTGGATGAAGGAACAGATGCACCTTCTGCAAAAAACTGGCAAGAGTGACTGATACACCAGAAGGCTGTGCTGCCATTCAGAGAGAGCTGGACAGGCTGGAGAGTCAGGCGGAGAGGAACCTCATGAAGTTCAGCAAAGGCAAGTGCAGGTTGGGGGCTGACCTGCTGGAAAGCAGCTCTGCGGAGAAGGACCTGGGAGGGCTGGTGGACACCAAGTTGACCAAGAAGGCCAATGGTATCCTGGGGTGCATCAGGAAGAGTGTAGCCAGCAGGTCGAGGGAGGTGATTCTCCCCCTCTACTCACAGAATCACAGAATCGCTGAGGTTGGAAGGGACCTCTGGAGATCATCTAGTCCAACCCCCCTGCTCAAGCAGGGTCACCTAGAGCACATTGCACAGGATTGCGTCCAGGCGTGTTTTGAACATCTCCAGAGAAGGAGACTCCACAACCTCTCTGGGCAACCTGTTTCAGTGCTCTGTCACCCTCACAGGGAAAAAGTTTTTCCTCATGTTCAGATGGAAGTGTTTGTGTTTCAGTTTGTGCCCGTTGCCTCGCGTCCTGTCACTGGGCACCACTGAAAAGAGACTGGTCCCATCCTCTCGACACCCTCCCTTCAGATATTTGTACACGTTGATAAGATCTCCTCTCAGCCTTCTCTTCTCCAGGCTAAACAGGCCCAGCTCTCTCAGCCTTTCCTCATAAGAGAGTTGCTCCAGTCCCCTAATCGTCTTTGTAGCCCTTCACTGAACTTGCTCCAGTAGTGCCACATCCCTCTTGTACTGGGGAGCCCAGAACTGGACGCAGTACTCCAGATGTGGCCTCAGCAGGGCTGAGTAGAGGGGGAGAATCACCTCCCTCCACCTGCTGGCAACACTCTTCCTGATGCACCCCAGGATACCATTGGCCTTCTTGGCCACAAGGGCACATTCTGCCTCATGGTTAACTTGGTGTCCACCAGCCCTCCCAGGTCCTTCTCCGCAGAGCTGCTTTCCAGCAGGTCAGCCCCCAACCTGTACTGGTGCCTGGGGTTATTCCTCCCTGGGTGCAGGACCCTGCACTTGCCTTTGTTGAACTTCATGAGGTTCCTCTCTGCCCACCTCTCCAGCCTGTCCAGGTCCCTCTGAATGGCAGCACAGCCCTCTGGCGTATCAGCCACTCCTCCCAGTTTTGTATCGTCAGCAAACTTGCTGAGGGTGCACTCTGTCCCTTCATCCAGGTCATTGATGAAGAAGTTGAACAAGACTGGACCCAGGACTGACCCCTGGGGGACACCGCTAGCTACAGGCCTCCAACTAGACTCTGTGCCACTGATCACAACTCTCTGAGCTCTGCCATTCAGCCAGTTCTCAATCCACCTCCCTGTCCACTCATCTAGCCCACACTTCCTGAGCTTGTCTATGAGGATGCTATGGGAGACAGTGTCAAAAGCCTTGCTGAAGTCTAGGTAGACAACATCCACTGCTCTCACATTGTAGTGCAGCATGTTATCTGTTTATTACAGCTGCAGCTGTGTTAGCTACAAGACAGGGGAAAAGGATTTGAGCAGACTTTTGAATTTAGTTCAGCAGCTTAAATCCAATAATATATCTATTCATCTTTAGCTATGTAACACCTAGCTGGTAAGGCAGGTTCTTATTTGCAATACCTATAGAAAAGAGTCCCAAGTGCCTAAACAACTATGAAGGCAATTTCTTTTGCTACAGGTGATTTTATTACCATAATAACTACATGATTATGATTATCTGACAGTTACTGTTTTCTTTCCCAGCTAAGGTGATTCATCTCATTTTCAGATTCAGTTGATCTTGGTACTGTGAGCACCCACCCTGTCTCTGACAGGGCAGTGGTGTCATTCATTCTCAGATTCAGTGTTTGGTAGCTGACAGATGGAAACTTGAGCCATGGGCCTGCAATCTTCCAGTGTTCTGCTGCTCTCGCCCTGTTAAGGCAAGTTTTAGAGTAAAAGGCTGGGGATGAGTCACCTCCAATCAACAGACTAATTGGCCAGCCCAAACCAGTTAACTGCTGCTGCATTTGGTCTGTCAGGAGCTGGCAATAAACTACAAGCAATTAGCCTGCATATACTTTTCTATCAGGGAAAGATTTCAGGAGCAAAAGGATACTAAAGGTAAGCGAAATGTAAGCGAAAAAATTGTTCTTACTGAAGAATACCTGTAATCAGAGGAAGGGGCGCAGTTTCTCCTCTCAGTGAATGACAGTTGTTTACTAGAAAGAGGACAGCATGTAACTCCTGGTTGAACAAAGATATTTTGCATACCCTTGAAGAGAAGCACCCTGTATTCTTACCAAAAGGGTGCACAGTCCCCTACCTCAGGAGAGAATCTGGTGAGCTCTGTGGTAAAAGACTAAATTGCTCTAGAGCATGTCAGAGGGCTCTGGGTTAAAGACATAAAGAACTTTCATGACAGAGAGGGCACTTACAGGAGTTGAATCCTGGACTACCACCTCGTAATGAGAGAAAAGCAGTCAGAAGAAAGCGAAACCTTTTCTAGTGTAACTTTCCTGTGAGTAGATCAAGCCATTTTCCTTTCATTTCTTAATCTATGTATCTTGTAAGTATCTGTAGCTGTTTTGTGCTTTGGATGTCATGAAGTAATGCTTGAATTTGTAACTTTACCATAGCCCAGCTTGTGTCAAATGTGATCTAAGGTGGATATCTAATGGATATCAAGTGGAATGGAAGTCAAGGGAGACAACATCCACTGCTCTCCCCTCATCTACCCAGGCAGTCATTCCCTCATAGAAGTCTATCAGGTTGGTTAAGCATGATTTCCCCTTGGGGAAGCCATGCTGACTACTCCTGATCACCTTCTTTTCCTCCACATGCTCAGAGATGGCCTCCAGGATGAGCTGCTCCATCCCCTTTCCAGGGATGGAGGTGAGGCTGACTGGCCTGTAGTTTCCCGAGTCTTCCTTCTTGCCCTTTTTGAAGACTGGGGTGACATTGGCTTTCTTCCAGTCCTCAGGCACCTCTCCTGTCCTCCATGACCTTTCAAAGATGATGGAGAGTGGCTTAGCAATAATGTCCACCAGCTCCCTCAGCACTCGTGGGTGCATCCCATTGGGGCCCATGGATTTGTGGGTGTCAAGTTTGCTTAAATGATCTCTAACCCAATCCTCCTCCACCAAGGGAAAGTCTTCCTCTCTCCAGACTTTCTCTCTTGCCTCCAGGGTCTGGGGTTCCTGAGGGCTGGCCTGAGCAGTAAAGACTGAAGCAAAGAAGGCATTCAGTAACTCTGCTTTCTCTATATCCTTCGTCACCAGGGCACCCACCCCATTCAGCAAAGGGCCCACATTTTCCCTAGTCTTCCTTTTGCTACTGATGTATTTGAAGAAGCCCTTCTTGTTGTCCTTGGCATCCTTTGACAGATTTAACTCCAAATGGGCCTTGTCCTTCCTCATCACATCCCTGCATACTCTGACAACGTTCCTATATTCCTCCCAAGTGGCCTGTCCCCCTCTCCACTTTCTGTATACTTCCTTCTTCTGGTTGAGTTTTGCCAGGAGCTCCTTGCTCATCCATGCAGGTCTCCTGCCTCCTTTGCTTGACTTCCTACTCATAGGGATGCACCGCTCTTGAGCCTGGAGGAAGTGATGTTTGAATATTAACCAGCTCTCTTGAACAGCCCTGGTGAGGCCACATCTGGAGTACTGTGTCCAGTTCTGGGCTCCCCAGTACAAGAGGGATGTGGCACTACTGGAGCAAGTTCAGTGAAGGGCTACAAAGACAATTAGGGGACTGGAGTACCTCTCTTATGAGGAAAGACAGAGAGAGCTGGGCCTGTTTAGCCTGGAGAAGAGAAGGCTGAGGGGGAATCTTATCAATGTGTACAAATATCTGAAGGGAGGGTGTCAAGAGGATGGAGCCAGACTCTTTTCAGTGGTGCCCAGTGACAGGATGCGAGGCAACGGGCACAGACTGAAACACAGGAAGTTCCATCTGAGCATGAGGAAAAACTTTTTCCCTGTGAGGGTGACAGAGCACTGGAACGGATTACCCAGAGAGGTTGTGGAGTCTCCTTCTCTGGACATATTCAAAAGCTGCCTGGACGCGATCCTGTGCAACGTGCTGTAGGTGACTGTGCTTGAGCAGGTGGGTTGGACTAGATGATCTCCAGAGGTTCCTTCCAACCTCAACCATTCTGTGATTCTGTGTAATTCTGTATGTCCTAGAAAGATGCCTTTAAAACACCCTTTGGTTAACATAATTTGAATTTTTTGTGTACCCTTACTTCCTACCCGCTGTCTGCTTTGTAAACTGCTTCCATTCTTCCTCTCTCTGAGGTAAAGTGGACCATTGGTTCCAGAGCAGTCAGTTTCCATACCTCCATGGAACAACACATTGCAAGAAGCAGAATGGAACTTGTGTCATCCTCTGAATGTATAACTATTGGCGGTGCTCTCATCAAAGCAGCAGGCAAGATTAGTGAAAGAATTCATGGCTCATTTTGCTCTTGGATTTCTGCCCCTGTAGTAATCATTAAGCTTTGAAGAATGGGTTAACCAAATAATTTGCAAGACCAATAAATGAAAAAATATGTGTATAAATGAGGTTTCGGTTGATGTTCAATCAATAATATACTTCAATTTAGGAACTGTCTCACTCATTAAAATAAAAAAAATGGGGGATTCTTAGCATAAATTCCTGTTCTTGCTATGTTTTGGCTACTTTCTATTATAAGACATTACTTGGACTCTGAATTTTAGGGGAACTATAGGGCAGAAACTCTGCCATTTGATGAAATCCTAATAAATAATTTTATTCTCCTTTTAGCTAAGACTGAATGAGTGCTTTCCTGCCCTGCAAGAAGGAAGTGGCATGCTTAAAGAGCTTTAGAGACCTAGGCCTCAAAATTTCAAAAGAAATTGAAAGTTTTAGAAAGACACTACAGGAGTATAACCACTTACATGTATATTGTAAATAATATGCATTGCTTCTTGGCTTTGATTTGATCACCCCATGGCTCAAATAATCAAAGCATGCATTCAAAGCTTGGGATAGACACAAATTGTAACAGCATGCTATTCAGGCTTAAGAATTTATTATGTAGTCCCCCCCCTAAGTACTAAAGCACTTCCGTAGCCGGAATAACTAGACTAGCAAATAATTTCAAAGTGCTAATGAAAAGAGTGGATTACTTGTTTTAGCAGGGCTTATACATTCTTATGCATAGCTAGAAGAGACTACTGTATTATTCTAAAAGCACCTCTTTCAAATTATGCCCATTGATTATACTCATTTTGTGAACTTCTGGAAAATATATGATATATATCTTTTCTCAAGGATTTGGCTAAGATATTTGCCAAAGACAAATTTGCTCATTTACAAGTGAGATAATACATTTAATACTTTGACAGTTGCACTTCTGAGGCATATACTCTGAGGCAGTATGCTGGGACAGCATTGCAAAATCAGCATTTATCACTGTGGAAAACTATATTTTGAATACCACTGCAGCAAATATGGGTGATTTGGCAACTCACTCACTTCATGACTTCTTTGCCTCTTTCCTCCATAAGCTTAATTTTGATCTTAAGTTGTCCCAATTCTTCCCTGAAACTGAATATTTTTAATTCTTAGAGGACTGGTGTTCTCAGTTCTCTGCAGTGAGACAATTTAGTGTCTCCGGTGCCAGAGGAGCTATAGTCAAAATACCCAGTCTCTAGGTGAGGAACAGAGGGCAAGAAGATGAGGATTTGGCCAAGATGTCTTAGACTGTAATTTTTCTTGGCATATCCCTTAAGGAGATTCCTGCAATAAAAGCACACCTTTACTTGAAAAAATAAAATAAATGGATGCATCTTAAAAAAAAAAAAAAAAAAAGGGAAAGGGAAAATGTACACCTGTATCCCAACAGCATATTTTCAGAATGCTTAAAACTGCTCTCTATTATTATCTCAGAGAACTGCCAAAATTCTCTGTCCAGACTGAATTTTGCTTTCCGGTGCTCTGAACTAAACTAGGAGTCTGAATAAATGTCTCTAGCTTCCTCCCACACAGAAATTGTACCAGCTTGCAGATACATACTGATGTTTACATTCTTTTCACAATGACTCTTATCTCCAATAGCAGCATACAACTTTGATTACTTGGGAATGAAATTTACTGAGATACTTAAACGTTACTTTTTATGTACAATTCAAATTTCCTCAAGAAATATATTCAAAAGATATAATTTTGCAAAGCATTAAACTACTCACCAAGATAGCTTTAAGAGAGTCTGATTAATATTTCATGTTATTTACTGTATCTTGCAAATCCCTCTTCAAAACTGAACACTTTCATAGGTTGCTAAACCATCATTTTGCCTTTTCTTATAAGGGGCTAAACATCATGGGTCTAATGCTCATACTGGTGTAAATCAGTAGTAATCCTGCAGGTGTGACTGCTACAGTAGGCATAGCTGTTATACCCATCTTTTCCTTCTGCACACAGGTAAGATTTTCTTCTTGGGAATATGTACTATGTGGTAGCTTGGACCTACAGCAAACCTGCAGGTGTACAGAAGCAGTGCTGGGAAGGGGAAAAAGAGACATGCAAAAGAAAATTGGTTTGCTTGCTTTGGATTCTGTTTATAAAGCTGAATCTCGAGTCAGAGAATCTTGGATGATGGCACTGCTTTGCCATATGCATCATTTCAAGACTACTGCTAAGCAGCCAGTACTCATACATCCAGAATCCATCTTGAAGTTTCCTCAGTCACATTCACGTCAGAAAGGGAAGTAGTATCTTAGAAAAGAAGACCAGAACAATAAATCTGACTTTCCTATTACACTAGCATAAATTCATTGACTTCTCTGTAGAGTTCACGGAAGAAAAAGCATGTCACAACCAGTTCTTTTCAGATTTTAATTTTTTGCATCTTGAATAAATATATCTGAGTTGCACACACCTAAGAAGAATGTCCCTGTAAAGATAGATATTTACTTCATGTTCAATTTTAGTCTCTTTAACATATTGCTGTATAACTGAAATGTGATTTGTTTACAGAATACAGTGACACAGTATTAAAATGGCATGTTTAGTTTAGACAATGATAGTAGTTTAGATAGCAGCCCAAACAAAATAGATTGGGCATGGAGATATTTCTGGATATATAAGCAGCAACCTTATATGGTCTTGCACACATGGCAAAGTTTAGAAAAGAATTATTAACTTAATTATTAAGTTAATGTCTTGCGCTGTGCAGTTAGTTGCTGTATTAACATCACCACTCAATCTAGTGGAATCCTATTCAGTCTTCTTTAATTAAATTGATTAGAAACTGAGCCACCTACTTGCTATATAAGGAAGAGATTAATTTTTTCTTTGATGGCAAGAGCCTGCTGAAAATTTTATGGCCTATATTACTCAGAAGGTCAGAGAAACTGGTCAAAGAAGCTTTCTCTGGCCTTTAAATGTATATATCAGTTCATCAACTACAATGTAAAGAAATCATATGGTGCTAATTTACACCAGATGTTCATCTGACCCTATTGGTATAGGGGCTGGGAGGGAAATACATATATTTAATACGTGAGTAAGTCATTAAGGAAGAATATCTAAAAAGAAGGAATTGTTGGCTATATATCTGGAGGAATGAATGGCATGATTAGGGCATGTCATTAGACTTTTTGCATAGCCTTTTCTCAAGAGAAAAGCATTCATGTCACTCAGATTATTGAAATGACTATTATTAATGAGAAGTTAAATGTTTATGGTGCAGCTTGGCATCCCAGAAGTGCCTGCAAGTCATTGCACTCACAAAGGTTAGGTCAGGCTAGAAAGTCTTTTCCCAGAAGGTTTTGCTGAATGGGTTTAGATTTTTAAAACTTTTACCTTATTTTTCATCTCAATGATTCTTCTAACTTTTGAGAAACATATTAACAAGATTAGTCCTGCATGGGAGGCTTGAATGGTGCTTTTTGAGATGAGGAGAGTTTATAACTCTATTTAGAAAACTGGTTTTCATAGTCATTTCACAAAGAATTGCTAAGGGTGTAAAGGAAACATTTAACACCTTCTGAGTTCCCTTACAAGATTTTAACAGAAATGTTTTAAAAGAAACCTTTTAACCTTTCCATATGGAGCTGCTCTCCATTTTACAGGTCTGATTCTCTGGGATACCTGTCCACTACACTATATGACAGCATGCATGGGGAATTCTGCATTTGTCTAGCTCAGCAGGATTCGCAGGGAGACTGTGGCAAAGCAAGAGGTTGAATTATTTTTTCTAGCTCTCCTGTGAGAGTTCAGAAACCATCTACTCTAGCATCTTTATTTGTTGCTACTGTCACTGATTTTAGAGGTGTTACAGAGAGCATGTTTATTCCCATTTACAAAGCATGGGGTAGAAGGACTATATTCACATATTTATAATAGCCTTGGTGATTACTGGGAAGGATTCCTGAGGAGATTTTTCCTCATGCAGGTGCAGTTTGTCCTGGATCTGCTTTAAGAACACAGAACTTGTACAAATATCCAACAATAGTAAAGCCTTATCTACCCAGCCCATCTAGTTTGGGCAACTTTTTCCAAGTGAGAGTTCCAAGTGACATGGTTTGAATCTTCATAGTGTAGCACAGAGCTACACTATGAAAGCATGGGCAGCTTTGAGAACAGCTCCTTTTTCATTAGCAGAAGTTTCTTGTTCAATACAGGAAGCAAGCAGAAGTTTTTCTCAGAAAGAAAAAGAAAAGGCGAATGACCTGAAAGCTGTGTGGCAGTCTGCCACATGCAATAATTGCTTGAAAAAGTCCCATGGATTCTGCTGTGATTTCACTAAATCATCATTATGCCTTTCCCGACCTACACTGATGAACGACCTTTTTCTTTTGATGGAAAAGAATGATCCAGGAAAGATTAAAACATTGTCCTAAAGTCCTAATACCTGAAGTTCCTCAGAGTAGGATGAAAAAATGTAGACTCTCCAGGAGATAAGAAATTAAGAAACCATTACAGAGGATCCTCACAGTAGTAGTAAGTATACAGATACATGTCTCACAATTGACAGTTGAAGGCCACTTCTGCAGTACAACTAGACCTTTTGGCCATTGTCAAATTTAATAATACACTTTTTTTGTTCAGTGCATCTAGGCCAGGGTATCCAAGGACATTCACATGCCATGGCTTCACTGTTGTCTTCCCTGATGACAACAATGTGACCAGGCTTAATCAAAGTGCTGTCAAAGTGATTTCTCTGGTCATCATTAAGAGTGGTATATCCCAGAGCCTCCACAAACGAGTGTTAGCAAAGGTGTTACAAAATCTTTTTCTGCACAGAATCAAAAGATCCTGCCCACAAAAGGGTGGAAATTCACAGATTCTCATTTGCACAAGAATTACATATGCATTTGCATATGGTTAAAAGTGCTTTGCCATATTCTCGAAGCACAAAGATCTAAGGGTCTATTCATAAAGCCAAAGAAAAAGTAGATTTCTCAAACACAGGCTTTCTGTGTTTTCCACTCATGGCAGCCAGAAGCTCACCCACCTGCTAGCTTTTTCAGGATACTACCCAGACTTTCTCACTGGAACAGGGGTTACTCCAGCTGACAGAGGCACCTTCAAGAGAGAAGCAATCTTGGGTTGGTCATGATGTACAGCTGTGTTTACACATTGGATCTTGTGGGATGACTACACAAATGAGGGAAAAAAAGTATTTCATTCAGCCTTGGGAGTGCTCTGGTCAAATCCCTGTCTTTTGTTTTACACTGTCCAGCAGGGGAAGAAGGTGCAAGTCACCTCAATCTGAATGAGCAGGAAGTCTTCCCCACACAGGATGTGGTAAATGAGAAAAAAGGGAGAGTGTTTAAATAGTCCAAAATGTGAGAAACTATTAAACTCCTGGTGTCTCCTAAAACACTAGGTTTATAGAAAGACCACCAGGCTTAACAGAAAGGAAGAGGAAAACCGGGGTAGAATGAACTTCTCTGTGAAGAATCCCATCAGCCACCTGCCATGCTCCATCAGACCACACTACAGTTCATAAATGGGCATAAAAAACGGTTGTGAGACCTGGCTTAGCTCCCCTGAGACAGATACTCATAGTTTCATAGGTTGGACTGGACTCCAACCTACAGACTCCAGGTCAGTACCCATTTGGGCTGCCTAGATTCTTCCTCCTGCAGTCATGGCCTGGTTTCTAGAAGACAGAGTCCCTTACACTGACCTTTCCATTTACATTCAACCCTTCTCCTTCCTTTTTTTCACAGCAAATCAAGTCTCCTGGAGCTCTGAGTTGTCTGTGCCTATACTTTCTCCTGTAAGGAGCTGCCCCATGGAGAGCAAAAGACTTTTAAATTAAAATAATCAGATATTGTTACAATATAAGCTAGAACTCTCAGCATGTTAAATTGAGAAAAGTCTGGGTGACTAGGTCAACAGACTAGAACTAAAAAGGGTTCACACACACCTTTCTTTGTGCTCACTGTGTCCCCTTAAAAGCACATTCTTGCTTTTAGTGAGGCAACTCAGTTGCTGAGTTGCAGAAAACTGTACCCAGCCCCTTCTAAAGCCTAAAAAGCTTCTGGTCCTTCATCTCTGAGACCTGCCTACCTCCTTCAGTTCACAGCAGTTCTCTGCATGCACCACAAATCCCCAAGAATCTGCTGCAGCCCTTCTCCCTCTGTATCCCCTTTCATTGATTTTCCCCCCGGGCAGGTTTATTTCCTTTCCAAGGGACTCCACACTTCCCTGGTGTCTGAAAGCAATGTAGCAGAATTGAAAACAAAACAAAACAAAACAAAAACCCAATAAAAAAATTATTTCTATCATATCCTTATTCACCCTAGATACTCAGATATGACTTTCTGGATTTAAACATTTCTCTTCTAAAATCAGACTTCATTCCACTGTTTCTCCAGCTCTCTCTCTGCTTATGGGAAAAAGAAAGCCAACTATCTTTGTTCCATTTAAGCCCTTGTCCAAGAGTATTTCTGTAGGTGACCCATAAGTTTTAACAATTCACTTCCCTGATTTGCAGGGAAAGGAGGATTTGATCCAGCAGTTTAAAGAGTTAGATAAATATTTTTATGCAGGCATTCAAAAATACAATATTCTCTTAAAACTCCCTCATGTTGAACAGAATTCACAGGCAGGAGGTAGTGTTCCTGTCTTGTTATGTTGCTGACATTTTAGCTGACTTTTACATCTGCCATATTGTGTATTCCTCTGTCTCACTGAAATGCTTATGTCAGTATTAAACTGGATGATTAGCTAGTTAGATGGATACTACTTTTTTAGAGACCCATTATTTCTCTATAGAGGCAGGACTTAGTCACAGGTATGAGATACCCACAAAACACCAGTTGTTTGGATACAGAATATTTTTTCCTTGAGGAAGGACTATGGCTCTTTGCCCAGCTAAAATACTTATGAATTTCTGATAGTAAATTATTTTTCCTTGCCTCTAATGAGAATTGTCCATAGCCTTGAATTGATGTGTTCAATACAGTACTCAACAATGCAAAGAAGGAAATTTAGACTGAAATTCAGGAATCTGCATTTTAACAAGGAATGACTCTGCCCATTTTCAAAACAAATGAGAATCATCGAGTAAGTTTAGTGATGAGAAGACTGTGAAGAGCCAGGAGCTTTTCTTTCACTGCGAAATGGAGATGTCTGCCAGGTGTCACAGAGAAAAGTGAGCAGATAACAGCTTCCACTGACTATACTAGAGAAGGGCTGATCAAAATTGCTCCAAGCAAGCACTGCAAGTCTTATAACAAGAGCAATGTGTCCACTGACATAAAAAAACCCCAAAATATTACAAGTAGAATTACAAGTTTAGGCATACAGGACTCCAATGTTTGTAAAACAAACAAAACCCAAGAACATCTGGCTTGCTTTCTAGCCCTCAGGCTGCTGTCAATTTCTCTGTAAACTCTCTATATTTCTGAGTATCCTTTAAAAAAAGGAAGAAGTTAGGGCTGAGGAAGAGTACCAAGTTGACAGACCTGGAGTCTGAAGGCCTTATTGATCCCGTCTGAGCAAGGAGAACATGGATGGTTGCAGGGCTTGTAGCTGCCAACATATCCGATATAATAAGAAGTCCAATCTAGGCCTGACGGAGTCCAACAGGACCAGGCCTGTCCTCGCTTCTTCGCATCAGTTTACAGAGCCCCTGAGCACCGTACCTGTATTTTAAAGCTTCCTTTTTCCTAAAGATGGAAAGGCAGTACAATTGGGGACAGCGTATCTAACTAGTTTTACTCTGGAAGGCAGCTTTGATACATGACAATCTAGGTATGTGGTTTTAGTACCTCTGTTAGGTATTGAATCCCTATGGCTATGGGTTATGGTTTATAGCAAAAAGAAAAAAAAAATATTTTCAGCTCTAGAAGCAGGTCAAGCAAACACTAATTAAAATGAAAATGAAAAGCAACATTTTCTGTGCTCTGAAGGGCATATCAATACTGTTTGCTGTTGTTTTCTTTGAGGAAGAACAAGCTCAGAGCTGTCATCAACCTCTTCTTTTCATATCTATGACTTTAGTGTGCTTAAATATTACTTTGAAATGCCACCTTCTTTACTTAATTATGAAATGAATAGTAGACTAAATCCAACCATAACCATTGTTTGTTTGGTTTGGTTTGTGCTGTTGTCCTTCCACAGTCTGTAAACACAGCCTTTGGAGGTTAAATTCAGATTTGTCATAATACCTGTTCACTTGTGCCAGATTTGTTGAGATCTAAGAATTATTTGTGGCAGGTGCTATGTAAATTGATAAGAAAGAGTGAGCTCAAAGGTAATACTTTATCTAAATGAGTGAGAGCACAGAAGCTTTCTATTTACATTTCAAGGGTTGGGTGTATCCCAACATACAAGCATACTGGTTGATTTTGGTCAGATTTCAAACTGAAGCCTAAGCAACACATCTCTGAGAGCTTTAGAAAATAGGTATGGATTTAATTTGCATTTGAAGTTAGGCTTGCAAGCACTTTGCTGTGCACCAGTGAGCTATGTCTCTTGTAGTTTGCCTACTGTCTCTGTTCAGCAAGTCTTTCCAGCTAGTGTCATACCTGTTGGTGCTAGACAAAATGCAGACTTGGCTGCCAGATCGCAGACCGAGCACAGCTGCCTGTGCTTCTGCAACCCTCTTACTGTTGTCCAGACTGTTACAAGTCTCAGAACGTGCATTCTGTGCATTAGCTATTGAAAAGTTTTCAGGGACATATTTGTTGGTGCATTCTAACCTTTTAAAGTGGAGATGTGTCATTTCTGCTTGTGAAAAATCTCCGAAGTTATTACAAGTTTTGTTCCTCCTCTACAATGAACAAGGGATGCTCTTCCCCCCTGGAAGGCTTTCACCACAAAGGCTTGATTAAACACTGAGTGCTTTTTTTTTTTCCTTTGGTCTCTTCCAACTGTGCTCACAGAATCACACAGAATGGTTGAGGTTGGAAGGGACCTCTGGAGATCATCTAGTCCAACCCCCCTGCTCAAGCAGGGTCACCTAGGGCACATTGCACAGGATCGCGTCCAGGTGGGTTTTGAATATCTCCAGAGAAGGAGATACCTTCACCTTAAACACAAAGAAATGTCAAAGCTATCTCCTGTTCCTGATAAATTTTGAAGTTTTATGCAAAAAGTGATGATTTTTTCCAGCTCTGTGCACAAAACAAGCTTCTCCCCCAAATATATAGAAAAGCACATTTTAGCTGTTTAAAAACAAAAATCTCATCCTTCAGCTAGGGGCCTTCAGTCTAGCAGCCTGCTCGTTTTTTTTGAATGAAAATTTCCATGAAATTTCTCCCAAAAATGCTTTGTAAAGTCCTGTTTTCATATTCTACCTGTTTTCTGGTATAATTTTTTAACACCAATGCCCCTACTCAGATCTGTTTCTTCATGGGTCACCTTGCTGTTATCTGATACATGGTTTTGGTGGCAAGGTGTTTGAGCAGATTTTTGTAATAAACCTTTCTGAATAAACAAACATTGCCATTTGAAAGAATTTCTGCTACTCTTCCTCCTCCATGTTTCATGCTATTCTGAAGCACGGATGTGATAAAAAGTTGTCTAACCCAGCTGAAATGGTTCAAAGCTGAAATGTTGGCTCCAGGCATTCTTATATGCTGACAGCTTCTTTCCACTGACAAGTCTGTCTGTAAAGCCTGAAGAAAAGGGTCAGTTTCTGTGCTTCTCCAGGGCTGTGACTGTGCATGGGGTGTAAGCCACCTCGCCGACCCTTGGAAAGACAGAACTAGAGACATCATGGCTTGGGTTAGCGCAATCTGTAGGTTAAATTCTCCCCTTGGGTTTACAATGTGTTATATGTGTGAGAACAGAGAAAGATGAGGGTCCAGTAAAGTGTTTTACAAAGCAGGTTATGTACCACTGTTTGAACTGCTTCTGCCCAGCTGGCTGGACAGGATGTAACTATGTAGAAGAATACACTGAACATATAAATTAGTGACAGAAAAGCTGCAGCATTCATTCCTTTTCCCAGGTTACATCTTTTTTTCTAACTGATGCCATTATTTCCACCTCTAGGAAAAGTCAGTTTTGCTGAATTGTTGCCAATTACAGATAAAAAATGGTTAATATTTTAATCACTGCAACACTATTCATAGTACCCAGAGCATCTCACTCAATATTTGTTCAGACTATTATGATGTCTTAGTACTCAGCAGACACTTTTAATTTATGGAAGACTTTTCTTCACCCTCACCAAAATTATAATTCATGTTTCCTCTTATTGGTTGGTTATTATAATGCATTTTCCATTGAAAACCCTTTTTTTTTATTGTGCTTTTTCTTAATTCAGCCAAACACACAATCATATTATCACTTACAAATATCTTGAAACAAAACTTTCACTAAACTACACTGCAGCAATTATGCAAATAAGTGGACTGAACAAATTTAGCATTACAAAATTAGCATACTGTTTTTAAAAATAAATAAAAAGTTATAATGTTTTTTAAATATTTATGATAAGCTATTTATCACAGAAAATCAGCAAGCACCAGTTTGGTGTGTTATTTCCTCTACTGATTTTTTCTTGGCTTACAGCATGCTGTTATGACAAAGAGATTTGAGACATGATCCTCAGCCGGTTTAAATTACAGGAACCCTACTGATTTTGATGAAGTTCTGTGGATTTACATCAGCTGCAAATCTGCACCTCTTCTGCAGAGACTTACCACATGCTGTGAGAAGGCCTGATGGTGATCTGGAATATAGGAAGTAGGCTGTGCATTTTCCTGAAGTCCATATTTTGACCTAAATTTTGTCAGGCTTTATTTGTGGATAAATTAGCATTCCACAGTTTTCTTTGCGCTTTGAAACTATATAAACAAGACTTCTCAGGCACTTAATTATGTCTGAGCCCCATTCTGAGTGGGGCTTGCTTTAACATGCTCCCTGGCTCTTCCTCTGGCCTCCTCTGTCATACCTGGAGAACATCCACCTTCTTACCTGCAACCACACCAGGGTCTTCAGTTGCTGCATAAAGAAATCACACACCTGGGATTTTACAAAAATACTAACTTTCAATAATTAGCCTCCATCCTTTCACTTTTGGATTGGGCTTTCTAAATGCCACCCAACCAGATTCATCTGCAAGAGATGCAGAAATTCAGCACTTACTTGGAAGACACTTTCAGATTCTAAATCCTGGAGGTCACCGTATGCTCTTTGCTGGTCACTCCAACCACTGTGTAGAAGAAACAAATAAGGTTAGTAATTGCTGTGAGGCTAGGCATGAAAACACAATCTGTTCCATCCAGCATGGATGAAACTCGTGTTCTCTGATCAACTTTGAAAGATAACAACTAGCTAGATGAGAAAAATAGGGTCACTGTGCAGACATCGCGTATTACTGGCTAAGTTTGAATTTTCCACCGTGAGTGACATGATCAGAGAGGAAAATAAGTGATACATTCAGAACTAGAAATGACATCAAAACTGGGTGTCTTATAGACTTAGCTATTAAGACAGTCTAGACCATGTTTCTAGTACAGAACCAGGTATGATTTTTTCCTTCTCATGTTTGGCAATCTTTCTGCATTTCAGGACAAGTCCACAGGAGCTCATTTGGGCTAATTCTCCCCTGATGTCTCTGCTTGGATTGGCTATTCTGTCCTCCCCAAAAGATTTTGCTGTTCAACAGTATTTCTCCAAGCCCCATTAGTGCTTAAATACACCATGAAGTCAGAGCTGACTTACAAAACAATGGTTTTTAGTTATACTTAAAAAATATCCTCATGATACAAAAGACAGAGCAATGGGCTCGCACTCCAGAGACTGGCTTGATGGATGCCTGGAGGCAAGCCTTTATTCTTCATGTTCCAGTTACGCAATAGAGAACATGATATCACTCACCTTTGTAAATCACTTTGAGAACTGCTGATCAAATATGGTGGATAAGAACTAGATATTGTTGCTGTTATAACCATGAATGTCATATATTTCCACCTGATCATACCTTTCTGGTTGTTCTGATTCAAGAGATACAGGGTGACGATTTTTTTCCATAAGTTTCTCACAGGGCTTTGTGTCAGGCCTTTTCTCTTTTTTAGGCAGTCTTCCAGAAAATGTCATGTGATAATTACTAGCCTTCTCTCCCTCGCTAGTGTTTGTCTCGGATGTTTTAGCTTCTTGGCTTTGAATCTTGTTTCTAGTTATTTAGCTAATTTTACAGTTTTCAGTTCAGAGTTTTTTTTACCAAAGACTCTGCCTGCTGCTTTTCTGGAGTCCAGATAACTTAATTTTAAGCAAGAGCCTTGCCTGGGCGAGAGTTCAGTTTGGATCCCAAAGAGCGGCGAGGCCCCAGACTGCTCTTCAAATGGGGAGCAAGCCACAGCACTGAGCCCTGTGAGGAAAGTTCTTTCTGTCCTGTGAAGAGAGCAAAGGAGGCAGCAGGATATGAAGAGACTGTGTAACGAACGCATCTCCTTGGAGCAGCAATAACAATGTGTTCTGCCATGAAGAACAGTTCAAAGAAGTTTCCTTTTTGCTGAGCAGGTTGCTGAAGGTCTGGAGTAGTATCTATGTTGGTCCTGACTGGGCTGAGTGAAAGGAAGCTGGTGGGTTGGATAATCTTAGAGGGAGCAATTGAATTATAAAGAGATGGAGAAGACTGTTCATATAATTCCCCACTACTGCATATCCAGATAATCATGGAGATAATTTATGACAAACAGCTCTGAACACTGGTCTAACAGATCCACTTCTAGCCAGATTAAGAGACTTGGTATTTTGTTTATTTTAAGAGAGATTCTTGGGGGTGGGGCCTTAAAGGAAATTTACATTTACATTGTATTTTTATATCTATATCTATAAAACTATAGATTTTAACATTTCAGAGAGGTGTGCAAAGCTGTATTTAATTTTTTACTCTTTCATGATGGTGCAATTAATTTGGGAGTGGGCAGAAGCATGGCTTACACAGAAATCTCCAGGTCTGGACTTTGGTCCTGAGCAGATAGATTTCTGTTTGAAAGCACTGGGTATTTTTTTCCTATCACCCCCAGGAGCTTAACATGAGCTTCTCAGCTAATAATACTTTCATTATATGTTTACATACGAAAATGTTATCCAATGAAAAGCAACATAAGGCATCATTGGATTGCTGAAGAGGAAAAAGAGCTACATCATTTAAGACAAGAAACATATCCTAGCAATGTTCAAATGATTTGGTGCCCATATATGCTGACTGTGCCTTTCTTTGTACACTGATAGCTTGTAGATACCACAGTAGAGCTAAAGTTTAAAGTTCAACACTCTTTTACATTTACTCATGGTGTCCTCAGACAAAACTTTCAGCTTAGACATTCACCTCAACCAAAGAGATCTTTTTTCTTCTTTTTTTTTCTTTTTTGAAGTTTGAGCAAAAGTGGTACCTGACCTACCATCTGGAGAGGTATGCTATTTGCTGGGGGCTAAATCTGGGATGTTGTGGAGAGACTACTCAGGCTTGTCCATCCCTCTATTACTCCCTGCTGCTCTTCCATGGGGGAAGCAATGATACTGCCAAGGGTAACTTGGAAAGTATCCAACATGACTACAGAGCTCGGGGTGGTGGTGTTCAGGGTTATGGGAGCCCGGGTGGTTTTCTCCTTGATTCTGCCAGTGAAGGGGAAATGTGTGAGGAGGAGTTGGCAGATACTTCGAGTCAACAGCTGGCTGTGCAGCTGGTGTTGGCAACAGAGTTTTGGTTTTTATGACCGTGGGACCTTGTTTGAAGATTGACATCTGCTTGGGAGAGATGAGATCCACCTCCGTAAGTGGGGCAATGGTGTCTTTGGCAACAGGCTGGCCAGCCTGATAAGGAGGGATATAAATAAGGAAAGATGGGGGAAGGGGAGAGTTATAGGGACCACACAATCAACAAATAGGGGCTTAAGTGGGGGTACCACAAGCATTTGCAGGCAGGCAAGGAAGTGCCTACAAGACAACACTATGGGGAAGGGAAACCTCTTGCACCCCTTCTGGGAAACTGGCACACTTGGGTGCCTCTCTGAAGTGCCTGTACACAAATGCATGCAGCATGGGGAATAATCAGAAGGATTTTGAGATCTGTGTGCAGTTGGAGGGCTATGATCTCATTGTGATCATGGAGACGTGGTGGGATAGCTCGCATGACTGGAATGCTGCACTAGATGGATACAGGCTCTGCAGGAAGGACAGACTGGGAAGGCAAGGAAGGAGAGTCACCCTTTATGTGAGAGAGCAGCGGGAATGTATGGAGCTCTGCCTAGGGGTGGGTGATGGGCTGACTGAGAGCTCATGGGCAAGGATTAAGGGGCAGACTAACATGGGTGACACTGTTGTGGGTGTTTGCTATGAGCCAGCTGATGAGGAAGAAGAAGTAGATGAGGCTTTCTCCAGACAGCTGGAAGTAGCCTCATGTTCGTGGGCCCTCGTCCTCATGGGGCACTCTAATCACCCCAGTATCTGCTGGAGGGACAACACAGCAGGGCATGAACAGTGCAGGGTGTTGCTGAAGACCATCAATGACGGCTTCCTGATACAGGTGATAGAGGAACCAATGAGGAGAGGTGCTCTGCTGGACCTTGTACTTAGAAACAGGGAAGAGCTGTTTGGGAACATGAAGATTGGGGGCAGCCTTAGCTGTGGTGACCAAGAGATGGTAGAGGTAATGACACTGAGAGGACAGAACATACAAAAACCAGGATTACAACCCTGGGCCTTTTCAGGGATCTGCTTGGCAGAATCCCATGGGATAGGGTCCTAGAGAGAAGAGGGGTCAAGAAAGCTGGTCAGTATTCAAGGATCACCTCCTCCAAGCTCAAAAATGGTGCATCCCAATGACCAAGAAGTCAAGCAAAAGGGGCAGGAGACCTGCATGGATGAACAAAGAGGTCCTGGCAAAACTCAAACATCAGAAGGATACAGAAGGCGGAAGCAGGGACAGGTAACCTGGGAGGAATATAGAGTTGTTGTTTGAGTATGCAGGGATGAGACTAGGAAGACCAAGGTCCATCTGGAGTTTAATCTGGCGAGGCATGTCAAGGAGAACAAGAGGGGCTTGTATAAATATATCAGCAGTACAAGGAAGACTAGGGGAAATGGGGGCTTGCTGCTGAATGGGCAGCGACCCTGGTGACAAAGGACACAGAAAAGGCTGAGGTACTGAATGCCGCCTTCTCCTCAGTCTTAACTGGTGAGACTGGCCCTCAGGAGTCCCAGGCCCTGGAGACCAGGGAGGAAATTTGGAGAAAGGAAGACTGCCTTGGTGGAGGAGGATCAGGTTAGGGATCACTTAAGCAAACTGGACATACCTAAGTCCATGAGCCCTGGTGGGATGTACCCACAAGTGCTGAGAAAACTGGCTGATATCATTGCAAGGCCACTCTCAGTCATCTGTGAGAGGTCACGGTGTTCAGGAGAGGTGACTGTGGCCTGGAAGAAAGCAAATGTCATGCCAGTCTTCAAAAAGGGCAAGGAGGAGGACCCAAGAAACTATGGGCCAGTCAGACTCACCTCAATGCCTGGAAAGGTGATGGAACATCTCATCCTGGATGCCATCTCTGAGCATGTAAAGGACAAGAAAGTGATCAGGAGTAGTCAGCATGGATTCACCAAGGTGAAATCATGCTTAGCCCATTGAGAGCCTTCTATAGCTTTTGACACTCTCTCCCATAACATCCTCTTAGGCAAACTGAGGAAGTATGGCTAGATTAGCAGACAGTGAGGTGGATTGAACACTTGGCTGAATGGTAGAGCTCAGAGGGTTGTGATCAGCGGCACAAAGTCTAGTTGGAGGCCAGTAACTAGTGGTGTCCCCCAGGGGTCAATGCCTGCTCCAGTCCTGTTCAACATATTCCTCAATGACCTGGATGATGGCACAGAGTACACCCTCCTAAACTCTGCTGATTGTACAAAGCTTGGAGGAGTGGCTGGCATGCCAGATGGTTGTGCTGGCATTCAGAGGGACCTGAACAGGCTGGAGAGTCAGGTGGAGACGAACCTCAAGAAATTCAACAAAGGCAAGTGCAGGGTCCTGCACCTGGGGAGGAATAACCCCATGCACCAGGACAGGTTGGGGGTTGACCTGCTGGAAAGCAGCTCTGCGGAGAAGGACCTGGGAGCGCTGGTGGACACCAAGTTGACCATGAGGCAGCAATGCGCCCTTGTTGCAAAGAAGGCCAATGGTATGCTGGGCTGCATTGCGAGTAGGTCAAGGGAGGTGATCCTCCCTCTCTACTCAGCCCTGGTGAGGCCATGTCTGGAGTCTTGTGTCCAGTTCTGGGCTCCCCAATACAAGAGAGATATGGAGCTACTGGAGTGAGTCCAGCAGAGGGCTATTAAGATGACAAAGAGACTGGAGCATCTTTCTTACGAGGAAAGACTGAGAGAGTTGGGACTGTTCAGCCTGGAGAAGACTTAGGGGGAATCTTATCAATGCATTTAAATATCTGAAGGAAGGGTTTAAAGAGAACGGGTCCAGACTCTTTTCAGTGGTGCCCAGTGATAGGATGAGAGAAAATGGGCACAACAGAAACACAGGAAGTTCCATCTGAACATGAAGGAAAAACTTCTTTCCTGTGAGGATGACAGAGCACTGGAACAGGTTGCCCAGAGAGGTTATGGAGTCTCCATCCTTGGACATATTCAAAAGTCAGCTGGACACAATCCTGTGGAACGTGCTCTAGGTGACCCTGCTTGAGCAGGGGGGTTGGACTTGATGATCTCTGAAGGTCCCTTCCAATCTCAACCATTCTGTGATTATGTGTTTCAGCCATTTTTGAACTACAGAAGTAGGAAAAAAAAATGTACTTTTCTCACAGATCCCATTTAAAAATTTTGAGTTTGCATAGCTGAGAAGTGACTGGAACTTGGTTTGTGAGGAAGAAAGCCGTGGTCCTGGTTGTAGAAAATTGATGCAATTTTCCACAGAATCAGGGGGTCTGGAGTCCAAATGCTCCAGCATGCACTCTAGGAAGTGTTTTATTTCAGTGGTAAAATTGTTGGGCACACTGCAAAGCATATATTTTTGAGCTGGCTATGGCATGTCAGCTTTGGACCATGCGCTATTCCAGCTCACAAACAGATTTTTTCCTTCAGAAGCACTATTTTTCACTGTCTGAAAGAAACATATATTCTAGGAATTATATGCAAAATTAAGCTTGCTGTTTTCATAGTTATCAAATCTAGGGAGGACTAATAAGAATCCCTATACTTTTAGTCAAATATATGAATATGCTTTTCTCTAAGATTTTTCTCCCATTATTAGATACAGTCTTCAGTATATCACTATGATGATATTATGAATGGCTGGATTTCAAAAATTGCCTCTGTGATTTTTCTGCCAGCACTGCTGTTAACAAAATGTTGGGCGAAGGGGGAAAATTAGCTGTTCAGCTAATGAAATCTGCACCCACAAGTCATCCACACGAAACTGACAGACCCAAATTTTATTCCTTGGAAAGGATGTAAGACTAAATCTCACATGAAATGTATTGGTGTGACTATGCGTTATGAAATGCTAACATAGCAACTTGAACCCTACTTAGAGAAATAACAAGCCTCACAATACTGTTACAGAAACTACTCAAAACATGGAAAATATTCCTCTGCTCAGAGGAGACTGGTAGATGGGTCTCAGATCAGATTTAAATAATTATATAACTTCAAATAAAAGCTGATGGACTTCAAATAAAAGTTGATGGAATCCTCTCATTTCTACTGATGTATTGTTCTTTCTAGTGCATTGTCCAGCATAAAAGCTGTATATCAGTATAAAGTCCTGTGGAAAAAAGTAGCATACAAGTATATAATTAAATGTTGTATCCATTCATATGAGAGGAAACAAAAAGAATACACAGCAAAATTTATTTTGGTACATTTGAGTTGTACTGTTTTTCAACCTGATCAGTCAGACAGGACTTGGATTTCCTATTTGCTGATCTTTTAAGGTTAAAATGGCCATCAGTCTAAGAAATTGTAACATGCAGAAAGTGCAGATCTGCACTCAGTGTAAAATCTGTCACCACCATGCTAACCCCATTCTGCACTCTGTTGAAAGCAAACTATAGGTATCAGAGAGATGTAATTAAGAGCCTGTATGTCTCTAAAGTGTTAGGCCAGCACACTGTGGACAAGGCCATTCTAATACCCTTCCTTTAACTTACGTTTCTGCTGTGTATTCAAGTACCTCTCAAATTTCCACACGATGAGTTACAGTAACCATAGCTTAATTCAGTCAAGTTTCTACAGCTAATCTCTGTCTTTATGGTCTTTTTGGGTCTATGTAGCTATGATGAAATAGAAGAGCACTTATCAAGGAGAGGACTTGGGTACTCTTGCTGTAATCCATGGTTTGGCTATTGACACCAGTGTCACCAGAAGTCATGGCAGCCACCACTGCAACTCCCCATGGCAGCTCTTTATCTGCTGTGCAGCTCAGTTCTTTTATCTGCTGATGAATGCTGAAGGATGTGCTGGGAAACTGACACACTTGTTAAGGTATTCTAGTGTCATAGTCTTGGGTCAGGAAGCTGGGCAGATATCCATTAGATATCCACCTTAGATCACATTTGACACAAGCTGGGCTATGGTAAAGTTACAAATTCAAGCATTACTTCATGACATCCAAAGCACAAAACAGCTACAGATACTTACAAGATACATAGATTAAGAAATGAAAGGAAAATGGCTTGATCTACTCACAGGAAAGTTACACTAGAAAAGGTTTCGCTTTCTTCTGACTGCTTTTCTCTCATTACGAGGTGGTAGTCCAGGATTCAACTCCTGTAAGTGCCCTCTCTGTCATGAAAGTTCTTTATGTCTTTAACCCAGAGCCCTCTGACATGCTCTAGAGCAATTTAGTCTTTTACCACAGAGCTCACCAGATTCTCTCCTGAGGTAGGGGACTGTGCACCCTTTTGGTAAGAATACAGGGTGCTTCTCTTCAAGGGTATGCAAAATATCTTTGTTCAACCAGGAGTTACATGCTGTCCTCTTTCTAGTAAACAACTGTCATTCACTGAGAGGAGAAACTGCGCCCCTTCCTCTGATTACAGGTATTCTTCAGTAAGAACAATTTTTTCGCTTACATTTCGCTTACCTTTAGTATCCTTTTGCTCCTGAAATCTTTCCCTGATAGAAAAGTATATGCAGGCTAATTGCTTGTAGTTTATTGCCAGCTCCTGACAGACCAAATGCAGCAGCAGTTAACTGGTTTGGGCTGGCCAATTAGTCTGTTGATTGGAGGTGACTCATCCCCAGCCTTTTACTCTAAAACTTGCCTTAACAGGGCGAGAGCAGCAGAACACTGGAAGATTGTAGGCCCATGGCTCAAGTTTCCATCTGTCAGCTACCAAACACTGAATCTGAGAATGAATGACACCACTGCCCTGTCAGAGACAGGGTGGGTGCTCACAGTACCAAGATCAACTGAATCTGAAAATGAGATGAATCACCTTAGCTGGGAAAGAAAACAGTAACTGTCAGATAATCATAATCATGTAGTTATTATGGTAATAAAATCACCTGTAGCAAAAGAAATTGCCTTCATAGTTGTTTAGGCACTTGGGACTCTTTTCTATAGGTATTGCAAATAAGAACCTGCCTTACCAGCTAGGTGTTACATAGCTAAAGATGAATAGATATATTATTGGATTTAAGCTGCTGAACTAAATTCAAAAGTCTGCTCAAATCCTTTTCCCCTGTCTTGTAGCTAACACAGCTGCAGCTGTAATAAACAGATAACATGCTGCACTACAATGTGAGAGCAGTGGATGTTGTCTACCTAGACTTCAGCAAGGCTTTTGACACTGTCTCCCATAGCATCCTCATAGACAAGCTCAGGAAGTGTGGGCTAGATGAGTGGACAGGGAGGTGGATTGAGAACTGGCTGAATGGCAGAGCTCAGAGAGTTGTGATCAGTGGCACAGAGTCTAGTTGGAGGCCTGTAGCTAGCGGTGTCCCCCAGGGGTCAGTCCTGGGTCCAGTCTTGTTCAACTTCTTCATCAATGACCTGGATGAAGGGACAGAGTGCACCCTCAGCAAGTTTGCTGACGATACAAAACTGGGAGGAGTGGCTGATACGCCAGAGGGCTGTGCTGCCATTCAGAGGGACCTGGACAGGCTGGAGAGGTGGGCAGAGAGGAACCTCATGAAGTTCAACAAAGGCAAGTGCAGGGTCCTGCACCTGGGGAGGAATAACCCCAGGCACCAGTACAGGTTGGGGGCTGACCTGCTGGAAAGCAGCTCTGCGGAGAAGGACCTGGGAGGGCTGGTGGACACCAAGTTAACCATGAGGCAGAATGTGCCCTTGTGGCCAAGAAGGCCAATGGTATCCTGGGGTGCATCAGGAAGAGTGTTGCCAGCAGGTGGAGGGAGGTGATTCTCCCCCTCTACTCAGCCCTGCTGAGGCCACATCTGGAGTACTGCGTCCAGTTCTGGGCTCCCCAGTACAAGAGGGATGTGGCACTACTGGAGCAAGTTCAGTGAAGGGCTACAAAGATGATTAGGGGACTGGAGCATCTCTCTTATGAGGAAAGGCTGAGAGAGCTGGGCCTGTTTAGCCTGGAGAAGAGAAGGCTGAGGGGGAATCTTATCAATGTGTACAAGTATCTGAAGGGAGGGTGTCAAGAGGATGGAGCCAGACTCTTTTCAGTGGTGCCCAGTGACAGGACGCAAGGCAACGGGCACAGACTGAAACACAGGAAGTTCCATCTGAGTATGAGGAAAAACTTTTTCCCTGTGAGGGTGACAGAGCACTGGAACGGGTTGCCCAGAGAGGTTGTGGAGTCTCCTTCTCTGGACATATTCAAAAGCTGCCTGGGCGCGATCCTGTGCAACGTGCTGTAGGTGACTGTGCTTGAGCAGGGGGGTTGGACTAGATGATCTCCAGAGGTTCCTTCCAACCACTCGTAAGGGATTATGATGACCTGAATTTATCAATAAAAATACTTTTACTATTTTGAGCAAAACAATACATATACACAGAAAAGATGTCTCACATTAAAATAAAATTTCATCAGCCAGGTCATTCACAGTAATGATCAACTCTTGCCTGTATCCATCAAATCATCCTACAAATCATGCCAGAAAAGCAAATACATAATTGAGAAATACATATAGCTCTGGAGTGTTTAGGCTGTTTCAAGGTCTCCTGGAAGTGTTCAGCTGCTTTGCAGTGATGTGGATTTCTGCCCTGCAATGGTGTGGAAAACTGGCTTTTAAAGACCATGAATTTTGGATGATATAATGAAAGCTGTTACTGAACTGTGCAAAGAGCTTTCAGCTGAATGTTGTAGTATGTATGCTGAAAAAAGCAGTTCCAGGTTGAAAGAAGATTTTCACAATTGAATGACAGATGTGACAAACAGTTTCAAGCCAAAAATGGAAAAAAAGTAATTTAAAAGTTTCATTTTGACATTATAAAAATTATGTTTCTAGGCTAAAATTTAGCTTAATTTACTTTTTTTTTCTTAATGGGTAGTGAAATTAAAATAAAACTTTTTTCTTCTTTTCACTTGGTTTCAAGTCAAATTTTAACAATTTTCTTTCAGTGGTGTCAGTTGCCATTGAGCCATTCTAGCCTTTTTACTGAACAAAATGATAAGAGCAATGTTTAACCACTGTTGTGGATAAGGCCTATGGCAAATACTGATCAACCAAAGCCCAGGATTAATTGATCTTAATGGCTATCCAAGCACAAAATGACTGAAACATTGAAAAATTCCTAAATGAAGTCAGTTATTGATCTTGTAGGAAGCATATAAACAGGGAACAATGTAAAGAAACTTTGGAGAGGAAAGAGGAAATTCTGAACAGGATTGCAAAAGAAAGCAAGCTGTCAGTGAGAGGAGAATCTTAGTTTAGCTGCTGGACTAAGTGTAGACAAAGAAACCTATCTCACCTACCTCTGTGATTCAGAAGAAAGACATAGGCACAGCAGTAGAAATTCAGATTACTTTGAGAGCACTAATCACAATCTGAGAACTTTCCAGAAAGATGCAGAAACTGAAGCACATAAGAGTTCATCTTTTGTATCTGGATCTGTATATTTCTTATGCCAGCCAGGAAAGACTAGCTTGCAAAATCTCTGTGTAAACTTAAGAGAGAATTACCTACTCCATAATTCCCACTGGGATGGACTTTTGGGAAGTGATATTTTGTGGCCAACAGAAAAGAGTTATGGTCCTGCATTTCTGTGAAGGCAGAGGACAAAAAGGCTACACTCAAATACGTGCCACTTAGGCCTGTGAAAGAAATAGTTTTACTGTACAGGGACCAGAGCAAGTTAAAGCACATAGGTCAATTTGAGTGAGATTAAACAAAACAAACTACTCTGTGCCCCAGAAGAGTGGGTTGATTTTTCAGATATGTAAAGAATATATTACATTGCTGCTATGAGCATGCAGGAGGCTTTGAAGCTGGTGGGCTTTTTATTCTGGCTAAACAAAAAGGAAGAATTATTTGATTCCTCAGTCAGACGCAATTGAAACAAAATCCTGTAACCAGCATACAACTGACACAGTTTAAGACATTGATGCCTGCAAATATTCACCCTCTCCCTCTGCTCAATGTCATGCCCACACTCTCCTTACCTGCAGAATACAAATTATGCCTTATAATTATAGGAAGCTGGAGCGGGCTGAAAGCAGGACCTTAAATTTGTTTATCCAGCCCTGTTGGACCAAGCCATGAATATTTTCAGTGAGACATTCCACCACTTCTCTGAGCAACCTTGCCCAAAGTTTAATTTTTCTCATGGTGAAGAATTCTTTTCTTATACACAAACAAAATTACCCTTGGGGCAATTTGTGCCCATTGCCACTCATTGTGTCACCATGCACCTCCATGAAGAGAGTATCTCCATCTTCTCTGTAACTGTCTTTCAGGTATTGGAAGACTGGGATTGATGTCCCCGAGCTTTCTCGTCTCTCAACAAAACAATCCCTTCAGCCTTTCTTTGCATGTCAGTTTTTCCAGCCCTGTAATCATCCTGGAGGCCTCCCCGAAACCTCTTCCCATTTGTGGACATCTTTACCGCACTGGGGATCCAAACCAGAGGCAGTGTCTAGCTGGAGTGTGATGAGTGCTGAGCAGAGGGGCCCTTGCTCTGGAATGTGCCCCTACTCACACCTCCCAGGATGCTACTGGCCTTGGGGCTTCCTGGTGCACAGCTGGCCTCTGTTCAGCTCGCTGCCCCAGGGCCTGGGGCTTCTCCACAGAGCTGCTCTCAGCCCCACCAGCCGCAGCTTTTGCTCATATAGTGCAGGTTTACTCTGAGACTCTGGGCTTACTGAGGAACAGGCCCACTCTCCCATTATTTTGACTCTGCTACTTTGACAGTAAACACCATCAGAAAGGGGAGCTGCAAGAGACAACACCATAAACTGCAGGAGCAAGATTCACTGATCATGAAGACACCAGGACAATGATTGATGAAGCCCAGAGTGTCTGAATCAGAAAGTCAAGAGAAATTCTGATAAAGAAAGCAAAGAAAGTAACTACTGGCATGGCCCTAAGGAGACAGCAAAGTTAAAGCAGACTGTGGCAAAGCAGTCTTCTGAACATGGACAGAGTCTCCTGCTGTTTATCGCTCCTGTAGTGAAGGAAGCAGAATATTCTGTATTTTTCTGTAATTAATCATGATGGACTGACAACATACTGGCTACAGAAAAGTAAACAGAACTCTGTATATAGTGATTCATTGCTTGAGTCAAGAATCATCAGGATTCTGACACTTTTACCCAGAACTTTGACTTGCACAGTTTACATTTGTAACTATTTGATGAGATTTCTTTTCCATAAAAATAAGAACAGAATGGACCAAACTAATCAATGAAGAGGCAGGGATTTCTATTACAGGATTAGTGACAAAATATAGATTTTTTTGTCAGTATAAGCAAATAGGAGTTAGGGTTGAGAGCAGGAATTAAATTTGAAAAATGTTCGCTAAGTCCTTAGAATATGGCAGGCTCATTCTTAGTGAAGCAGCTATGCTATGTGATTGTTTTTCATCATTTGGTTAGGCTAGTTTTGTTTTTATTTTTATTTCTATTTAGAGCCAATAGGTCTCCTTCATTTATTGACAGACAAGCCTTGAAGATTTTAGTACAACAGAGATAATCTTTATTGTTTGCATGGGGACCAAAATTTCACACTGCGCACCTAATCAAAACTAGATTAAACCAGGTTTTCTTTCATGTTTGGACTTTCTACCAGTTAATGTGTATTTGTGGACATCAGATGTCTCCTCAAAAACCCCTCTATCGGTCTTGGTTACTAGGACATTGAGGAAATCCAAGCGCTTGTTACTGTGCATCTGTACAACCTGGCAGTTAGGCATACAAGTCAATCAGCACCCTAGCCCCCTCTTGAAGAGGTGAGGTCTCCCTGCCTCATTCACCAAAATATCAATAATATGATGACATATACACCAATGATGTGTGTTAATAAATTCAGAATGTATTTTGTTCAGTGCAGCTTAATGAAGAGATATACGAGAAGCACAGCTTATACTTATGGACTGCACAAACTAACTTAAATGGGAAATGTAATGATTAACAGAGGTATTTAATGGACTCTTGCTAAAGATGCTGTTGGCTTCACAGATAGCTGACTTTAGACGCTTTTCACCATTTTCTTGTGTAACTAGTCCATGGTGAAGCAAGGAAAAAGAAGTATCTGTACTTTTTGAGATTTTGCTTACCATGTCTTTTGCTTCTTCTCTGTCGAAATCTTACTATCATGGAATTAATTCTTAGCTCTCTCAAAAGCAAATCAGCTGTATCCTCATAGAAATGAGGCTGATATGAAGACAGCAAAGCCATAATAATATCTGGTTTATACCTATCTGGAATATGAAGCTTTAAAGCATCAGAATATCTAAAACAACAGATTCTCATTCTGTGATGGCTAAGGAAATAATAGTAAAGCTGCACCAGCCAAAATGCAAAACACAAAGCTAAGCACAGTTCAGAAGAGAGGAAATCTAACTGACAGCTGGCTTTGTCATCCCGGTTGACTTTAGACCCAAATTCTGTTCAGGTGGGGGCTGTTAGATACAGCTGGTTCAGGTATGTTTGCCCAGCTTCCAGAAACACCTGCAGCAATTCTGCAGTCCATAACATATGCAGAGCCTGTTATTCACAGCCTCTTTCCTGATTCCAGCTCCTGCTTCTGCCTCTTGGCTTGTACCAAGAGGTTATGGCTCTTATCTCCCATTCCCAATTATTGCTGCTCTAGACCTGGGTCTTAACCATTAGACTTAACTGCTGTGATTCACAGACAGCAAAATATTTATCAGAAGAGACTACTTTGAAAGCAAAACTGGCAAGGAAAAGAATTCTAAATTTTGTCATTGTTGAAATCTTGAGACTTCATTTCAAAGTGAATTTTCACTTGTTTTTACACCTTGGTCCAATTTTGCTGATGTAAAAATGCCAAAGTTAGGAGAACAGAAGGTTGTTGAAACATATTGTTCAGACTGACCTGTAGCATTTCTTACCTGAAATTCATATAATGTCAAGAGTAGTTTCTGTTCCCCTGGATTTTGAAACATTCAGCACCTCCAAACCAGCACCTAGAGCCTGCAACCCTCCAGAACAGCTGAAACCTTCATCCGTCTCCACATCTGTACCATCCACCAGCTCCTGTAGCCCCTGCTTGTGTAAGTAGGTAAGGCACAGACACTCCTCAAAACACTTAGTGGTATCAGTGCTTTGCTAAAAGTCTGTGACATGGCCTCACGGGCACTAAGATCATGAATGTCATAATGGCAACGTGCTCTAGGTGACCCTGCTTGAGCAGGGGGGTTGGACTAGATGATCTCCAGAGGTTCCTTCCAACCTCAACCATTCTGTGATTCTGTGAAATATCAAGCTGGACTGGCCAGCAGGTAGGTATTAGAGTGGCTGTAGTTCTGGACTGGATACTGGAGAGCCCAGTGTGGTCTGAGATTTGGCTACTGGAGGGACAAGTGAGTCCAGGCCAGCTACTGGAGAAAATGTAGGTTCTGGGAGTTGACTACTGATAAGGTTGTAGTTCTGAAGCAGCTACTGGAGAGACTTGTTCTCTGTGTTTGTGTGTGTATGTGCATGTGTGTGTATATGTATGTGTGTGGCAACTTGGGAAACCGGTGGATCCAGCAGCCAGCTACTGGGCAGTCTGAGTATCTAAGGCTACCCTGCGGAGGAAGGCATATTGTATATACAAATATAAATGTATATATTTTCCACTAAAGAGCTTTCATCCTGATCAGCCAGGGAGGGGAGCAGGGTGAAGCTGTTGGTGCTGGCTGTGTTTGCATGAATGCTGTGTTTTCTGTCTGTGTTCATCTGTGTGGCCAGATGTGTGTTTAAATAAGTAAATAAATAAATAAACAAACACATGTATGTGTGTGTGTGTGTGTATGTATATGTATTGTGTGTATGTGTGATTGTGATGCTATTAGGAATACATCCTCAGCCTTGCTACTGGCTGGACCTGGTGACGCTGAGTTGCATCACCACCACCTTTGTGGGCTACCAGATTCAGCAGTTCCTAATGAATTTTGTTTGTCCCCCTCAAAAGCGGGGGTATATTCCACTAGCAGAAATGCAGAGGAACAGATCATAATTTGTATGATGGGAACAGTTTCTGATAAGGTAAACATTGCTTGGGCACATACAAGATTAGCTTACATACTAGGATGCAATGGTTTTCATCATTGATATTCCTACCCCAGTTACTAGATTGGGGATTTAGTTTATTGTCTGATGCTTTTCTGCTGAACCTTGTCATTCTCTTGTCAGAGCAAGTGATTTTGCCTGCTTTGACCCCACCAGTGGCTGATAAAGACACAAGGCAATGACAGAAAAGCAGTGGCGAGGAAGGGATGGGGATGAGATACCTGACTGCAGAAGGCACTTGCTCAGTAGCCATCGCTAGCCTTGGGCTGCATGTGTGTGCTGCTCTTTCTGCCAGACCCAGGTAGAGGAACAAACATGCTTCTTCATCACAGAGTTGCCTGAGTTTTCTTCAGCAGTGGTAATTCTGGACATAGGTCTACCCATTATAGTGGTAATTTTAGCAATTATAATTTTGTGGGATTTATGAACTGTGTTAAGTATAAAAATGGAGCACTCAGCAGACCAGGTAATGGCTCTGCACAGTGAAAAAGAAATGCAGGCTGCCCTCAGACTAACACAGGTCACCACGAGGCAAGACCACTTTGAAAAGAATTAACACCACCAAGAAGGTCCTTTGCTCAGTCCTGATCAGGAGCTGGGAGTCATAAAAGGATTTGCAAAATCTTTGGAGGACTCCTGAGTGGCAGCCCACAAATGGCAGACTATCACCAGGGGAAACTGTAGACCTATAACCAACTAATACTGTACTTCCATTACTGATGGTAGGCAACAGGTTTTGTATTGAGCTTGCAAGGCTTTGGAGCTGAGAGTGGTCAGGCTGGCTCTGCCCGGACTTGTCTTGGCATGCTGGGAGTGGTGTTTTCACTTTGTTTACCAACAACAGCAGTTTCTTTGCCGACCAGGCAGCTGTGGCTCATTTATTTTACTCTTGCTTTTCTTGGTAAGGTACAACCATACTTTTATACAGATACTAGTAACAAGTCATTATTCTGTGTGGAAGGAGATATTTAGGAGGCTACCATAATGCCATTTTATAGAGCAATGAAATCCTGGTAGGAGTGCAGAGGTCCTTAGAAGTTGGGGCAGAGGGTGAGGTGAAGTGGAGCTATCCAATAGATGAACAGTGATGGGGCACAGGCTGTCCCGGGAAAACCTTGAGTTAGAAACAACTCCCCAGGAGTAACTTACAGAAAAGCACACTGGATAACAAACACAGAAGACGAGTCAACATAGCTGTTACTGAAGGATTACAAAAGGCAGTAAGTTACAGTGGGAAGACAAGGGATCATAAATTAACATTAATTCTAGAAGCTTTACTGTATTCTGGCTGATGGGGAGCTCAGATTCAGTCCAACCAAGTCTGCTTTGGAACCAAAATGCAACTAATCAGGTGCCTAATTTTAGCAGAGAGACTTAGAAGGGAAAATATTTTAGCTTGGATAATTGAGCTGCACCAGAAAGGATTAGAAATACAAGAGAAAATGGAGTGAGCAATCAAGGAGAGCAGAGACAAATGAAATAAAGGTATTCCCTGAAACATACATGTATGGGAAGTAGGGAGTGTGGTTATGTATTTGTAACAGATACTTGGGGAACCCAATGGACAGGCTAAATGGGAAGGACCATGTGTCATTACAAGTAGGAGGTGCCCTCTATCACAGCAGAGGAACTGAGAACCAAATGAAAAAAGGGCACTCATGAGGCAACTGAAAGCTGCAGATCACCAGCAGCAATTTCATTGTTCTCTCCTCCCAGGGCTGCCCAGAAAAAGGAACACTGGATGTTGCTTATCTCTGCCTCGGATGCCCTTGTCTGCTGTATACATCTCCTTAACACCCCTCCCTGCAGTCAGTTGCCATGGCAGCAAGTAGAAGAATGGGAGAAGCTAGAGCACAGCAGAAATGTAAGTACCTAGACAAAAAAGGGAACTGGATCCAATCTCAGGACATCTTCATCTCCAAAGGAGCAATTTTTGCGTCTTTTGAAGAATAATACCATGTCACCAGCTGAGGTTTCTGGGTTCAAGGAAATGTGCTATGTGGATGAAAAAGGGTGCTAACCTGACTGGGTACGTTATTCTAACTCGAGCTGGCTGCAAAGTAGTATAAGCCAGAAAAAGTCTAACGGTATGTGGATGTATTGACAGACTGAGATGTGTAAATGGAGAATGCCTCAGATAGAAGCTAGCATGAATAGAAGATGCCGGAATAGAGAGGTAATTGAAATCAGAAAGGAGATATCCTTAGCTCATAGCACCTTCCATTTTAAAACAGAATCCTGTGCTGAGAAAAAAAAACAAAAAAACCCCCAAAATACTGAGCTGTAGCAGTACAAGACACTGCTAGGTGGTAACAAATTAGCAAGACCACCAGTGCTGTAGAGGAAACAATTTATTTTGACTCTTCTAGCACAAACTATGACAAAACATGGCCAAAATGTATGAAAGAAACCTGGGCAGCATGGACTCATGAACAAGATGGGTATGGCAGTGACAGATGCTGTGAAAGCAATGGAACACCTGCAAGGTGAGGTGGAAGAGGAGCTGGAGGCAGAATTTTAAACATGTCTGAGAGAGGAACCTTGACCAACTTCTTCTCTGGAGGAGATGGCATTTCACAGGATGCGCGTTCCCAACACAGGAGAAAGAGAAGCAGGAGCTGCAGGCTGCTGCCCAGGAGCTGGGCAGGGACAATGGCACCCTCAGCCAGTGGAGCTGCAAGCAGCCGCCAGGAGCTCCAGGGCCTGGAGGAGCTGCTGCCACAGCTGGAGGTGAGCTGGGCCAGGGGCCTCTGCCTGCCCCTGGTGCCTGCAGAGCTGGGTGCCTGTCGGAGTGGGGGAACGGGCCCGGAGTAACGACGGAGTCTCAATGTGAGTATGATCGTTCTCCCTTTATTCAAGCTTTTACAGTGTATATATAGACAAGCAATAAGCATGTGCTAGTGATAGCTATATGATTGGCTTACAGTTTCTGTCCACGCACCTAAAGCGGATCTATGATTGGTGCAAGGTTGCTGTCCACGCGGCGGGGTCCGTCGACATTTATGGAACCTGGTTCCGTCTAGACTTGTTTACCAGTTTTGTGAATACCTTCTTTTGCAGTGCTCAAGGCCGCTGCAAGGATCGCTTGCCTTGGCCTACATTTCTTCCCTTACCCTGAAGACAGGATTGCTCATCCCAATCAGATCATGCCCTCTCTCGCTTAACCATTCTTCCACAATTCCCCCTTCTTGTTTATGAGCAATCCAGGCGTGGTTCACTACTTTCAGCAGAGCGTTCTTAAGGCAGCTTAATACTACACATAAGCACAAACCTACCACTACAAGGATTAGTAAGATGCGTACGCCTTCAGTAAGCAACTGATTTCCAAACAGGTTAGTTAGCCATTCATCTAATAGTCTGTGGTTCGGACGGATTTTTCTTGTGTGCTCTTTCAACCATTGCAACTGTTTGTGAACGGAGTCACTATGATCAGACAAATTCATGCAGCACATACCTTCAAAATCCTCACAGCCATGCCCTTGAGCTAATAACAAAAATCAAGTGCATCCCTATTTTGCAGAAGAGCATGTCGCAAGCTATTTTGGTCCTCTAGTAGGTTAAGGCGTTGCCTGCTGCTGCTTCAGGCACGAAGAGTTAGCTCTTGAGGATCCTAAGGTAGTGTAGCAATAAGCGCAGCACTACAATTATTGGCAGGCATACTGCTGTTGCACCTCCCCCTGCTATACTCAGAAAATTCGCTTTCAGCGTAGCCAGGGATTCCTACTAGGCAGGTTCTAAAGGGTTGCGTAGCAGAAGCTAGCGACAGACAAAAGGCTTGTTGCCCTGCTTTGTTTGCCCAGGTAACCCACATATTTTGTCTGGGCTCAATTTTGTGGAGAGTCATTACCACTGGGAACAGTATCCCCAGAATCAGGATCTCTGTCTGCTTGTTCGCTAGATGAGTCATGGCGAGTCAAGACAGGCTTCACGTTCTTGCTGGGTACCCACACTGGACCACGATCTGTGGAGACGCACATATAACCTCGACCATTAAAAACAACAGGGGCGGGCCCAATCCATATTCCGGAGACTGGGTCCCGATACATTACTTTAAACTGTGGTAACGTTGTTGTATTATTAAACTTAAGATTTTGGTGGTGAATTATCACCGGGGGTTCCTCACGGTCGCCCGTGAGACAGAGATAATTCAGGGTGAAGAGCGCACGGTGCAGCCTCTGCTGTGCGTCCGTCTCCTCACCTTTTTGCTTTCTGAGATAGTCTTTTAATACTAGATGGGCACGTTCTATTAGCCCTTGCCCAGTCGGTGAGTGTGGAATCCCTGTAACATGATCAACCCCCCATCGAGATAGAAACATCCTAAGCTTTTGATTGACATAGGCAGGTCCATTATCCGTTTTTATGCGCTCAGGCACGCCCAATATGGCAAAGCAAGCCAACAGGTGCTTGCACACCTGTTGTGCCTTTTCTCCGGGTAATGCAGTTGCCTATATCATTGTCGAAAAGGTATCGATGGTTACATGCACATACTTTAACCGGCCGAACTCGGGGATATGTGTGACATCCATCTGCCATAATTCTACAGCCTTTAACCCTTTTGGATTTACTCCAAGCCCAATACCTGGGCTGTGGTTCCCACATCTTGGGCAAGCCTGCACAATATCTCGGGCTTCACTCTCTGTCAGGCCAAATTGCGTTTTTAAGCCCTTGGCATTGTGATGAAACATGTCGTGACTTTGCCTAGCCTGCTGAAACTTGTCCATAGGGGGTAGATGACACACTGAGCTAACCAGACTGTCAGTGAGCTGATTGCCTTGGCCTAGCCCCACATCCAGCTGGTGACTACGAATGTGGATAACACAACAAACCGCTGTTCGTTGGCCAAGCACAGACCGCAATGCGATAAACAGACTTCCCAATCTCGGGTTCGCTGTCTCCCGTATTAAAGCGTCTTCCAATCGTGGCACTATCCCTGCTACATACATTGAATCAGTCACTACGTTTAGAGGGGTATTTAACCAATTAGTTAGAGCCCAAACTACTGCAGTCAATTCCAGGGTCTGAAGAGAATCCTGGGGCTGTCCTTCCATAATATGTTGCTTCCATTGGTTACTTTCCCTCCATACGCACGCTGCACGTCGCAAGCGCTTGCCTACGTCCGTGTAGACAGTGACACCGTCTGGAAGTGGTTTCTCACTTACTTTGGATTTTTCTAGCCACTGATTTTGCTTTAATACTTGCCACAGCTTTCCCTGCGGCTGGCACGAATGTACCTTACCACCGAAGCCTAACAGAGCAGTTTGTATGGCCACAGCGTTTTGGAGCCACCATTCTAGGCCAGCCATACTGACGGGTATGCTAATATCGTCCGGCTCCTGGCCACTGATCTCTATGATTCTTGATCGTCCCTTGCGTATCAAGTCGCCAACTGCTTCGGTTCGGGTCTGGACACTCGTTTTTGGTTGTACCCTCAAAAATACCCATTCCAAGATGTTAAATACATCTCTGTGATTTTTGCTTTTGTCAGTGGCATCGACCAGAACAGGGGGGAGAGACTCCCCGTTTCTGTGCTGCCACTGGCAAATGACTGCGTATGGTGAGTCTTTCCCATTGCATATGATTAAGGATATGGGCAGACTTAGGAGACGGCGCGAGGACCATGATAGATGTAGTTTGTCCGTAATACGCTGCAATACTGCATGGTGTTCAGGTGTCAGGGTAATCTTATTAGCAGGATTTGTGCCTCGCAACAAAGCCGTCAGGGGTGCGATATCAGTGTTAGAGATACCAACACAATGCCGCACCCATTGGATATCCCCAAGTAAGGTTTGAACATCATGCAGGGTGCACAATTGAGTTGCGAGCTCCGTTTTCTGGGGTTGAATTTTTGACTCTGCAATGGACCACCCAAGATATTTCCATGGAGCCGTGCGTTGGACCTTCTCTGGTGCGATGATAAGTCCCTTTGTCGATAGAATGTCACTTAATTGTGTTAATGACTCATCCGTAAAAGACTTTTCCTGGCAACAAAGAATGTCATCCATATAGTGATAGATTATGGTGTCTGGCCATCGGTTTCGGAGTGGCTGCAATGCCCAGGCAACATAAAGTTGGCACAGTGTCGGTGAGTTTTTCATTCCTTGTGGTAAAACAACCCATTCATAATGCTCCGCAGGCGCAGCCTTGTTCATTGCTGGCACAGAAAAGGCGAAACGCTGTGTATTTTGAGGATGTAAAGGAATGGTAAAAAAGCAGTCCTTCAAGTCGACTATCAGTATGTGCCATCCATCTGGCAACATGCTAGGTGATGGCATGCTGGGTTGCAATGCTCCCATAGACTGCATTTGTGCATTGACTTTGCGGAGGTCATGCAGGAGTCGCCACTTTCCATTCTTCTTTGGGATGACAAAAATGGGTGTATTCCATGGACTAACAGAAGGCTGGATGTGTCCGGAGGCAAGCTGTTCAGCGACCAGTTGCCTGGTGATTTGCAGTCACTCTTTAGTCGTGGGCCACTGGTCAACCCACACGGGTTCATCGGTATTCCAAGTCAGTGGCGGGTTGAACGACTGCTCCCCAGCGCCCAGGACCAAAAAGGCTTTGCAGTTAACACTGCTCCAATTTGGCCCAGAACATCTCGGCCAATTAAGGCCTCTAATGTTCCAGGTAGAGGTAATACATATACCTTAAGTTTGGCTTGTTGGCCCTCCGGAAACTGCAAGTGGATTGGTTGGTTGCTGATATGAGGGGTAGACTGTCCTCCTATGCCTGCAATGGATGTCGTCAGCATCTCTACCGGCCATTGCATAGGCCATACAGTTCAATTGATGATGGTAACGTCAGCTCCGGTATCCAGCATGGCTTCGATTTGCTTGGATGTGCCATGGTGTGAGATGATGACACTCATGGTGGGACGCCGATCCATTTTTGTGGTAAAACAAACGGCAGGTCCGGTAGACCCGAAGCCACGGTCACCTCGATAGGGTTGGAGTTGCGGCGGATGGTCCAATGAGGTGCCAAGGGCGACTATTTGCGCGATCTTACTGCCTTTAGGAATGAAAACAGGCGGGCAAACAGTATAGACCATGATGTAAATGCGACCCGTATAATCAGCATCGATTACCTGGGGCAACACAATAAGTCCTTGAATACCAGCAGAGGACCGCCCTAGCAGCAATCCTCCGATGGAACTATTCTGATGGAAGAGAGGTCCTATCGCATTGCTGGGGATCTTCTGGACAGCGGAGTCAACGAGTGTGACGTCTACTGTGGTCTCCACGTCGATTCCCAGGCTCCCTCGGGTTGCGGGGCAGTGTTGCTGCAGAAAGCCCCAGGTCGCGCAAGGGGGTTCACTTGTGTCTGCGCGCGGCCCTTCCCCGTGCTCGCCCGGCCGTTTCCCGAGCAGGCTTTGGTGGCATGCGTGTCTCTCTGGCAGTTGTCACACCACACTGCAATACGACAATTGGTGTGAGTGTGACCCGCCTCCCCACAGCAATAGCACTGCCCTTGAAAGGGGGTGCCCAGCACACGGCGCTTCGGGTTGGGTTGTCGGTCCTTCTGCACCACAGCAGCAACGGCGCCCTGGACAGCCGCAGCGACGGAGGCACCCTGCTTTTGTGCCTCTGTCCGCTCCACCCGCAGTAGCATCTCCTCCACCCCAGCCCCTTTCGGCAGGCTGGCCAGAATCTGCTTTGTGACCTTGTTGGCATTGTCAAAAGCGAGCACCTTGAACATTTGGCCTTTACCGTCCTCCGCGAGGTCAGGGTGCTGCATGATCGCCTCCCAGAGGCGGTCAGCGAAGTTGCTGTACTTCTCAGTCGCACCTTGCACCAGGTTCCCGAATGATGGAGTGCCCCCCCCCCCCGGTAAGGAGAGGAAGGCATCGAAAGCAAGACGGGCCAACAGCTGGAGCATGGATGGGGGGTAGTTGGCTTGATCCAGGTAGTTGGACCAGGCTCCCTCCCCAACCAGCATCTCAGCTGTGACCCCGCGCAAGGGGTCATCCTGGCCCAGGTGGCGCATGGCCTCCTCTGTGCTACGCTGTTGCCATGAGGCCACCCACAGTAGGTACTGGGTTGGCGTAAGTAGAAGCCTCATCAAGTTTTTACAGTCATAGGGGCACATCAGGTCTGCTGAGAAGATCCAGTTGATGATCTGCCAAGTCGCCTCAGACTTAATGCCGTAAGTAGACACCGTATTCCGGGCCTGCTGAAGGATCTTCCAGTCATGTGGTTCCCATTTTTTATCTCCCCCTCCGTAGACAATCAGGAAGGCCAAGGCCGACGGCCCGCCACCGCCGGGGGCTGACTGCCACTGTCCCTCAATAATGGCGTCCTTGATGATTCCGCTCCACCGGGGCTCCCTCGGGATGAACCCACCGGAGGTCCGCATACATGGGGGAAGGTCCCTCCTCCCGTCCCTCAGTTCCAGCTTTTCCAGTTTTTCTGACAGCTGCTCAAACATTTTTAATAGTTGAGCCGTGGACGGCTTTGTCCCCATGGGGGTGGTAGGCGAGGCTGTGCCTGACGATTCAGGAGATGGCAATGTCAGGGTCTCCCGCCATAGCCTCGGCGGGGCTGTGCTACCCTCCCCTGGTTCGGGCGGTGACGAGGGCCCTGGGCATGGCGCACTGCTGGCTCCCTCAGGTGTGGACGGAGGCAAGGGCTGCGGGGGGGGCGGCGGTGGAGGGACTGACGGTCGAGGCGGCCCCTCTGTGGGCGGCAGAGGCGGGGCACTAGGAACTGTCCCGCCCTCCCCCGGATCCTGGCAGACATCCTGCTGTACTTCCGCGTTCTCGTCAGTACTCGAGCCGACTGGCTCAGTGGTAACTTCCCCTTTTCCCGTAGATCCAGCTGGACCCCCCCCGTAGTTTTTGCAGCATCTCCGTCACGGTGCGGTACGGTTTGCCCGTGGAAACGGGTCCCCTGATGGCAAACTGGGACCCACCGCCACGACAGGAAGGGGCGCTGGGTGGCGCAGGGCTCAGCATTGTTGTGGCAGCAGCCGCGACCTCTCCCTCAGCCTTCATGGCTGCTAGGGTCTCTAAGACTGTGCTCCACAGAGCTCGCAC